>NC_052534.1:86702489-87011693 GCF_016699485.2 Gallus gallus | reverse complement strand
ATATATAGAAAATTCTTTGAATACTTTCTTTTCCCTTCTGTTTCCTGTACAGGAGAAGACAGACTTCCCTCTATCTTAGGTATTTGAGTCAGATGTCTACAATTTAACAACAGAGAGTGCCACATGTCTGCTCCATATTCCAGTAATATAGACCATCCATCTGCTGCATTTTCATGGCCTCAGCTCAACAGACTTCCACAGGTTAGTGATGTTGTGGCAGGCTTTGTCACTGCCATGTAAAGCATTAGCTGCTTTTTCCTTCAAATCAAACAGTAAATAAGATGTTTCTGTGATCAGTTTTTGCCTGTATTTATTGGTAGCAGAAGTTCAATTTAATGAAAAGTGATCACACAATCTTTCAGTCAGAGATAGCCTTGTAAAACTTCAGTCTAGTCTTCTAGTCAGATGAAAATAATGACCTTCATCTACTTCTGCAATAACATTACTTCTTGTATGTTTCTCTAAAAAAGAAAGTGTAAGATTACTCTGCAGATGTAAGCTCAGAGAACAAGCAACTTGATGTAATTCAAAAATTAACTAGACATGCTACAGGAAAACAAACAAACCAACAACAAAACACAAAACATACTTGTCCTAATCTTCTTTTGAGACGTTAATGCAAGAATATGAGAATCTAGCAAGGTAATTTTTTTTTTCCTAGTTTTCAAGCACTAATTTCTTAAATATGAGGTCTGAATCTTAAATTTCCCTATATTCTTATTTTGCTGCCTAAGTAAAAAGCCTAAGATCCAAGCAATCAGTAATTCTAATTAAATCACTGTATCTGAGGAAGATATATTTATATATATACTTATATATTTATAAATATATATATAATATTATATGTTAATATATATGTTCTATATATATAATACATAATATATATTATTTTATATTTTCACTATTTTTTTAAATCAAATAAAATACTGTTAGTGACAAAAGTATTGATCCTAATGCCCAGGGGCACAGTTTGATAACAACATCAAACCACTGCCAGTTCTGAGCTCTCAGCCAGAAAAAAATTGACTCCCAAGTCTGTAATACTAAGTACATTATGTAGGCCAGTCTGCAATTTTTCTGTGTTGCAAACAAGTGTTTAATGCCTAATATCTTAACTATATGTTGTTAAATATAGAGCAATAGAAACTTGTGTCTAACCATGTATGGTAGATTTCAGTTTGTATTTCAGTTCATTTGCAAAGCAAGGGAAGAGGAAGAGCCTTCCATAAACATTTGTCCACTTTGTTAAACATCATCAATAAATGACCCAGCAGTGCAGTTCCTATCTAAGCATACCACTTTCTTACATATAGCCTAGTGACAGAACAAAGACAAATAAATTTGGAGCCACTGCACACTTCTTTTCTCCTGTCACTGTTCTCACTGATGTTCACATATAACCACGTTGAACTACTGCTGGGAACACCTATTGTCCAGGGCGTGATTGCTTCCCCGAGCAGTAAAAAAAATAAAATAAAACAAAATAAAAATCAGTGTTATCACTCAGCAGAGAACACACTTTGCCCATAGCTAGTATTTAAGAACCAACAAAAGGAAGTCCTTTTTCACACAACACATAATTAAATTTTGGAACTCACTGCCACAGGATGTTGCTACAGCCAAAAGCATATATGGAGTTTAAAAAGAGACTAGACAAATTCATGGAGAAAAGGTCCACCAATGGCTATTAAAATATGATAGTCCAGATGCTGCCTCTAGTTCAGGAAATCCCTAAGCCACTGATTGCCAAAAGTAGAGTAGAGAAGAAAGGATGTATAATTCAGAAGATAATGCTCAGCATTCGTGTGTTATTCTTTAGTCTGGATACTTAGGAAAAAATATCAATCTTATATATACTGTCAGTCTTACCACGGTATCTGACAAATATCTTATGGAGTTCATAGAGGCAATTATGCCAAATAGAGCAACAGAAAACAGAATTTTTCAATGCCTCAAAGCTGCAGCATCAGCTCAGCTTTTATTAAATGTAAACCCACAAATATGCACGACATCCAACTGCATTGCAATAGCTACTTTAAATTATAATTTATAAATTTTATGTAACCTATTAAATATAACTGCAACAGAATGAAAGCTGTAATGAAGCCTATAATCAGTGTAACACTCATCGCAGACTTAATGTCACACAACAAACTAAATAATCCAAAGCTCAGAGTCAATGCATCTGCTGAAATACAGACAACACGTGCCATGAAATAAATGGAGGAGAAAAAAACAACCTTAAAAACAGCGAGAAACAAAGCTGTTTACATTTGATAGTCAAAATGTACATTCTACATTACCGTTCATTTCCAGTCACATGTCATAAAGTCACATCTGCACCAAATGTTCTACTCCCTCTCTTTGAACTCCTTTGAAATATTTCCCTGGTCTTTTTAAAGGGGTGTAAAAATGGAGTTTGAAAAGCAATTCAGAATCTGTTTAGTTCCTTGCCAAGATTTTCTTTTAGATAATTAAGAGGGCCTCAAAATTTAGCTAAACAAAATAATTATGTTGGAAAAAAAAATAGTGATTCATGTGAAAAAAAATATATACTTCCTGGCAAAAAAAAAAGGAAAAGAAACTAATAGGAGACAAAGGCAATAACTGAAGCACTTCCATAGAGAAATAAGCATACAAGAACGTCAGCGCTGGTTCCACATAATCAGCGTACATGATAATATAATAATTGTGATAATTGCCTTAACTCTCTGTGCATCATACAATATATTTATGTATGGTGGATCACTATGGACAAAATCACTTGAAAAACCCAACAGTCATTCATGACTTAACCTTTACATAGAATCATAGTATCATGTGAGTTGGAAAGGACCTTTAAAGATCATCTTGTCCAACTTTCCTGCAATAAACAGGGACATCAACAGGTAGGTCATGTTGCTCAGAGCCCATCCAGTCTGACCTTGAACATCTCCAGAGACTGAATATCCACCACCTTTCTGGGCAATCTGTTCCAGTGCTTCATTACACTTTTTATTAAAAAAAAATATTTCTCTCACATCCAAACTGCCCCTCCTTTTAGTTTGAAATCATTTCTCCTTGTCCTGTCACAACAGATTCTACTAAAGAGTCTGTCCCCTTCTTTCTTATAGCCCCTGTGAGAATAGCTGCCTTTAATCCTAACAAGAAAGGTCACAGTCACAATTCAGTAATAAAAAAGGAATAGTTTAGCCTTTCCAAAGATCAGGACTCACCAGAAACTCCAAAGAGAGATCACTTCCAAGCAGAGATTCTTCCCTATTTGTTGCCAGCCCCTAAATGAAATTAGGGGGGATTAGTTAAGAGACCCAGGGTCCACTCCTTCTGGTGGCACAGGTGAACGTCTTGCCTCTGTGCTCCCAGGGTTGGCCACACCCCTTCACCAGATGCTCAATCACTGTTTCAGGCCATGACCTAATATTTTCTTTACACACTCCAACAGGTCTCTCCTGTGCTGAGAACTTCACATCTGAACATAGAACCTGAAGTGAGATCTCACTGGTGCAGAATAGACAGGATCACCTCCTTTGACCTGCTGGCCACACTGCTTTTGATGCAGTCCAGGATACGGCTGGCTCTCTGGGCTGCGAGAGCATATTGCTGGCTTATGTTCAGCTTACCATCCACCAGTATCCCCAAGTCCTTCTCAGCAAGGCTATTCTCAAATCTCTTTGTTCCCCAGCTTGTATTGATAGTGAGTGTTGCCACAACCCAGGTGCAAGACCTTGCACCTGGATTTGTTGAATCTCATGAGGTTCACCTGGGACCACTTCTCAAGCCTGTCTAGGTGTCTCTGGAAGGTATTCTGTTCCTTGGGCATGTTGATCATACCACACAGCTTGATGTCATCCACAAACTTGCTGAGGGTGCACTCAATTCCATTGTCAGTGTCATTGATAAAGATTTTAACGGGCATTGGTCCCAGCACAGACCCCTGAGGGATACATCTCATGCTTTTATCCAGTAAAACATCTTTGTGGCATTCCTCAGAGAGCTGGAGAGTCTCTGAGGAAAGATAGAAATATAAATCCATATTGTTAGAAATTATTATCCATTGGGGAAAATCTAAATGTGAATACAAAACGTGAATATAAAAAAACTACAGTGCTTGGCCAGAAAACAAACGTTCCTATGGGATTACTTTTTGGATTGACTGTGACTTCAGTACATTTATTACTCAATCTGAAATTTTCTAGCTAGTAATAGTCCAAAACCACAATTTCATCTTTTAATATTACATCAGAAGCGTTTTAAATATTGCCTAACCCACAATATGTTATAAATTGAAGCAAGTCGATGAGAAAACCCCAAAGACCAAACTTATTACAAATGGCTCAATCCTAAAGATTTTGCTGTAGTCTCACTTAGTTCAATAAGGCAGTTCATATATTTGAGTGCAAACTCTCAGAACACCTCAGGGAAATTGAAGAGTGGATAATTGTTTCTAACATATCATTTACATGCTGTGAGGTATTCCCGACTACTCATGGGAAGTCTGCACTGATTCATGGCTTCAGACACAGAGAGGTGAAGAGTCTAACCGCATTCAGGAAAGAACTCCGAGACTTGCTTTGAGATTGTAATTTTTTCTTTTTTACAAGCAATAGAAGCGACATCTGCAATTGTCTGTGTCATACATTCAATTTGCCAACACAGAGGAAACTATTTTAGTGAAAAAAAAAAAAAAAAGTTACCTTATGGAAATAAAATCCTAGGGGTGTCAGTCAGTGTATCACTGTGCATATAGGTGCCTTTATCAGCTCTCTAGCACCGCTATACTACAAAACTTCTATACCCACCCATTTCAGTAAGCATGAAGTATTTAATTAGACCTCAGTTCCATTCACTCCCTAGTATTCAGCAATGGTGGTACTTAGAGGAATTCACATAAATGTCACTAAGATTAACATCTGCTAAGATTCTAACCATATCATTTTATATTGATTTCTAAAGAACTTCCAATTAAGGTGAAAGCTCATCAGTCCTTCTGCAATCTTATAGTTGCCTGAGGGAAGCCCATGGAGTATACTGAAGTCTTTCCAACTGCTTTTATTTGTCTGCAGATCAAATATATCAACCAAAATGACTAGACAGTAATGCTAGTGTAGGTTTCCTGGAACTCTTGATGAGTTTCCATCAGTTTCCCCTGTATCTTCTCCCCAGAAAGTTCTCTGATTAGGAAATAGCAACAACTATACCTGATGACTTTGGATAAGGCAATATGGCTGTAACTACTGCACATATAACATCCAAGTCAAACCCTTCTTTTTGACGTGTTCAAAGGATAAAAGCTTAATTATTTTCCAGAGGCTTCTGTTGAGAGTATAGATGAAAACATGGGAAAAAAATATGTAATTCAAAAATTAACAGTGTTTTATGTGATTTTGTTTCTCACATAACCTATTTCTCCAAAATAAAGAAAAGCATCTTCATTTTTTCCAATAATCCAAATTGTTCAATTTACCTGTTCTTACATAGTGCTGCTAGTGCTGTTCAAGACCTACGGACTTCTCACACCTTAAAGCTGTGCCACAGAAGGTTTCAATAGGATACTAAGAGGAATTTCTTCATAGATAGGGTGGTCAAGTATTGGAATAGGCTGCCCAGAGCAGTGGCAGAGCCCCTGTCCATGGAGGCATGTGAATGTGGCAGCAATGGACATTATTTAGTCATAGGAGTCAGTTGGTCAATGTGATGGTTGGCTATGGTGGTCTTGATGGTCTTTTCTAACCCAGATGTTTCTATGATTCTATGAGTCATTGCATAGTTTTGGAAGCAGAGGAGTATTCTGTGTTTTATGATAAATAACATATTTTTAAAAAAATAAAATTCTGATTTGTAAGAAATCAAGTGTAAGAGTAAAGTCTAAGTAAAATGATAATAGTTGGACAAATCCCATCGTAAGTAACATTAGTTTAAACACTGACATCCCTGAGAAATACTCAGCAAAAAAACTGAAGTACAGGCCACCTTTACTTTCCAGGATATTAATTCTGGACCTGAAAGATAATGTCTGTTTCCCACAGCAGAGGTGATTTTGTGAGCTATGGACTTGTAAATTTCTAGGCTTACCTGGCCAAGTGTTAAGTTTTACCCATATATTCTCTATGTTCACATAAAACAGGAAATCAAGTAATGCCTCTGAGTACAATATATTTTAACTCCACCCTCAAGAAATCTTTCAGTTAATTACCCGGGACCCAACTGAAGCAAAGACTTTCCATGTATAGCTTAGATGCAAATATGTGAATAATAAGTTAAAGTCATCACTATTAATGGAGAAAAAAAATTAAGTTACAAAATTTTTGAACCTGACAAGACTCAAGTCTATATATATTTTGTGTTCCTGTCCAGTTCTCTCAACATTTGACGAATGAGATAAATGCCATTGAATTTAAGGCTTTTCAAATTTTATGTCCCTTTTGAAAGGAAATGATTACATTAATTTTTTACATTAATTCATTTCATCTAATTTTGCATTCATTTTCAGTTTGCATCTCAAAGAGCACCTCAAATAATTATTACAGAAAACTGATTGAAAGTATTTAGGAATTATAATCACAAATCCTTGAAATCACTTTATATAAGATCCTGATATTTTCAAAGAAACAGACCCGTCATCCTCTTAATTTAAACTGAAGAGGCTGTTAGTATCACATGCAGCAATAATCTCTGCAAAATCAGTTATCAATATTAATTTTACAAAATTACAGTACAAATATTGCATGTAAGGCTGAGAAAATAATGTCTCACAGACAAGTTACAATGTAAACTGAGAGATGAAATTTACACAAATAAATTCTTCAGAGATATCTATTGTCTGTTTCTGTGCTAAGTCAAAGAACTTACTTAAAAAGACAGACAATAATTCAACAATTATTTATGTCTGTACTTCCTTTGCAAGCCTTTATGCATCCTTTGGACAACTCGGTGTCTTCCATATTCACTAGTAGCACCCCCCAGTGTATACTGGCCTCAGCTCCTCCTCCTTGTGCCTGCTTACGTCCAAGCCCGTCTCTTACTTATTCTAGGGACATGTCATGGACTTTTACAGAAACTATGGGCTTCTGGGGTTTGGTCTTTGTTTCAGGAACTCTTCAAAAGGATGAGAGCTCTACTGAGAGCAACATACCCCTACCACTTTGGACTTCTGCAACTGCAAACCCTCCCTCAGATCTAGGTCTAGTGTGAAATTGTCTAGATCTTTTGCTGGCCTATGACAACCCTTTCTGAGCCAGAAACAATTTAACATACAAAAAGTAAACCACTCCATATGCTATGTGTGAGAGAACTATAAGATCCTCTCTAAAATAGGTCTCAGCACAATATCTTCACTGTTATTTCTATATAAAGTAGGAGGATAAAGGAGATTCATATTGATAGGGAATACCCTATTCTTTTTTTTTTTATCCCCCCCCCCCCCCCCCCCCCCCCTTTTTTATATTTTTTTTAATGAACACAAGTATTCAGATTCCAGGAAAATATACTGAAATTTAGCTGAATCAATTTTTTTTTTTTTGTAAGTATTGTACAAACTGTGAATTATTTTACAGTTTGAACCGGTAGTCCATTTTCCAGAGCACTTAAAACTTGTTCCTAACTTGACAGAATTGACCAAGAATCACAAAAAGACTGACGAAACCAAGGGAACCTGGTTTTGAAAATATAACAGAAACCAAATCCCAGAAAGGTTCGCATTCACATTGACAAGCTGTCAGTGTCTGTATATTTTAATGTCAATGGAAATGTAATTTAATGTACCTGAGACAATGACACAATTGCTTTCCTTCACAGTTTAACTTCTATACACCCAATAAATGTTAATGGAAAAGAATCGCTGAATTACATCATAAAATGCAACATTTAATCAAAAGAAGACAAAGGTATCAATGCGATAAAAATAGGATTTGTTGCAGTTATGATTGTTTTGATTAAGAATGAGAGCTATATTTGGAAATAAAAGCAAACATAAAACATCTGGAATTTGAATTACTTCTCTGTGCACAGCACTTTTAATAGAAGTTCTGGTTCTACCTCTTCCCAAAACTCTTTCTGCACATGCCTATGACTGACTCAGGCAGTGACGGTGACAGCCAAAGCAGCTGCCAGCTGCATATCAGGTTACACAGACGTATTCATTGTGTGACACAAAGCTGGACACAGGAATCTCATTTTCAATGGGCGTGAATTCTGTTAATCGGGTACTTGCATTAAGCAGCCTATTTGTATCTAAGCAGGTCAAGAAAACAGTTTAGGTTTAGGAGTGACTGTGTCAGACTGTCAAGAAGATCCAGCAGTTACATTACGCTTTGTAATTCTTAGGTACAAACATAATCATAGATAAGTACACTGATACTAG
Source organism: Gallus gallus (assembly GCF_016699485.2). Classification (NCBI taxonomy): domain Eukaryota; kingdom Metazoa; phylum Chordata; class Aves; order Galliformes; family Phasianidae; genus Gallus; species Gallus gallus. The sequence goes on along the minus strand of NC_052534.1, from coordinate 87,003,334 downwards.
ACTGAGGCAAGGAAACTAAAGGTTATAGAGTAATTCCAGAACAGAAATTTAACCAGAATCTCTGAAGATAAAGCCATGTACTTGTCATGGAACTTGTCTGGTCTAAGGATATTAAGAAATGCATACATAAAAGGAAAAACTCATTCTAAGACAGCCCAGTAGTCAGAAGGACTGGACTGGTCAGAATTTCCACCAACTTCAAAATGGAATGTAGTCACTGTCATTTTAGTATGAGTTATTATCATCAAGTGCATCATCACCTTCACCTTTTCATCTTTATATGTGTCTTGGAAACAAAGCTGAGCAAAGACGTGAAGTCATTTTAATGGAGGAGGAGATGAGAGTCTCTTCAGTTTAGACAGAGATAACAAAAGGGAGAGATAACCAGGGTCTACAAAAACATGAAATACATGGAGAAATTGAATACAGAAGCACTCTACTATTTTTTTTATTGTAAGTATCAGGAAGTACCCAATTTATTCATCAGGCAGAAAGTTTAAAATAAATAAAGGAAGTCATTTTTCACACATAATTGAAACTCATGCAAAACTAAATTGTGAAACTCATTATCATGGGATGTTGTGGAGGTCAGAAGTCCAGAAGGTTCAAAAAGGCATTAAAATGCATTATTGTGGAGAATAGATTCATCAGAGACTACTTAACATGATAGCTCAAGATGAGACCTGTAGCATGGGAAAGCTGACAAGTACTGATCGCTATAAACTTTTTCCAGGAAAATGAGCAGGTTAAGCACACTCTATTTCCATGAAATTTTTATTAAGTGTCTGTTCCTGGTCATTGCAAGGCACAAAATAAAAGGCAAAGCGTACAATTGATCTGATTTGGTATGGCAGTATTTGTGTTCTTTTCTGTTTCATATTGAATGAAGAGTGAATACCAAGTAATTGCCATTTTGACTTCGTAGAATGTTAAAAATAAATTAAGTTGGATAAAAGGCAATACAAGGTGCAGTAATAATCAGATGCTCCCTAAAGCACCATGACTAGAAGACTGAAGAGTTGCAGTTTTCCCCTTTGTTAGTTTTTGTTCTGCTTAAGAGTCAGTGAGGAAAAAGCTATTTTCTTTTTGTGTTCTCTAAATGCAGCCTGAATAAGGCAGATTTTAATGACTGCTGTATTTCTGTGTCTGATTCCACATCATCAGCCTCTGAGTATTATGCATTTTGCACCCTTGTAGCAGGGATTTGACAAGTTATCTATATCGTTGTGGATTGTATCACCCAAGTAATTTACCCAAAAATCAAGTTTTCCTCAAAGACCCTGATGATATTTATGAAATATGAATATGATATTATGAAATATGGGACAGTACCAAAAAACTGAAGAAACAGACTTTCACATACATTGCCATTGCTGCAGGGAATGTTTCCTATATTTATAATTACATGTTTAAGAAAGACTGTATAAGTGAACTTAGAACACATCACCTTAAAATATGGCTGGAGGCCATAATAAGGGCTCTCACTAAGGAAGTTTCCAGCTCTTACGATGTTTACAGAAAGAAGTGCCGTGTTTTAACATTAGGCAGAAAAGTAAGTTTCCATAGGCAATGAACATAGCAATGAGTAACAAGATGCCCTTTGGTAGCCAACACATGTGGTAGTTCTATTAGCTCAATGTTTTCAAATAAAAATCCCCAAAGATCAGCAGCCCACGGAAGCTGCTTAATTTTGTGTCAGTTAACATGTACTTTTTCCAACTCAGCAAACTGTGCAAATAATTTGGCTAGATATTAGATGGTTCCTGGCAATTTAAACTGCTTGGAAGAACATATGCTAAGTAGTTTTATAGTTTGTTTTGCCCTCAATTTGAAAAATTAAAGAAAAAAAGGTAAAAAGGAAGAGTAGTAAAGAAGTGAATATTTTAAAATAAATTAATCTTCAGCGTGTTTAGAGGACTTGGCTGACTATCATGATGTTCTGACTTTTTTGACTCTGACAGACTTAAGACATTCTGTCTTGATCTTCCATGACTAATTTGGAGTATTCTGTGGCCAAAATGTATTACTGCGTAAATTCTTGCAAATTAGGTAGAATTTGCTTTGGATAATAATTAGATATATCCAACGAAAATCAAATCTTTTTGCTGCTGTGTCTCCAGCAAATAGATTTCCTGTAAGGATGCTAGCTATTGCTTTGGACCACAGCAGCTATTCTTTTTAGTAGGTTGGAGTACCCACCATATTTTCATTTGATGACCTGATTTGATGACAGCAAAGATAAATTAGATGGGAAATAACTACAGAATTCCATGCAACCAAAAGTACAGCTGGCTCAACCACCATCGAACATGAGCATGCCCCAAATTAGTTTGTACAAGCTCATAAAATACAGATGTTTTTAAGAGACCACATACCCCACGGCTGTTGTGATGCACATTCTGTACCAGTATGTGTGGTGTACATGGAACCCATCTCATTTATTTATTACTTGCCCAGGGCTAGGCTCAGTCTAGTCCTTCCTATTTTCCTGCTCTCTTCTTCCATAAGAATAGCACAGATAGAAAATTAGATTTGTGTGAAGGCACAGTGCTCTCCAATAATATGAAAGGTCAATAAAAGGAGGCTTTCCCAATCTATCATCTCTGTGTATACTTGATTGATACCACCGATGTGTAGTTTTAAAATTATCTCAGCTTTTCTGTTCCTAAACTTTTCTGTTTATCCTGAGCATCTTTTCTACTTTCATTTCTCTTCCCTTCTACGTCATAGACATTTCCTGGTGACTGCAAAAAGGCAATGTCACAATTATTTTTAAGAAGGGTAGAAAGGATGACCTAGTGAATTACCCTCACCTCTGTGCCAGGGAAAATCATGGAGCAGGTCCTCCTAGAAACTATGCTAAGGCACATGGAAGAGAGGGAAGTAATGCAAGACAACCCTTCACCAAGGGCAAATCCTACCTGACCAACTTAGTGGACTTATATGGTGGTCTACATGCATCACTGGACAACAGGAGAGCCACTAATGTCACCTACCCAGACTTCAGTATGAGCCTATGACATGGTTCCCCTAACATCCTTCTCTCCAAATTAGAAAGACATGGATATGATCGGTGGGCTGTTTGACAAATGAGGAACTGGTTGCAAGATCATACACAGAGAGTGGTGGTCAATGGCTGTGTCTGGATGGAGATCAGTGATGAGTGGTGTCCCTCAGGGTTCAGTACTGGGACCAGAGCATTTTAACGCCTTCGAGAATAACATTGACAGTAGGATGAAATGCACTTTTGGCAACTCTGCAGATGGCATCAGGCTGTGTGATGTGGTCAACACTCCAAGAGACAGGATGCCATCCAGAAAGACCTAGACAGGCTCTAGCAGTGAGCTCAGGAAAAACCTCATGAGGTTCAACACATCCAATTGATTTCCTGAGATTTCATTCTTTGCCTGTCTGATATCCCTCAGGAGTGTGACCTCCATGATTATATGTTCACTACAGCCCAGGCAACCTGTTCCTATTCCTCCTTGTCTTCCGGGTTCTCTCCCTCTGCCTGGAGGCTAGAAGGCAGGGGATCCATGGCTACTTGCAGAGTGTCCCACAGGTGGTTCGCTTGCAAGGATGTCAGGGAACGGCTCCATCAGTCAATCACCCTTTCACACTCTCTGAGGCTTCTTAATCTGCTCCTATGGTTGTGCTACCAGGCAGAGAAGATTGTCCACTTGCTCACATCGCATGCAAGGGTATCCTCACTACTTCCCAGTACTTGTGCCAGCTTCAGGTGCTCCCTGAAGACCTGAACAGCCATGTGTTTGCATGAGTGCTCAATCTGGGTTGCAAAGGTCTTCTTGGCAATGGCTTTCATCCAAGTGGAGACCATGGCTTGCCTAGTTCTACTGGTAAGACAAAGAGTGTTAGGTGGCTTGGCCTCTTCAGTAGGGAATCATAGAATGACCAAAGTTGGAAAAGACCTACAAGATCATCCAGTCCAACCATCCACCTATCACCAATACTTCTCACTAAGCCATGTCCCTCAGTGCAACATCTAACTGTTCCTTGAACACCTCCAGGGTCAGTGACTCCACCACCTCCTCGGGCAGCCCACTCCAGTGCCTGACCACTCTTTCAGAATAGTATTTCCTAACGTCCAGCCTCAATCTCCCCTGGTGCAACTTAAGGCCATTCCCTCTAGTTCTATCACTAGTTATACGAGAGAACAACCTCCCTTCAGGTAGTTATAGAGAGCAATAAGGTCTCCCCTGAGCTTCCTCTTCTCCACAGTAACAATCCCAGTTCCCTCAGCCACTGCCCATAAGACTTGTGCTCCAGATATCTCACAGTTTCACTGCTCTTCTCTGGACACACTCGGTGGCCTCCATGTTTTTCTTACAGTAAGGGGCCCAAAACTGAACACAGTACACAAGGTGCAGTCTCATGAGTGCTGAGTACAGAGGGATGATCACTTCCCTGCTCCTGCTAGCAGTACTATTTCTGATATAAGCCAGGATGCCATTGGCCTTCTTGGCCACCTGGGCACGCTGATGTCTCACATTCAGCTGAGTACTGACCAATACCTCCAGGTCCATTGCCCCTACACAGTCTTTCAGCCACCCTGTCCCAAGCCTGTAGCATTGCCTGGTGTTGTTGTGGCCAAAGTGCAGGACCTGGCACTTGCCCCAGCCTTGCAAAACCCCACACCAATGGCCACACCAAAAGCCATGCCATGCCGTTTCCCTGTCCTGTTCACAGGACTCCTGCGTCATTGTGCTCCTTGGGATCAGCCTTAGTACACATGGAGGTTTGACCACCATCAATCCCAGCTCTGCCCACACAGCCTCAGAGCTGCCACTCATCAGAGGCTCCACTCTTCTCACCTGTGAGGGATGGGATGGGGTGGGGCTCCCTTGTTTTCCCTGTGCTTCTTCTGGGGAGCGTTTTGCCCCCCTGGGAGGGATCCCTCTGTGAAAGCCACCCTGACATGAGCTGTCATTAGGCCCCATCATTGTGGCTAGCCAAAGAAACACACCACCTCCAATGGGCCCTGTTGAACACTGGAGAATCATAAGCTCAGGTATTCAGTTCCTTGCTGATGCATTTGACTTTTCAGGAAAGAGAAAAACGGGGTGGTTTGGCCAACTTTAATTACCTGCCACTGCACCAAGCTCTGTCCCATCAACTGCTCTCAGAGGGAAAATGATGCCCAGCTGTTCCTTGCAGCCCCCTCCTCACTGCCAGGATTCCCCTGACCAGCCAAGGTGATTCCCTGCTCCACTGTCGAACAAGTCTGCACCAGAGCTATCTATCTAGCCTGCAGGAAGGGAGGTCAGCCCTGCTGTTAACTGATCAAATAGGTTTGAATGTGAGAGGTGGGGGTCAGACCTCAAGATGACTGCAAGTCTCTCTCCAAACACATTGCCATAGCTTCACAATGTCTACTCAAATGTATATAAAGAACGTACTTTGTTATGTTAGGTGGAAATATCCCTCGTGTATCTAGCGCTGTAAGAAAAGTAATACCTACTTCTTAATACTGCATTGGTGTTAATGAATTTTATTTGGGCTGGAGTTTGTCCAGCAACAGAGCTGGCCAGACTCACAAAAAAATAAATTGAATGTTTTGGTTGAATCCCAACATCCCCAAATCCCCCTTCCCCAGCTGGCTACTGCCTGATCCGTAAAGAAGCTCGGCCACAGCAGTGTCTTGCTTTCTCCATTGAAGTTACCCAAGAATTTACTATACTGATCCTTAAAAACTAATGTGAATTTGATCTACTGCCTGAATTTTAGGGCTTTCTTCACCATCCATGCATGGGCAGACCAAGGAGATATTTTTTGCCTCACTGGCAGCTATTGGCCTGATGTCAGCACTCTGTGCCTGGCCCAGCTCCTTTCAAGCACAGCAGCTGGCCCTTGGGTACACCATGCTTCCTGGGCTCCCCACTCTGCCCCAGGAGAGGGGAAAACCCCCCCTTGACCACATGCACAATTGGTTTGGATTCAGGTTGTCAGAGAGTGAATGGCCAACGACTTCTGAGCCCTGTGATGCCAGCAGAGCAAAGAAACACCATTTGGTTAATTTCTTGAGCAGGAAGTACTCCTGGGCTAGGCTGTTCTCTGCTCAGGATCCCTGCTGGTTCCAGGCCTGCCACTCACAAACTCCTGGAGACAATCTGCAAGACCACTGCAACAGCATCTGTCATAACCTAGCAATCAGGCTGACTTGGGAATGAGTTTCAACCTTCTCCTAGGCTTCATGGCACTCAAATTCCCAGCTAAACACCAGATACAAGGCTATCCAGGACTTCTGGGTCCCCTCATTTCACTCATGCCACTTCGTAAACATTAGCAGCATGATATGAGCACAACATCATGAGCAAGTACTGCATTTGAGTGTCTTCTTCAAAGTAGCTTCTGCAGCAACAAGCATTCAAATGCATAAAGAGTCGCTGGGAGCAGGGCAGGGTGTCTGCTTTCTAAACCTTCAGTCTAGAGAAGGAATTAAATGCTCTCGCCCACATTTTGTATGAGCAGTTTAAAAACCAGAATATTGTTAAGCATATCTTCAAAACACAGGGAAAACTTACATTTAGAGTTAAATTTTATATCCCTTAGGTATATAATTTAAGGTATTTTATGCTGTACATCACAATACAGAAAAAAATATGAAAGGTTTATTGTTTAAAGACGTTCTCTGAGACAGTCATAATACTTGGATTATAACATTAATACTTTACAGTATATGAGGACCGTGTAACACAGAAGTCTTAAAGTATTCCACGGAGAAAATGTTTACTATTTTCATGCTTTCAACAAGTTTATATAACTTAAAGCATATTTCTGGGAAGAAATAGGAAAAAACCCTGAAATTTCGAAAAACCCTCAGAAATATTTGTCTATATCACTGCCAAAATCTATGCAGAAAACCTACTGAGGGAAAAATAACTATGAAGTTTCCTGACTAATTCATAGGACAAAAATGAAAATGTTGCTACAAGCACAGTGTGTATTCAGCATCCTTGCAGAAAGGAAAAATAGCTCACCTCTTCCCCTAGAGGTACTTCTACTTTAACTTACATTTTCTTGAAGGAAACAATTAAACAGGAAGATTCATTTTAAAAATAAAATAAATGTCTATAAGGGTTTGCAGGCATGACTTTAAACAGGAGGTTAGTATCTCAGCAAAAGAGGGGAAAAATAGCAGAAAAGGAGAAAATAAAGTATTTGAAGAGAATACAGTTTAAATAGTTAAGATGACGTCTTACCAGAGGAAAAAGTATTTAAATTGTAAATGTAAAATCATAGCAAGACAATTAAAAAAATTATTAATAAGTATGCAGGTAAGTATGATCAATGGAATATATGGGATGACACATTTTTCTAAGCTTCTGAGCAAAATCCCTTACTACTCCAAAAGAAATGAAACTCATGTGCCAAGAGAAAAAGTCTTCCAGGAGATCAACAATTGGTAAAGAGAGAGGAAGCTGGGCAGAAATAAATAAATGCACTGAAATGGGAAGAATCTACTCTGAAATTTTGCTCCACATTTTCAGAAGTTACGTGGGAAATGGACTAATAATGAGTTCACAGATGTTGCCAAGTTCACAGATGACACACAATCTAAAAATGACTAAATGCAGAAGTAAAAACTTCTCACAAGAATGAGTTACCAGGAAATTAAATTGCCTGAAGATGAAAGTATTTATTCAATAATTGAAAAATAATGAATGTAGGGTAGTGTGAATTCCTAACCACAGATATACAAAGGTGCATCTGAATTTGTTATCACTCCTTGAAGGCCTCATAGTTACTTCAAATATACTTGTGAAAACATTAACTAAAAGTTCAATTATAGCCAAAATTCAGTTACGGTTTGAAAGCATTAAAGTAGAATGTACATTAGAAAACATAATACAGAAAACATAAAACATCACATCATGCCAAAACAAACACAAAATTGTTGAATGGTTAAGGTTGGAAGGGATATCTGGAGGCCATCTGGTCCAACCCTCTGCTCAATCAGAGCCACCTAGAGTATATTGCCTCATCCAGACATTGTGTCTTTCAGGACATAAAGCAACTAGGAAAAAAAAAAAAAAAAAAAGGCATTTCAGGAAGAATGTGAGAGAAATCTATAAAGTGATGAACAGTATGGAAAAGCTGAACAAATGAACATATAGAGTTTAGAAATATAAGATCAGAGAGGAATCCACATCCAGTTTGAGATATGTGGGGAGATGAAAACAATTGGGTGAGAAATCAGACACAATTCTTTCTCATCAGAGAAATACTGCGATTCGTATCCACATATTTCTCAATTTGCAAATTTGCAAAACACAAAAAATAAAAATAAAAAAACAACCACCAAACAACATCCAGCCCACCAACCCAGGCAAGTACCCCACTTAAGGCCCTGAAGTAAGCTCTGGAGGCTAATGGTTATACTGACTCTGACTTCCCTTTCACCCACCCTTCCAAATTAAACCAAACCCTGCTTCCCTTTAACTGTAGCATCTAATTCATTAACTATGGACTGATGCTTATGCATGTGCTCAGAACTCAAAAAGGTTCATTCTTATTCCAAAGAATTAGGAAATATTTTTTGTTATAGATCTGCATCTTCTCCTGTCTTGAAGAAAAATCAGTTGGGAAACCAGCAAAACTGCTTCATCTAGAAAGCAGACTGGGAAGTTAACTTTTTTCTTACAGAACAGACACTTGCTGTACTGAGAAACCTGGGAATTATGCCTACAATGCTCCTTCAACTATAAATCAGGGAACAGTGTCAACTCTGCTGTTTCTGAACAGCTTTTAGTGTATGCTTTTCTTCTCCAAATTCTGAGTTAATTTTCAGTTAGGAAGACATAAATATTGTATTGTTTCTCTCTAATTAGAATTACATTTGAAGGATATTTAATATGATTAGCCCTTGGAATGCTAATGCACTGTCTTTCAGCCAACATGACTGCACAAATGTTGACTCGGATGCCCTCTTGTGTTAAGTGAGCTTTCAAATGAGAAAGATCATGTGTATTAACACTGAACATGTCTTTAGAACTGAATATTCCAAATACACTTGGATGAAGCACGAACACTAGGGACTATCCTTGACTTCCATACATGACTGAGCTTCAAACTTCTTTAAGAGCTTGAGGAATTAATTTCATGACAGAATGTATCATTCAGTATGAATATGCACTGAAAAGTGAACGTTCAGTAAAATTCACTACCTTGAGCACAGCAAAGAGAAGACAGAGATAAGCTCTGTAGCTAAAAACAGAATTTGCAGGCAAAACGTACATGTGTTCCTCATGGTACCAAAGTCTCTTGAATGATAGGCACACTTTGTCCGAACATATTTTTAAACAGAATATCATATTTCGATCACAAAGGAATTTCTTTCACGATAAGACAGATTGTGACCACTGCTAGGAGAACAGGAAAGAACTTTCCCCTCTCTTTATTGCATGGAAAACTGCTCATGAGAAAGTTGTTCCTAGCTTTATCTAGGAATGCCATCAAACAAATCTGTGGCTCCTTCAGAGATGTAAATCACTGATGACACTTGGATAAGCACTTTTTTTTTTTCCTGTGACTATCGGCTTATAGCAGAATGTTAGATTGAGGAAACAAAAAAGACAGCATTAAGTTATAGTACTAATAGCTGCATTGGGATGTCTTCCTTTGTCTCAACAAAGTTATAGTAAAGCAATTTCACTCCTTTAGCTTTCAAGTAGCTTGTCAAACTTGCCAGTAATTTATGGACTACATTTAGCACACAGAACAAAAGAAAACAAAATGAAAACCAGTCTTTCCAGGCAGCAGAGCCCATGTACCTCCAGCCTGTAGCTTTGAATCTTTATGATCCTTAGCTGTGTTGTACAGGCTGTCAGTTTTCTTCAAAACTAATTGTCTGGTCTCCATTCTTCAAATTCTACACTCATGTCAAAAACCTTGTCCAGAGCTCACTGAATTTCTGCCATCTGCTTGATGAATTTGAAGGTGCTTACACCAATGAAATTGTGTTACTCAGCACTGAGTAATTTGGTTCACCAGGAATGAGACTGAGCTTCCCTCAGATAAGTTTGAATAACTTTGTCTTAGTAGTCATTTCAAAACAAAATCTGAGGCAAAAAATAAATGTTTACATTAATGGTTAACATATGAGTATATGAGATCAGCACCTCATGTTCTGGGTCACAGCTATTATCTCTAACAGCTGGAAGCATTTGGAAATTTTCTTTTCAAAACCAGCATCATTATACATACATGTATTTTATTACTTCTCTCTGTATCTCTATACTGCCTAAAAGGGTTGAGGTCTTTTTTTACTGTTGTTTTGGGGTTTTATTTTAGAAAAGGACTTAGAAAAGGACTTTTAGAAAAGGACTTAGGACTTAGCTACACTACCTAAATTAATATTTTCAATGAGAGAGTTTCTCTTGCAAACCATGATGCCTCAGTTATGCCTGTAGTTAAAACACTTTCACATAAAGAAGGGCCTATCCACGGGAAGAAAATAGTGACGAGCACACGATAATTTTATCCCACCTCAGAAGTTTATAAGCTTGATAAAGTTGTTGCTAAACACTGCATCCTGTGTACCACTCTGGACATTATTTATTCCATTAATTAGAAGACCACAAATGAGTACAGCACTTATACATGCCTAGCTTGAAGCAAACGAGCACTGCTAGGTCTAACAGCCCCGAAGACTTTATTCATCTTCTTGCACATAATGTACACATGTGCTTCTCCAATTCCATGATGCAATGGACAAGCAATAAATAAAGCAAGGAAGTCATTGCTGAGGGCGCACCTGTCCAATAGCTTGGCTAGGACACCATACATTTAATGCAGCCTTTTCAGTTTTCTTCTATAATTGCTCCACATAAAATATTTATCAACAGATACATACATTATTTTTAATTTATGATATTTTTCCTTCATTTGCCTTTTTTTTTCTTTTCTTTTCTTGGTGCAAAATCCCCCTTTTCCCTATTTGTAAATCAAAAGTTACCATACTCCAACATTTCAAAATCAACGCTTTTCTACAGTTCTGTTTTATTATTCCTCTTAAAGCTGCTGTAGAAGTTTTCAAGTTCTTAATTTCCTGTAAAAACATGCAGTTATTTACTTCCTTTTATATCATCTCTCAGTTTAAGATGATGATGTGCCACTTAAAATCCCAGCCTGGTTAGGATTACTTTTATGCATATATTTACATTTCTTGATTATGTTTATAGCAATGACTGAAATATCATTCTAAATTTCCCTTTGAAAAAGGAATTATAAAGAATATCTATATTCTGACAGACAACGTTTAACCTTGCCTTTTTTTCCTTTCTTTTTTTTTAATTTTCTAAGTCCTCCTGCACTGAAACGTGGCCCACAACAGTTGTGAGAATTCAATGAACACGCTGCCTTCTGTTATGTGGCACATATGGGAAGAAATCTAATTCTCTGAGCAAAATAAAGAAATGCACTCAAATGAAACGAACACTGGTTTCCAGTGTACTATCATACTGTTCCAACAGTAACTTAAACAGCACAAAAGGCAATTTTGGAAATGAACTACTGTAATACAGTGTTTGGAGTTTTTAAAATTCCTAAATAGAGCATATTTCCATCTTTCTGAAAAAAAAAAATCAATTGTTTTATACTAAAACAACTGTATCTGTGCACCCACTGTTTCTTGGTGAGATGTGCTTGATACCCAAACTTCTTAAGTCTTTCAGATGAGACTCAGAGATGGATCAGGATTCATGCAAAGCACATATCACCAGCAATTCCAGCACCGCAACAGAACTCGTTGCAGCTTCTCAAAGAGGTTGCATGCTGGCTGAAATTAAGGCATCTGCCAGCTAATTGTGTACAGTTCATATCAACGTGGCACATGGGAAGATGAATACAGTCCCAGGTGGTCCCAAACTGTCCATCTGTCTGAATCTGAATGGGTGTGGAAAGCCTGGAGGCCAGGCCAGGAACTTCCACATGCATGAGAATTGCAAGAGGACATTGAGGCTGACTGTGAGAAGAGATCGATTGATCCCAGTTGTAATGCGGATGTGAAAGCAGAACTTTCCAAGTAAACTTGGAATTTCCCCCACTGTCTTAAGGTAAGTTATTCCAGAAAGACTTCTAAGAACCTATGGGAGGGTGGGGGAAAGTGGAGAAAATATCCTGTTGCAATTCTGTGTACAAGGAAAATGAACAGACGAGGTTGTTCAAAACCAAAGTGGACAAGCATGCATGATGATCTGGCACTGCAAATGAGATTTCTGCCTCTCTGAGATGTGCTGGAACACTTCCCTTAACCATAAAAGAATTCCCACTAGTACGCTCATGGTAAAAATGAATTTCCATTTGTCAACACCCAGTGCCCAGTGCTCTCAGGGCACTTTAACAGATGACAATTTGTTTAAACATTTGTTTTAAACATTTAGACAGAGGAACATTTTGTTATGTATGCATAAAGTTCTGCAGAATCAAAATATTTTTACTGGAAATTGAAATTTCACTTCTTCCAAACAGTATTTCTTTACTTGGCAGAAGGGCACAACAGATGGAGAAATTACTAGAATGCTGAGAAAAAGTTCCTCCCTATCTTGAAGACTTTGGAGTCAGTGTTAAGATCTTTCCATTTGTTCTCCTTGAGAATCAGTGATACTATATACCACTAATACATATACTGCATAAGCTTGCAAAAAGTATTTGTATAATGTTATGTTGATCTACAACAGAGCACTCTTCAGACTGAAATTTGTCTCATTTTTGGACATTTCTGTATTACAACTAATTACTGAGCTTGACCTATCGAGCTCTCCAGCCTGGGATGTCCATGCAGGTGATCAATCATCCCCACAAATGTAGCTCTGATTCTGAGTACCTTGATACGTTAGTTTTTAATCAGAGAATAAGAAAAGGAACACACAATGTAGATAATCCATATTCTGTGAAAGGAACCTGCATTACCAGAAATGAAAGCATTGCAGGTCTAGCTTCCTGACGTTTTGCTTGAAACCAGTAGAACTTAAATATAGACTAGTGTGGGAAATACTCTCAATTTCGCAGTGACATAACATTCAAAAGAAACTTGTTTCATTTTCAGGTTGAAGTTAAGAGTCTACACATTGAAAGCACCACCCTTTGTGTACCTCATCAGTGCTCCAGGACCTGCAGGAGTTGGCATGGGAAAGAAGAGATTATGATGATCAGTGATCACAGCAACCCAGGTGAGAACTTGGTTCCATGCAGCTGAGGGTTGGAGCCTTCTCTCACATACACAAGGAACCCCACTACTCTTCACCCAGCTGGTGAATACGTTTCCACTCAGTTTCTTTTTTGACAAGAGATCCTTTTTGGAACAAAGAAAAACTTTTCACTTCAGAATATTTGCCTACCTCTGCTTACGAGTTTACTTTTGTACAGCTCAGTTAACAAATATTAGTAGAAGAAATCCTATACATATGAAGCAAAAATTCCAAGTGCTGGAGAAGACCCGTGGAAGTATTTGTAGACAGAGCATAGGATTTACTCAAAGAAGTGCCAGGAATTGCTGGGTTTGTTCCAGACACTTGTGGATCCATAGGCTGTGCTTTTCTCAAGGGCAGCGACACATGAGGAGCTGGCAGCTGCCAGAGGCTCTGCTCCCAAATAGAGGCAAAGCTGCCATCATTCTCCACTTGCTTTCCACTGCAGTTCACCTGTGGTCAGATTAAACCTGCCTACCTGTACAGTCTTATCATTCTTCGATATAAGTAGTACTTTTTCCTCCCACCATTCATCCCGTCATATTTATAGAGGGCAACTACAGCCCTTTGCATCTGTTTTGCTATGCTAGATAGGCAGCCAAAGTCTTTATATTTGTAGGATGAAAGGGACTGTTAGCTGTCTTACATACTGCAATCCATTAAATTGCACCTAGGTATATGTCCAGTCAACCCTGTAATTTCCTTACCAATTGAAACAGCAAAGCTCAGTCTCTCAAAGCTCAATCAAGATTTAAAAAAGCACTTCACAGCTAGAAAAAAAAAGTTTTTAAAAGGGAGCAAAGCAAATTAGTTATCTACCAGATGAAAAAACTAAAAGAATATATTGTAGAGACATGGTGAAAGGACTAATAGCAAGAGTGCCAAAGCAGGCAGGCTATGAGCATGAGTTAGTGTGAAGAGTGAAGGAAAGAGAGAGAAAGTAAAAACCATGGCAGTAAAAACCATAATACTTCTATGGATTGCACTTTGCAGGGCTGATGACATATGTCATCTGAACATTAAACCTTAAAAAGCAAAAAAAAAAAATCCCAACCAAAAATGCAAACTACATCTTCATCTTCTTAGACTTCACACTGTAACTGCATTCACTGTACAAAATTTATAATTTCAGTGGAATTTCTCCCTCCCATTTTAACAACGTAGTCTCTAATGCCTTCTGCACTGAAAGCTCAGTTAGCACCTCTGATATAGATGGTCTGAGTTATTCTCACTGTTATTCATATTCTTGTGCCACTGTACTACACAGGCACATGTAACAGGGAGAGAAAATGAGAAGGCTTTAGTTATTTTTAATCCAGCTGCCTCTGGTCAGCAGGACATATATTTCTACACCAAGTACGTTGCTCCTGTCTAGATGGCTGCACAGCACTCCCACAGATACAATCTGTACGTATTCCAGATACATTTATACTTAAAATACTCACACAAAGTCCACAGACAGAAAAACAGCCCCCATTTATCAGCAGTTTGCTGTTTCTCTGATTGCTCTATATGTCAGCTGGTTTGCTAACAACTCAGGCAAAACTAGATGTTTCTCACCCAGACACAGTATCATTGAAGCCAACCCTGCCATAAGCCCAATATACATCAAAGGTCTTCAGGTGCAGTCATGTCACAGAGACATTCTCTTTTGTCAAAAACTCAGTTTCCCAAAGCAGTGCTTAGCTCCAACTTTCATTTCCCGGTTTACTGCTTTCTGCCTTATTCCATTATAGCTGGGAACTTAGTTCAGTTCCATTACATTTAGCAGCAACACCTCTCAGCCTTCTGGGAATAAATCTCATGTGGTTCCAGTCATCCATAGGCTCAGCTGGTGACAACAGGAGCTGGGATTTCTCTCTAGGAGTCACCAGGGCATTCATAGCCATAATACATCTCCCTCATCAAAAATAGCTCGGAGCTGCTTCTTGTCAAGTATATATTAAATACAGGCTACTCACTCCTCACCAAGTTTTTAAGAAAGTGATGCTAGAGTAGTCAGGGCTATGCTGTCAACTTCTCAACCAGTAAAATGCATCATAATGATTCACGAGTGAGTTACTATCAAAGCAGCATTCCACAGTTTCTCTATGTTTTGCCAGTGCACACATAATGTGAAAGCATCCTTAAGGCAATGATGAATTTGTGAGGAAATTTTATTAATCCTCTTCCTCAGGTATTAATCCTCTTCTATGTCAACCATTATAGAAGTTGCCTTCTTGTGGCAGGCCCAGGGAGAGAAGTAGAAGAAATTGGAGAGGATTTAATGTATGTCAGTCTAGCTCTTTCCTCACAAAGTCAATACAACCCAACTCCCCAGTTCAGATGGCTTTGGATATTTAATGCAAGGTCTATGTATTGTAACTCACAAAGCCAGGATTCTTCTTCATCAGTTCTAGGTTTAGGATCTTTTTCTAAGAAACACTATAAAAGGACTTACTGCATAGATAAAAAATCTTTTTAAACTTTCCTAACACAAACACTGCTGAGTGCTAGCATGTGCTTGCCAGTTTCCAGAGCAGAAATCGGATAATGGGTGGGACCGTTGTTAGAATCTCTTGAAGTCTCATCCAGACATTTGGTGAATTATAATCTCTCTGTCAGAAATTCCTGGTTCTCCACACTGGTAGATTCAGCTCTCCCAGTCACCTCTGGGAGGTCTCTCAGTTCATATCAAGGAGGTGTTATTTTCACAACAAATTTTCTCATAGCTTTCTGTAGGGAACAGCGAGAAGCACCATTCATTCAAAACCTTATTATTATTATGTTAGAATGGAGGAATAAAGTGAAAAACCTTCTTATTTTCCTTCATCTGATATACAGGCTACTGTACTGTTTACAGTACAGTTTTTTTCTTTAGGCAAGAGAGATCTTGTCCGCATTAAAGGCAGCACCAGTGAAAGCTTCAACTTTGTGACCTAATTACAGGACAGTTTCTTTATTTTTTCCTTCACCTCCCCCTTCGCTCTCTGATAGTGCTGTATCTTTCAGTACTTCAGGAAAGTTATTTCTTGGAACCACTATTTATAAGCATTATCTCCTTTACTTGCATGATACTTAACACGCAATTTCAACGTGTCAACGGAAAAAGTGAAAACAATTAATGGAACACACTCTGGAATTTACAAGGTTCCAACACGAGAAAGATACTTTTTGCAGGCAATATGGACATCTGATGCCACAACAGTTACATGGCTAAATCTTCTGATGAATTCACACCTACCTTTTCCTTAAGTGGAAGAATGCTGTGTACTTTTATCAGTGACAAGAGGAAGCGTGTCAAACAAGGAATACAGAGTGCTTACATGGTTCTATAAGCCCATGGCAGACAACCAAGGAGCATCCAAGTTGCAAATATACCTTCTGGAGGGCTAGCCAAGTGGCCAGACACTGCTTCTAGAAAAACCACTTCTCATGCTTACATCTTTTGCCAAGAAAGGAAATAATAGGATGGAATAATACAATATGCTGGATCATCACCAGAATATTTCTAAGTTACCAAAAAGCATTTTATGAAAATTTAGTGACTACTGGGAGGGGGATAATGCTTGTAAAGCAAGACTCAGGAATCACATAGTTGTGATCTCTCCATTGTAAAACCGGACTTCGATTCTCCAGGATACATAGATTACATTCTCTATGAGAAAACCTTGCCTATCAACAGAAGAAAATAGAACCCACAAGTATTTTCAATGTTAATTAAAGTCTTAAACATTTCAACAGCATCCCTGACAGCAATGGCTCTAACAGTGGTTTAATGCCACTGCTGAATATGGATTTATGAGATACGTTTTGTCTTAGCATCTGTGTCTTCCCCATACAGAAAAATACTGGTCTCTTCCACAGGGGTTTGATTCAATCTATGTGAATTGTGTAAAAGACAGACCTTAACAGTGCTCACTGCCAGGCCAGACAGACGCACTAGTAGGAAATTTCATTTTATTGCGCTTGATTTTTCTGAGAAATGGGGTTCTCTAGTTCTGAAAGATGCACAGCTAATGACTGTCAGCTCCTCCTCCAAGAGAGGCAAACCAAACCTGAAATATACTGCCTACACCCAAAGCTGACAATGACATCTTGTCTCTCAAGCAGCAGTAGCACTGTGATAGTTCAGTTCTCACAGCTGACCAGACTACATCTTTTTTAACTGGAAGACTATATCTTTTAGTGTAAAGAGGAACTGAGAACCATATCTACATATGTAATGCATACATACATTACATACATACACATACACAGATACATATAAATATACACTCACCAAGTAAATATGCATGTGGAAGCCACCTGTGACATCTGGTCTTTTACTGTTACGTGTATGTACACAAAGACATACCATATGTGCTTACCCCAAACTTCCCCAAGAAGATTATGATTCTCAGAGCTTAAGTTAAGTCCACTTAAGCTTAAGTCAATTTTACACACACAGATATGATGAGTTGACATTATATCCGAATTACTGTACTGAATTGTAGTTCCTATACTGACACCAATAGGAATTAGATCAACCAGGGACTACATTTTTAAACTCAGTACTAAAAAGCAAGCAGGGTGCTACTAAATTAAATCTGGAAAATTTTCTTGCATCTTGCTCTCAGCTTAAAATTTAGCTCAAGCTCCAATTCTAAAGACAATCAACAGGAGACTAAATGCCAGTTAACAGTTTCTCATAACTGTTTCCAGACAATATCTGGTTCTTAGACAGTAACATGTTTCAGTGTTGTTTTCTACTCACAGCTTCTGACTGCAGATGAACACCAGCAAGAACCTCATATAGTTTGCATGCATAGTAGATATGAGTGTCTCTCCTGGGGATCATTAATCTGATATTTTATTTACTCTAATTTATATCATTTGTTTAACCTCTTATTTTAGGATTAGTTGAAGACCCTTAAATATTCATATTCTTTGATAAAATATTCCATCAACTTATGATCTTGAACATACAAACATTCCATAATGCCACAAAGGCAGAAAATTAAACGATTTTGAAATCTGCAAAATTCTGACTCAATAAAATCTTATAGGAAGCTATAGCCTAAATCATGTTCCTAGGCTGTTATTTATGCACCTCATTGAGATGCAAGATCTTAACAGCTTCTAGCCATTTGATCATACAGAACTAGGTTGTGAAAGTGCTCATCTTCATTTAAATAACTTACATTGTTACTAGCTTTGAAAAAGGCACCTGAAAAGGCTGGACAGAATCATAGAATCACCAAGGTTGGAAAAGACCTACAAGATCATCCAGTCCAACCATCCACATATCACCGATAGTTCTCACTAATCCATGTCCCTCAACACAATGGATAGTTAGCATTGCCTCTGGTTGGTAAAACCAAACCCTTTCTGAAGAAATATGACAGGCTCAGCAAGCTCAAATTTAGAGCAAAATACCAAAGATATAGCATTACTGAAGCCAAAGCCAGACAGCTTAGCAGGTAAGGCAACAAAAGGAGTTCAGCTTCAAATCTCTTCTTTTTGCAAACCAAGGGTTTAAAGATAGCCTTTTTTTTCTTCTTTTTTCTTTTTTTCTTACATTGAGTGAAGTCTCTTAATTGCTAAGTTTTGAAACTCCATCTTTCATATTAAGTATCTCATTATACAAAAGGAAATAACTCCAATAACAGTTTGCTTTAAAAATGTAAGAAAGTTGTGCTCTAGCTGAGATTGTCATCTTTACACAGCAATGTACAGATACACTCATGCTAGGTCAGAATGAGCTGCCTCAGATAACAAAAGGAGCAGAGGGAAAGTAAAAGTCTCCCTTTTATTGCTGTAGACAAAAAAATATAAGGTATAGGCTTCAAATTAGGGAACCATGAAAATGAATAAGGAAAAAAAGGAAAGCTGCTTTGCTTCCAGCTCTCAAAAAAAATAAACAAAATGAAACTGAATGCAAGTGAAGAAGAGCTGCATTTGTGTCCTCCACAAATTCAGTCAGTGCTCGTTCACATGGGCAAAGTCCAACAGTGTGTGCCAAGGAACAAAAAGTGTGTTCAAGGAGCAAATTGTGTGCAAAGTAATTCTTTTTCTCTCAAGTTGGTATCTTTCAAGAACTATTGTGTGGGTTTCTAAACTAGGTTGATGAGACACTAATGCCTGAACTGCACTATGTGGTTTGGCTAAGCTACTTACTACACCATGTCACAAGGTTGTAGCTCTAAGCAGGCAGCAGTCACTGAGCACCACACAGCAAGAGGTGCTGCTCCTGGGGCTGGTCCTGTACCCAGGGAAAATGGAAGGACGCCAAACAAAGAGGTAAAACTGCGAGGTGGAAACATCCCTACCTGTATGACAGACACCACTCTTTTCTGCAATACAGGACACGGGCAACTCTTCCAATTGCTCATCAAACCACCACAAGTTCTATACAAAATTTTATTTTCCCTTGAATGTCAAGCATATTACCAATCTCATAGTGGGACAACAGAAAAACAACACATTAGAAAAAGCCACTTATAAAGCACTGGGTAAGCTCAGTACAAGACTCCGCCTTAATTTAAGAAAAGGATTTAAAATTCTCACGGAACTGTGCATTTGCTGTTTATGTGAAAGCAAGCAATACACCTCATCAGCAAAGCATACAAAGGAAATTACACAAACCTTGCTTAAAATGAAAAAGGAAACAGCACAACAAACATTGCAGTTAGTTAGCCAGCAGTTAGACCTTTCTCTTTGTAAACCTACTTCTTCAATTTGGTAACTGCAGTTCTTAGGCAGAAACAGTGATGGCATAACTTAATCCATACTTATGCAGAACTGTTACAATGGGCTTGTGTAAACTTTTTTATTAATTATTTTTTGTCAAGTTATAGCTACAAGCCAACATTACCAACATTCCATTCTTTTTTTTTTTTCCAAATATTTTTATATAAGCTGAATCACCTGCAGAAAACCTTTTTGACTGTTCGTAGCCAAAAGTACCGCCTTAAATAAAACCATGGCTCTTCTTGAATCAGTAGGAGGTCTAACCTTGCATTTCACCTTGGCTTTAAATAGGGAACTGCGTGGCAAAATAGGTGATACTACTTCTATAACAAGTAGAGATATTTCCCTTAATTTGTAAAAATCCAATATAAGTTTTTGCTCATAGAACACTTGGAGCTATGAAATGTACACAAGCCATTGAGATTAACACACATATGAAGTCAAAGCCAGACACATTCTTTCAAAATCAAATACTGTATATGTCAGCTGCATGTGAAAAATTTCACAGTAGTTTACACCTGACCTATACCATTTCAGGCCAATCCTGCTGCCAGTGGAGTCCTCAGCACTTTTGCAAAGGACTTCAGTGGTAGCAGGAGTATGACAGGACACTTAAATACTAAATGTCAAATATTATAGTTATATTTATTTCTATTAGAATTGATGATTTCTTTAAAAAACACTTCAATTGATGCAAGTTATTAAAAAAAATATTGGATTTCCTTTTTTAAAGGACATTTATTTTTTCATTTATTCATTCCTATTTTTTAAAGGACAGCATAACATTTGGGAACCTTATTTATAATGTTAATAATGTCAGAGGTACTTCTGTTCTTGTTTATGGAATTATTGCTGGTCACCTTCCTGAGACTTGAAAGACCATTAAAGACAAGCACCATATCTATTCCCCTAGAGCATTATATCACAAATTAATAATTTGGTCCCTTTCTAAATGGATCTCTTCCAACAATGACACTGAAACACAGTGATGGGTCACAGATTCCAGGGGGTCCGACTGGTCCTGGCATTCCGGGACTGCCACGATCTCCATCTTTACCAGGCTGCCCACGCTCTCCAGGGCGTCCTTCCTTACTCATACCCGGGGGACCTTCAGGACCTTAGTGACACACATGCAAGGAATAGATACATTACAGAGTACTTTTATTCACATGGAAACAATAGCAATTAGGGACCCAAAATAGCCCTGCTGTTTGGTGAAGTGCTAAGATAAAGAAAGCTTCACTTCCTGAAAAAGACACTTTTCACAAATTATTTATATGTGTATCAAGCAAACTGATTATCTCACAAAGACTTGGGAAAAAAAAAAAGCATGTAGAACACTAAGTAAAAATAGTTTTTCGGAGGAAATATAAAAACCTGCTTTGGCACAATTATACTTTATCATGTGATCTGGAACCACTGGGTATGAATCAGAGTCCTCTGAATTTTATTCATTTTTCTAGCTCTGGATCATGGTCTAACCTCTCGTCCAAACACTCAGCTTTGCATTTTGAATCAACACAATGCTGTTAGGAAGAATATTTCCTTCACTAAGTAATGGTTACAAGTCACGTGTTTATATCAGGACTCAGTTTTCAGATAATGTCTGATATAGTGACCTGTCTATCAAGAAAAGGGAATCTCAGGTACCAACCTATACAAGACTTAACTTATTTAAATAATCTATCCTATGACAATTTAAAAGGCATGCAAGAGACAGGCATTAGCCACAAAAGATATATGGTAAATAAATGTGTAAAGACTATGCACATTTTTCTGAACTATATAAACATTTTATTAGAAACTATTTCTTTATATTTAATAGTATGCATTGAATCTGCAGAAACCATCTCTCACCTGGCGGTCCTGGTGGGCCTTGGATCCCAGGAGCCCCAATTCCTTGATTGCCTTTTGCACCATTTTTCCCAGGCAATCCTGTGGATTAGCAAACACACGTATACCTTTGCACACTAAGAATTATCTTCATAAGAACAACTAGAAAGTCAACATTTGATTATACTTACTGAATGAAAATATCTAATTGTTCAAAAGAGATCTAACTGTTCAAATGAGATCTAAAATAAGCATTTCCTTGTAACTTGCACAGTGTAACGAACTAGGTTCTTAATTAACCTCATCTCCACTAAATTAAGAGCCAATGTAGCCCCTGATAAACAGATGGCCACTATGAGCTGAGGGAGCAGATGATGAAGAATTAAGAAATGTGTTAACTGTTATTGCTTTTCCATTGGCAATGTGTTTATGAACACGCATAAATAGAGCGTAAGATGTCCACCACAGTTCACCACAGTTTACCACAGACTACACAGGAAATCAATGTACAGCAAAATTAAATCTGCTCCAGAAAAGATATACTCTCTGAGAGGGCAAAATACATACTCTCTCATACCAACACAACCCAATGAATTCAACTGCTTCACAGAAACAGATACCGACTTTTCTCGTATGGAATAGCTGGCGTGGTTAGTCAGTGTCAGCTCCAGAGGAAAACTACATATTCTTCTTTTGCAGATGAAATTATGAAAGCACTACTATCATTGCACCCAAAATGAATCTGATATGTGAGGTCATAGGTGAGAAGTCACAGAGAAAATAAATATTTACCAACCATTTTCCTGTCAACCCTTGGCACTTTACTACGTAGTAACATAACTTTCCTGATTATTTTGATGCAATAGGAAACACAGTTGCTGCAGTTACCAAATGAACTTCATTTCCAGACTAGATGTACAAATTTAAGCTTGCAAAAAACCATCACAGAAATCAGATGGAATGCTTGTATGGCGGAGACACCTAAAAGCATTAGCTTCTTTAGTATTATTAAAAATAATTCAGAACCCTTAAGAAAAGTATAGGGAAAATAATAGAAACCCTTACAAGATAAAAAGGAAAAAGGAGAAAAACCAAGAATGTCAGAGGGCTATAAATATATCATATGGCAGAGAACAGCCTACAGGTAGCAGTCAGTAAATAACCAGTGAATATAAACAGTTTGTAAAATAGAATAAACAAAGAAGTTTGGAAGAAAACAAATACAAAAATATACTGAAACCCATATCTAATCATACCTGATCTAAAAATAAAAATAGAAAATAACTAAACACAGTTAAAAAATATCTACATGAGAGGATAAATGAATTAAAGATCACTCTAAAAAGATCAAAGTTAAAAGCACGGTAGAACTGAACACTAGTTATCTTGTGCGTTCTGGTGTTTTGTCTTCTGATATGCGTACTTCAAGAGCAAAGAAACCTTTGCTCCAAACCCCCATTAATACTTTGCGATACAAACTCAGCTAGTCCCGTACTCCTCTACTCTGCTAGTCACTAGTCCCATCCAAAACTGCAAGCAGAAAACAAAGGCATAGGAACCATATGCACACAGTACCTCTTGTCCCACGAGCCCCAGGGCGACCCGGGATGCCAGTCAGACCTGGAACACCGTCATTCCCTGGCAAACCAGGAAACCCTCTTGGACCTTCAGGGCCTCTTGGACCTGGTGGTCCTGGAAGTCCTGGGGAAGCACTCTGGGACTGACAGTGGTTGCAGTTTTGTAGCCTTCCACTCTGAAGGATCACAGGTAACTGGGCTAGAAGAATTCAAACAGAAAAAATGCTTTATATATATATATATATATATTTATATATTTATAGAAATATAAAAATATTTCTACCTCTTCACTAAAATAAAACCAGCTTCCTTTCTTTAGGCGCTATGGTATCTTTAGGAAACAAGGCGCCTTTAGCATGTTATGGAGCCACTGGCATGGAAGCGTATTTCTACAACTCTATGAAAACCAGTGATAAATCAGATCAAAATATTGGTGTTGTTTTCAAGAAAGCATCTTCATAATTACAAGGAAACTTCTTCAGCACTTTAAACAAGGCAAGAACAGTAAAGAGTCTTTCAAACTTACTTCTCAGTACATCTGAACACACCTGTCGAATAAATTCTTCTGAAAATTCTCGTGCCTAAATTGAACAGAGAAGAGTTATAGAAACAGACAGCCCACATTTGTTGGGAGTTTTAAAGCACCCAAAATGACCACTGTGAGGTCCCATGCATACAGGTTTTCCATCTGATCCAGGTGGTCCTGGGGGCCCTCTGTCTCCAGGCTGACCTCTGACACCAGGAGGTCCAACCAGACCCTGGATACCGGATTCTCCCTTCTGTCCATTGATGCCTCGAATGCCTGGGTCTCCCTTCTCACCTTTCTGAAACAGAAACCAGTGACAAGCAAATTGTATCTTTACATGCTGGATCTTTACATGGAAGCTATGCAGCACCACAAATACATTCGAAGAAAAGCTTCACTGACAATCTTCATTTTAAGTTGTCATGAAAATTTACAAAGTACCTAAATTTCCATATTAGAATTGAATCATAGAAGCGTTTGAGTTGGAAGGGACCCTTAAAGGTCAACTGGTCTAACTCCCCTGCAGTGAACAGGAACATCTACAGCTCGATTCGATTGCTCAGAGCCCTGTCCAGCCTCACCTTGAATGTGTCCAAAGACGGAGCATCTACTTCCTCTCTGAACCACCTGTTCCAGTGCCACACAAATCTTCCTGTAAAAACCTTTTTCCTTACACCCAATCTAAATCTTCCCTCTTTTTTTTAGTTTGAAAACATTCCCTACCACAACAGACCCTCCCCTAAAGAGTTTGCACCCTTCTTACTCACAGCTTCCCTTTAGAAAGAAATCTTAAACAAATCTTAAACAAACCCATTTGCTTTACTAATTAACATAAAACAAATTCCTTACTAATATATGGAATAAAATATTTATTAACTTAGAAGGCTGGAAAAATTACAAGTGAAATTCTGGACCACAGCAGTTCTTGGCATGCTTCCAAATCATTAAAACAATCAAGATTTTTACTCTATGACTTTTGTTCATAAGAGAGAGGAAAAATGATTCTGATTTCAGTTAGGGTTTCTGCTGTTGGTGATTGACTTTTTTTACTTCATTTATTCTATGTATGATTGATAGCAACTGCAGTCCATTTTCTTCGCTGGAAAAGGTTAAAATAATACTGCATCTATCTTCATCAAAGCAATGGTTCTTCTATGTATGGGGTTGCCTACTGCAATAGCTCCTGTGGAACTCTTTCCCTGTGCTGGAGCCAACAAAATTCCATTAGAATGTAGTTTGGTACATGTCCAAGATTAAAGTTAGTATACTGTCTTTGCTCCCTGATGAGTTTTCTCCTTCCGTGTTTTGCAGCTTCTACACAGTGCTGTCAGTAGCTTAAAACTTTTCTTTCTCATTTTCCAACAATTTTAGATGGAATTATGGAAATAAGGCAACAGAATCACTATGTATGACAAACAAAACTGATTGGAGCAAACAGTGCAAGTTTAAGAAGCACAAGCATGCAGTCTTCATAGACTTGCACTGATTTTTAAATTATGCTATTTATATTACTTTGTATCCTTCTAGGTAGTACTTATCAAAACACTTTACATCAGAAAAATACATGGCTCACTCAAAACATTCTGGCTCGGTCTGAATTAGTAACAAAGCCCAGAGCTCTCCGAATGAATTACTACAGAGTAGTACTCATTTTATACACAGGGAGCTAACTGTTAGGATTTTCACCCTGCTACATTCAGATGGCTTATATCTCAGAACTGAGACACGGTGACTAATACCAAAATGAGGAAAACAAGATCACTGAAAGTGAAAAAACTCAGAATTGCATACCTGGCATCACAAAAGGATCACAGCCTGTTCAGATTAACTGAGCTCTTCCATTATGTCATTTAGTTTTGCTGTAAATAAAATTTGAAGGCAGAGGGGCAGTGCAACCTTACTCTGAAAAGTCACCACATAAAACCATACCTAAGTGCTGCCTGTGCATCTCAAAAAATCTACACTACAGGAAGTCAGGCATCTTTTCCTCTTAAGACAAAAGGTGACGCACGTTGGTAAAATGCCTAAGAGATAGCAGAAAAGAAGTTCCACAAGTAAGATGCCAAGTGCAGTTGAACAGCAGTCCGTATACTGTACCCATTAAAGAAGTTGTGCCCTAATTCAGAACTTACTTGTTCCAAGGTTGTAGCTGTATTTTACTGTCTTGCTACTGTCAAGTGGAACACTGTAGCCTGTCATGGTTTTATGATTTTTGCTATCAGTATTCCACATCATAATCCTGTGACATAGCCATGAGACTAGATATTCTTAGTTACGCCATGTAGATTTGTGTTTATCCATTTCTATTGCAAATGGTTTTACATTCAACAGTTATTTTAACAACACCTCCACAGATCAGCAAGGCTCGGGGATAAACATACAAAGCAGCTGCCTGCGGCCACATCAGAAGCTATATGTGTTGAGATCTGAAGATAATGCTGTTCATGTAGCTAGAAGTTATTTGTTTTAGTTTTAATTACTTTTACAGCTATGGCCTATGTTTACATAATCACATCTGACTTGCAAGTTGATTCATTTGGAATTGAATGTTAAATTGGTAAGAAAGCATTAAGAATCAGTGAACTATTGGGAAAATGGCATATATTGTAGAAGAACATCACTGGCGAGAAGCCAGTATTCAACAAAAAACAAATCAAAACAAAAGGCAAAACACTAGAACCTTAGTACAACAGCCTGCAGAGCTTGCCAAAAAGCAAATGAAACTGCTGAGGAAACATTTTCTGCAGTATATTGTAGTCTTGTAATGCTAAGCTGCATCCCGTGTGTGGCCTTGTTTGCTGACCCTTGCTATTGGCAAAGAAAATCAATAAAAAGGAAAAGAGTTCAGCAAGTGCTGAGAATTACAGCCTGAAGAAACTTCTCTATTAAGGAGTCAGACCGTGACAAATGGCAATATAGTTTTTAAAGCGGAAAATAAACCAATTTTATAAGCCTGAAAAGTAAACATAGTTACATCATTATATCATAATGCTTAGTAAGAATAATACTGACAGCGTATTTTTAGACAAAAATATATTTACCATGATTTAAAACGTTTAAGGAAGCTACCTCAATGGTTCACAAGTAATATCTTAGCAGTTTGGGCTACGAATTAGTAAAGCGCCTATAAGCCAAACTATAATTTTTAAGTATTTCACAGAATCACAGCAGCATATAGGGTGATTCTAAAGTTTAAATGCTTGTGAGTTTCTCATAAAGAACATGTCCAGTTATTGATATGCAGCACTATTTAATGAAAAGGGGTTGGAAAAAGACATCTGTGGGTAAAGTTGAAGCAGAATGGGGCATTAGGTACTGATTTCACTGAACAGTGGAATGAATCAAATACAACTAACAAAGTGAATATTTTATATACCAATACTTTACACAACCTGTGAAACAGTTAAAAGGTCTGACCTTGAATACACCAGCATCAGGCAACCACAGGAAAAGAGATGGGACTTTAAAACATTTCAGAGAAGAACAAATTTAGCTCACAGACCAAGGAAAGTCCAAGTGTGCTTTTCTTTATCTCCCTCAAATTTCAGGCTGATGTGGAAATTATTCCAGTGTAAACTTAATAGTAGAGAGAAACAATTTTGCGCTGCATTTTCTGAGTCAGTCTCAATGATAGAAGCCTCTAAAAATATATCTTTGTACAGTCTTCACTATGCCATTACTTTTGAAAGAGGGGTACATAAAGCAATCTCAGTGGCCAAGTTTAAAATGAACAGATAAATAGCTCAGCAGTGGAAGTCCTTCCCACAGACTTTTATGGAAGCTAAAAGCAAAGTCAGCACATCACCACAGTCTAAAGGAATTAGATAAATTTGTAATTGACATTAAATGCAACAGTTTGGATCTCTAGATTAACTGCCCCTCAATTGCTGACTGCCAATACCAGTAAAAGCATACAAGAGGATCGAGCTTTGTTATGTGTTGTGTTCCATTTTTCTGCATTGGCTGCTGCTGAAGTGAAGATAGTGAAAAAGAAGGATCATTTAAATCAAATATTCTGTATTCTTTTATGAAGTAACTTCTTATTTTTCAGTGACAGTTATTTGCCTTCTTCAACCAGCTCCTTTTCTAATTATCTGTATCCCCTTAAAAGTTATACTTGGCTTTAACATTTTTAGATCTTGTATTTTGTGAAATATTCATTATGCTATCTGTCTCTTTTAACTAATACTTCCTTCTCTTCTCCTCTCTGATACTTTTTAATTAATTTCTATTCTGTTGCTTATAGAAGTATGAAAATAAGACTGTAAACACACATTTTACAGATCACAATTTGCAGGTAGAATTATTCTGTTACACTTATTTGCCATTACAAAATACATACCTCTCCTTGTTCTCCCCTCAATCCTTCTGTTCCCTTTAGGAAATAATATTAAAAACAAAAACAAAAAACAAGTTGAGCCAAGTTACTTAAACTAAAAAATATTTTTTTCCTTTGTTTTTAATAATTAATCACAAATGTTAATATTTAAAGATTATGAGATCTCTACTTCTATATAAAAAAAGCAAATTTTATATAACTAGCACTTTAACAATAACTTTAATATAATGTACAAAAAGAATAACTGGGAAATACATCACACACATTACATATCATATATTTTATTAGTGTAGAAGAAGTGCATATAGACAAAACCTATTCACTCTTCAAAATACCAAAGTAATACAATTTTATGGTCTAGCAAAAGGAAACTTCAGATTGTACCTGTTTCATATCGTCTTACTGGACAGAACTCAAGCTCAGCCCATTTGAAATACAAGCTCAGTTTGTAAAGCAGATTTTTTATGCTGGCAAATGGCTCTGGTGTCATTTCTGCCAAATTGATCATTAAATACCGTGGCAAGCTGGCAGCTTAGCACAGGCTTTTTCTCTTTTCTGACAGGTTCATATTAACAAGGGAATCTGCACTGTATCTTGGAGAAGCCCTGAGGGCTTTAGAAACCTTGGAAGGACCTACTACTGTCTACCAGAGTATTTGAATGACTGATTTTTTGGTTGCTGCCCAAACTAGATAAGCATGGGAAACGATTTTAGATCTGTCTCATATTAGTTTTTCAGCTTTAAACAAACAAACAAAGAAACAGTAAAAGAAAACACAAAAACATACCCAGTTCTTACGATTCACCTGGTGATTAAAATAATGAACTTAGGGAATTGTGTCCATTATTTGCAAGGAGACAACCCAGAAAGATTAATTTATAAAATGTCAGAGTATGACATCACATTTGGTTAAAAAGTCATTGGTCTTTAAACTATTTCTCCTTAAAAAAATTCTACTCAGCTTTACTACCAGATTCCTGTCAAGCTGCATACCCCTGAGAGCGATAAAACCAGGCTAACATACACTCTGGACCTCCTGCCCATGTTCAGCTGGAATCAAATCTTTCTGGCTAGACAGCCAGCTGTATCACTGTTGCAAATCTGAAAAAAACAACTGCAACTTCCTTCCAAGTCTAGTTTTAGATATGTACCTCTAACAAATACTTTTCTGTTCAGACATGACATACATTGCGTAGTTAGCAAGTATTTATAAATATTAACAGTTATTTTCTGTGGTACAACAAGATAGCCAACTATGACACAATCAGAATACATTGGCCCAGAACTAAAAGAAATAACTGGATCTCAGTGATTTGCGGCTGAAACAGGAAACATCTGTAATTTATGTGCACAGAAGATGTCAATAATGACTCCCTGTATACTATCAGGGTTAATAAACTACATGAAAGTTTAACTTGGTATACACAATATCTTAAAATCTCAAGCATCACTCTCTTAAGCGATGCTTGACTTTTCACAAAGGATGCTTTGTGCTTTTATCTGTTTTTTACTATTTATAACCATCTCACAAAAATTTTCCATAATGAAGTCTAATGTAGGTATATGGACTTACAGTCTGTTTCTCAAGATATATTCTGAACCACAGAAACATGTGGGCTGGAAGGGACCTCCAGGGTTTCAACCTCCTTTTCAGAGTGATTCTATCTAGAGCAGGCTGCTCAAGGCCACATCCTGCCAGCTGTTGCTACAGCCTCTATAAGCAGCCTGCTCCAGTGTCTGACCACCTTCACAGCAACACGTTTCTCTTGTATATCAAGTTGGAATTTCCTGCATTCCAATTTGTATCCATTTCTTCTTGCCACACCACTGTACACAGCAATTAAGGGTATGGCTCAATCTTCTCTATGCGTGTCGTATTTGTTGTATTTAAATTACTAAAGTTGTTTAAGAAGTAATTTATATAACTACATATTCATGTTATACATAAATATATTTCACCTAGTAAAAAGAACTGCCTACCCATTCTGATGGAAATAACCTTTGGAAATAAATATGAATCATGGCTCTCTTGAACTAGGATCATCATTTTAACATTACCTGTAAGCCCGGATTTCCTTGTCTTCCTTTTTCTCCTTTTCGTCCCTTCAGAAAATAAAAGCTTACTTAAATTTGTATTTATCTGGGAGAAACAGTTAAGCTTTCAAAAACAACACAAAAAGACAAAACCTAAGATCTCAATTTAAACTGGGCCCAATCCCTCTAAAAGCTTACTCTCCAAGAGTTCAGATCAGAAACAGAGCAGATGACTACAATGTCTACTCTGAAAACACAGGAGCCAAGTTAGGATCTGAGTAGTAAGAAAATCCTCTCCTCTTTTTGTGTGTTTTTCCATGACTTTTAGGAGAAAAATCCCATAGTTTTCTACAATAGTAGAAAGAGATCAGGTGGCATTACTGATTATGAGGATCTGTGTGTCTTGCAATGACTGGAGCAGACAGGGACAGAACGTTTCCCAGTATGGTGCCACGTCATGTCCCAGCATCACTAGGCAGTAGCACAACCCATGTACCTGCATCCTCACTGGAGCCACACCAAATGCCTATTCACCTTCAAAATGCTGTTGGCAATTAATGCAGGGCATACTGGATAGTTTTGCTTGATGAGAAATTAAGGCTCAGTGCTGTTACTCTTCTTCAAGCAAGAGTTTAAGGGTTTTTTTTTCTAATTAACTTCTGGCTGTTTTATTAATAGTGTTGATAATAATAGTGTTATTAATAGTGTTGTTTATTAATAGTTTTGTGATTTTGATTAGAAAAAAAAATAGATGTACCTGGATACCACTTTCACCCTGGCTTCCTTTGTCCCCCTGTAAAAATATTCAAAAAGTCTCCATCATAACATGATTCATCTTAAAGACTTGTACCCAGATTTAATTTAACACAGTAAATACAAGGGAAGCATCTAATAGCCTCTATTTATACTGAAAGAAAACAGAAAATTTTATCCTTGTACACAAAAACTGAAATTAATACAGAAAGTTATAATAAGAGAATCTGGCATAGAAAGTGTTGTCAGAAAGAAAAGTGGATACTCAGATATCAAATAAATGGCAAATCTAGGAGGAGTTCATCTATTGAGTGTATGGGAGGAAAAAAGACAAGGAAAGGAAAACAATAATTACAATAACAATGTAATCCTAAAATGTGTCTGTCTATCTTCGTTGACAGAAAAGGAAACTTACAAGTTATGAGAGATCTCTTAAATTGGTGTGACTATTCAAATTGCCTTGAAACGAAACGTTGGGCTGAGAACACAGCAATACATGAAACAAAAGACAGAACTGGTGGTGGTGATGTAAAATTGCATTTAATAATGGAAAGAAGTGGGATGGAACTTTTGTGTTTGTTTTGCCAGTTTCCTGGTAAAAACCAACCATGCGTGTATTTAGTTGTATTTTTTTGGAGAAAATATTTATTTAAACACTAAACAGTAGCATGGAGAAGATTCTGACCATGGCAAATATTTTCCGAATAAAAAATCCCACAAGATAAGAAGGTACCAATGCCAGCTGTGTATTGTTCTTGAAAGTAAAATATTTGGTTTGGTTTCAAGTTTTAAAATAAGCCATAGCTGAAGGGCTTCACATTTACTGCAACATTTTTCCTGAATAATTCAAGACTTTGTCATACTTTCAACTTCAGTTAACCAGAAATACATATTCTGACTTGCACCTTCATATGAAATGGATAATGAATTTTGCAAGATTTATCTTCTGTGATTTAAAATCTGAAGACCTTCCACAAAATTTAACAAATTCTCCCTCCTTAAAATCAATATTTCTGTCTTGATCAATTACCCTTAGATATTGAGACTGAGTGTATGGTGGAAATGAATTTAATTAAACTATTCTGGCGATGCTAGTTCAACTCTGGTCACTCTTGGGCTTCAGTGGATTTTGAAAGATGTAAGCCAGGAAGTCTTCATCCTTACATGCTCTGGAAATCACTATCTCAAAACTTGTCAGAAGGCTAATTCTACATGTTGTCTTAGAAAACATAACTCAAGTTGAGATAACTGCACCTAAATTTGGATCATTTTCTAGACTCCTTTACTACACTGAGCAGGGACTTGTTTCAGTTGTCTAAGTACACACATACAGTGCTATTGAAAGTATTCTAGGCAACCTGAGGCATCCCCATATGTGCTTATTGACATCTAAAACACCCTAGCACATCTAAGACACTCGTATTTTATTGCATACATGTATGCTGTCATATATGATACAGGACATATAGGAAACCTATGGAGCAGAAGCTAAAGTCTAGTGGAATACCTCTGCATGTGATTTTCCGTAAGACTTCAAATATAACACCATACCTCTAACTTACGCTTCTTTACCTTCCAGACATTCTTTCCATAATGAAGTACCTCTATTTCTGTAATACCTTTCTATGAAGGTCTTCATCCTTCAAAAGGTTGTCCTCTGCTACTACACAGGCATGTTATCAGCTTTAGGTTTGAATAACTGCTTAGTTCTTTCTACCTTTCTACTAGAGCTTCCTTTGCTTTTACAAGTCTTCCTGTTTATTCAGAAACCTGTAATTCAAATATGCAATGGAGAAATCTTTAACCTAGTTGAGATGTGAGTACTTCTCAAGGAATATTATTAGGCTTCCAAAAGAAAAGTCAGATACACTAGATACACTACCTAAGCATATGTAATTTATTTTTATATTTTAAAACTCTATGTATTTTAATATACAGCCATTATTAAACCAGTTCAAACATCATTTTAAGCCGATTCATTAATTAACTTAGGTAACCAACTTAATTATTTAAAATTTAACCTTAACATTTTAAATTTTATATTGACTGACAGAAAATGCAGGAACATTTTTTAACCTCAAAACCTTCTTACTTGAATAAATATCTGAAGGGTTTCATGTAAAGCTTGGTATTTATAATAAACCATATCTTGAAGAAACAATTTCATTATATGACATCAGATCTCTGATGTTGCTCCAAAGAAACAGCATAACATTAAAAGAAGCCTTATAGTTGTATATGACAACTGTGATTAAGTGATTAAAAATGTTTTGTTTGGCCAACCTCACAAAAAATACAAGATACTGAAAGCAACAGCAGTACTTATTATCTTGCAAAGCAATTAAACATTTATTTTTCAGGACACTGATATTTTTGCTTTGAAAGTGTCTATAGTAAAGAAATTCCAAATAAAAATTATACTATACATGTAATGGATATACATAAAAGCTCCATTTACAATTCAAAATAATTGATTTGTAACAGTGAAGTCAACAACTTCAATCCAATCCATTTCTTTCATAGCAATTTGCCTAATAGCATAGATGAAGTGTAAATTCTTGATATTTCTTTTTCTTGGTTGAGTTACACAGACAAAAGGCGCCATCCTGAAAAAACATTATCTAGGAAACACAATTTTGTTAAGTTTTTTGTAGTTACCCATAGGGCATGAAAAGTAAAGATTTTCTATTACTTCTAAATTACAGGCATAAAATCCATTTCATAAACAATGCAAAGCTGATTTTTCCTCAAGAGATTCATTTCACACTCCAGTAAGTTCTGTGAGTTACAGCATGAAACAACTCCGTCAGTATTTTAAAACTGGAAATTTTCTAGGAGCTTTCCAGCTTCCAGTCAAAAAGTTTTGCCTTATTGGCTGAGATGAAAATGAGAAGTTTTAAATACATATGAGATTTTCAGAATGGCATCAATGTGTACAAGGAAGTCTCAAGAAAAGGACTTATTTAATGTGATGTTAACTACAAAAAACAGAATGAAAAGCAATGTAGGTTTCAATTTCAGAACGTACCAAACAACCATATTGCCTATAATCTTCTCAACCTGGGACTCCTTAAAAATCACTCCTCATGTGATTGTCAGAAAATCCGACATACCTACAGTTTAAAAATAGGTGACTATTCAGAAATTCATATAATCACAGAATGACCGAAGATGGAAAAGACCTCTAAGATCATCCAGTCCAATTGTTCACCTATCACCAGTATTTCCCGATTAAACCACGTCCCTCAGTACAACATCTAATGTTTCTTGAACACCTCCAAATGGTGACTCCACCACCTCCCTGGGCAGCCCTTTGAGACAATACTAAATTTTACATGTTCACAAAACAGTTCTTTAGCAATGAAGAATGTCTACGTATCCATGTCAGTAACAGTGTTTGACTGACACAAGGCCACACTAAGAGATGGTGAGATCCTGAAAGCACGTTATCTCCGAAAACTCAGAATGCAAGAGTTAGAACAACAGGTTCTTGACTGAACAGAAGAAATAATTTTCAACCAGGATAGTATAAGTAGGATCCCTCTAGCTTTTGCCATAAAAATTTTCAACATTTACTTTAGCTAATTATCTAGGCTTCAGTTACAGTCAATGGAAATAGATAAGTACTTCCAGATTCATTCATCCCTAAACAAAGATATGAGTGAATGACTCCCCAAGGAGCTCACACTCCCTCAGCTAAATATGGAGAGAGCCTAGGCAAGCTGGTTAGATCAGATGACTCTAAACAGCAAAGGGGGTAACTGAATTGAATCTGTTCCAACTACGTAGGTATAATTGCTCCAGTTCATTGCAGAGATCCCCAGAAGACTCTGTGCTATAGAATCTGTCAATATACTGCTTGCTATAAGATAAAATATTAAGTAAATACTGAACCACAGCTCATGCCCTAATGTACTATAATTCATAAAGGAAATTTTTATCAATGCCTATGTCACAGCATTTGATGTCAGCAGTTCTCCCTTTTCATCATTCTCTCCTCCCTGTGAAATGTGAGTGATTTTCTAGCTAACATACTGCATATTCAATATATTTTCCAGAATATACCAAATTATCTCTAATAAAAACAAGGTATTAAAAAAAAAAGCTTTTCCCTGATACCGGCCACTTCTTGGAAAAGCACTTCCAATAAAAGATGTAATTAACATAAAACTAGAAAAAAGCTGCTTACCTTTATACCTTGGGTACCAGGAATGCCTGGATAGCCTGGTTCACCTGGGGCACCCGGTCCTCCTGGTTCTCCCTGAAAAATATAATAGCTCCGTAAGTAACAATGATACACTGTTTGTCAAAAATCTATATTGCGTGCTTTTTCAAGGTCACATGATATTTTTGGCTATGGAATTCTGAAATTCTGTAACTCAGGATGATTGAAATGCCTGGAGAATTTCTGAAGGGGTGTTGAAATCAGACAAACCACAAAAGACACTCCTAACTTTTAAACTGTCTTTTATTTTCTTTTAATATCTTTTATTGACTTTTAATATAGTTGATGTTGATTTTTCAACATTACAGATAGAAAACTATCCGAAGTGGTGGCAACGTTTGCAGGTTTGAATCTCAGTACAAGGCTCGAAGTTACATAACAGTAAGACATATTGGTTTTCGTGTAACAACACAACTTCATAATCTCTTCAGTTGATAATGCACTGTAACAGAATCGTAGAATCATAGAATCCCTAGAGTTGGAAGAGACTGTTAAAAGTCATCTAGCCCAACTCCACTGTAATGAACAGGGACGCCACAGCTATATCAGGCTACCCAAGGCCTGATCCAGCCTCACCTTGAAAGTCACCGGGGACAGGGAATCCACCATGCTACATCTCTGGGCAACCTGTTCCAGTGCCTCACCACTCTCACTGTGAAAGACTTCTTCATTATATCTAACCTAAATCTTTACATATAAAGAGGGCTTATAACCTAAACCCTCTTTAAATCTGAAATTATTTTCCCCTGCTCTATCACAACAGAATAGAAGCCAATGTCATTGTGTACATATGAAGCACAGAGACAGGAAAGAACTGGAGAAAAGGTGAAAAGAAGAAAATGAACCAATTATTTCCTGCCCTTCCCCACGAAGCTTTCTGAACATTAACTTTTGATTAAATAGTTTCTCTTTTTTGATCACCTTCTTTTCCACTTTAAATGACTTTTCTTCTGGTGAGTCTGAGTTGACCCCATCAGAAAGTCTATTCCAGTTCCATCTTGTTTCTGGACCATGAAGTCATCTTTGGATTGTGAAGATAGCTTCCTTGTAGCATTGCTTTCCCATTCAAACACATGTTTTAGAGCATCAAGGCTGCAGGTTCCCTTATGGTTCACATGCAGCACCACATATCCTCTCAGGTGTGATCCCTGGCCCCAAGGTGTTACCAGGACTAGACAGCACGCTACAACTGAGAGACCAGTCAAACAGCTGTATCTGCCACAGAGGTCAACAGATGTGACACCGTAAGGCTGGGCTTAAACCAGCACTTACATGAACGAGATGGAAACAACCACACAATCTTGCTCATGCAGACTACTGCATAGCAGGATTCAAAGACACTGCTGACTTGCACTTCCTAAAGTCTGGTATAAAGCTAGTAAGAATAACCCATCAAATTGATTCTGATGTGATTTTATGTTCATTGCTGCTCCATTTTGAAATAAAAGTGCCTTATAACTAACTTAATCATGGAAAAGTAAATCAATCTCTACTTAAATTCCAGATTCATATTTACCTTGGCTCCTGATGATCCTGGTTTCCCCTGTAGACCAGGTTCACCTTTATCACCCTACAGAACAACACAGGCATTTTGGTGATACATCACTATGGCTATGCATTACATGGTATTGCGTAACATGGTATCATACAATATGGCAATTCTAGCAAATAGAAACAGACACTGCTGGGTAATCAGCTTTTAAAAATAAGTACAGTGAGTGACTGAAAGGTAACTGTTCTGCTGCTGTAAAGGAAACTTGCAGTTTGAGTCTTCTCTCTGGAAAATGAGATACTTACGACAAAATGTGACCCACTTGCCTGTGCTATCCTGTCCCTTACCCACCTGTCCTACATCCCTTTCCCAGTTATACCATGTTTTTGTATATGGACTTCACATTTTCACCACCTTATTTAATAAAACTGGAAATCCTTTGACCTGTCTGAGCCAAAATATACTTTTGTTTTGCTTTTTCATGTAGTCTGTGGAATTCTGCATATATTCAGCACAAGTACTTCCATTCATGTCTAAAAATTACTGATTACTTTATGATGCTTTTCTGCAACAATGAAGATCTCCTCTGGAAGCACAGTTTACATTCTGAAAAAGAGGTAACTACACAAAACAAAAGCCTGTTTCACAAATGGAAATACAACTAATTAACTTTTTGTCATTTCATAGGTATTCTATCTTCTTTACCATGGCAAACACTGACCACTTTAAAACATGCATACCTTCAGTATACAACTTTAAAGAAACACATACGTACATCTGGGTATAAAATAAAGTACGTGTGGAAATAGAGCTAAATGTAAACATGAAGTTTAGGAAATGGATTCCATATTCATTAATTTTCTCTAGGATATACTTTTCAGTGCTTACTAACCAAAACTCATCTTGGATTAAAATAAAAGGCTGCACTAAGAGACCTAGATTTATAGTATCTCTTTTAGTTTCTGAGAGCATGGGTCAAATTAATTCTCACTGTAGCTGTAGTGCAATCAATAAAGTTACATCTGAAATAAATTTGGCTCCTCAGATGGAAAAAGCAGCATGTAACTCTATTTAACACAATTAAAATATAAATAAATGTAACATGGGCAGAGATTTCTGATGTATACTGAGAATTATCTGGCTCCAAGCATTGCAGAACATTTTCCAGGACTGCAAAGTTGAAACAAAGTCTCTCTATAGCAGTTCCAAACCTCATGGGATGAGAGGTGCCATTTACTGAGCTATATTAAGCTCTCTTGAGACTTAACTATTATATAAGGTAATACGTGGAAAATCATGTAAGTCACTCTCCAGTATTCAGTATACCAAAAAATTAGGTGCAAAATCCTAACCTTTTGTCATCTATAAGGCAGTCATATATCAAAGTCACAAGTGAATTAACAAAAATGCTCACCTTAGGCCCAGGAGCTCCAGGTAGTCCAAATGAGCCTTCTGGTCCCATCAAACCCTATTTATTTTTAAAAAAGGTAGAGACATTTCTGTAATAAGCTGGACGAATAATGGCTTCAGTAAAGAGTATTATTATGCCTTTACTGCAAAAGAAATAGATAGAAAATATGTTATTCATCATATTCCTATACAGGCTGTAGCTCTGTTTTACTTACACCTTCTTCTGTGGTGTGAGGATGGGCTATTGTGCAATGAAAGAAAAAGATACAGGAGAAAAACAAAGCGCTGTCATAAAATATTCCTGAGAGAGAATCTCCTGCAAATCAAAACCTCATCTATGTTGTCTAATTTTTAATATAATTTTATCACATTCTTAGCTATAATTGAAAGCCATGCAGGAATTTCTCAGCTTCTATTTAGGGTTCCCAAAATTATTAATGGTATTTCAGAATTCTCTTCCTCATTTGACTGTGATTCTCTGAGGTTGCTGCACCTTGACTCTTCCAAACCTTGAGGAGATTTATCAAGATCAGTGAACTTGGGGCCACATCTTTGCTTCTTTGACAAGCATTGGGACTGAACCATTCCTTCAAGAACCCAACAACTTCTGCTACTTCAGCACTTGTACATAACCTGAGCGTTTTCAAAACCAATTCCTTACACTCCTCTCACAGAAACATGTGACAAAGGCACGTTTTGTTGTCTTTGTTCCATACATAAACAAAGAACTAAAGGGTGTTAAATCATTAGAAGACTGACTTTCTTCTTCTCTCTCTAAAGCTTCTCTCAAGCATACTTCAGAACTTATTAGTAAATCATACTTTCCAAGATGGAACTCCCATTTATTCTGGTGTTAATATACATCTATGGTACCACTTCATTTCACCTCTTTTTTACTTTAGCACTTCAAGTGTCAATAAAACTAATATATTATTATTGCTTCGTGTGGACTTTCAGGTATATTCCAAAATATGGAATAATCTGCTGTAAGAAGACATTTAACAAGACACAGTGTAAAATACAAGAAATAATACAGAAAGTCAAATAAATAAATTAGGTCGTGTAATCTAATTTACTAGATGACAAATTTTATTGATGCTATTGATAGTATTTTCAAGAACTACTGCTAATATTGCTATTTACATCAATCTTTCTGTCATATGAATAGAAACAACCACCCTCCACTTCTTTCTAAATGTTAGGAACTATTCAGTTCAAGAATATTATTGCAGATCTTCAAAAGTTACATATGATCAAAAATAAATGTGTCTGTGGTAATTTGTTAAATAGGCTGTAATCCAGCTGTGCAAAAAAAAAAAACCCTTAACTTTCTTTTCTAAGACTAAAAGAACTGCATTGGTTTTGAAAATACTAGAGAAATTTCAAAATATTTAGAACAGGAAATAATTTTTGTATGCGGAGTTTTTACTGTGCTGTCACTTTTCCAGTATTTCACATATGCGGCTAATTGAGGCAGCACAAATTATCTTGAGTTTCCGTCCTGCTGTGTTGTAATAAATTTCTGGGCATCAAATAAACACATTAACATTACTAAGCACGCCAGCTTGCTCTTTGGGCCACAGATATAGGGCCGTGAATACAGAAAAAAATGGCTCTTCTACACAAGACTAAAACTTGAGAAACTTTGCTGCTGATTTTCCTCTGACTCAGATTTCTCCCATTCAGTTAATTACATCTGAAAATCGTTTTATTAAACTTCAGTTTCTCTACTATAATTATATTATATATACCGCATAATCTCCAACACGTTCCTGAACTTTGAACATTCATTCTTACCTAAAAATCTGTCATCAGACATGACAAAGCTCATTTAGAATAACCAATATTTTCCTGAATAAAGGCTTACTAGTCCATGCTATTTCCTTAAAAGCTTTGGAATATAAATAACCAATTCCTCTCTAACTGGACTGAAGCTTCTGCAGCCTACTTCCACTAATAGCCTAAGAGAGAGTGTATTCTCATTAATCATTTGCTTAAGGCGTATTTTCAGAAATTTTCAGAACACTTTCAGAAGCTTTGTTACAGAAAATGTAAGAAAATATTCATTTGTTCTTGGAACTAAACCTTGATTACACTAGAAATGTCTTAATTTATTAGCAGATTAATGCTGCTGCTTCACTTTTTTATTTGCATTTATATTGCAAAATAAGCTTTAGATAATATTGACTTCACAGTAATGCTGAGTACAGCTTACCTTTTTAAAATCAAATTTCATATTATCTATTGACTCACTTCTGAAATATAGCTCTAAGCCACCGTTTTCGCAGTCTCTGAAGTCTACTTTCCTTTTCTGCAAACTCTTGTGAAATTACTATTCTTTCCTCCTCAGGCTCCTGTTCTGTTCTCATTTCCAGCATGTTAATCAGTCTGGGGACTAACTGTGGGAAGGTATGAGAAGGGACTACATGATTTCTGTCTCCTTTCACATCACTAGCTTAATGTGGCCCTGTGTTTCATTTCAGGCCTATCCAATGCCAACTCTACACTTCAGGCTTATGCTCAGACCTGTTCTTGGATTACAAGTAGTTAAATGTTCATTGCAAATGTCCCACATTCATTTTATCTTATACAAATTGGAAATATTATGTGTATAGCTCTTTTTTTTTTTTTTTAATAATTTAATCAGGTATGTATGCACATCTACCTCAATCTTCTGCACCCATTCTAGATAAGGCAGAAAAGAAAGCAGAAACCTTTAATATAACTAAAGGTCAGACATGCATCTGCAGGAAAGGGAGAAATAAAACCCAGTTGTCCTGACTTCCTGTCTAGTCCTCTAATTACTAAGCCATATTTCATGTATTTCATTAAAGAAATACAGGAAGACAATTATATGAAATCAGTGTTCTGCAAGAAGAAAACTTTCTGGTGCAATACAGGAAAAGCTTAAGAATGAAAACTGAAATCTAACGCATGTAAAATTGTAAGAGAAGAGCATGTCCTGAATAAAAATAAACAATTCAAGGACATATATTTACTGTTACTCACTCATGTGCCAGAGCTGACACTATTTATGTGGCATACAAATGAACAAATTACTGGCATTGGTAATGTAATAGGGATAGTTATTACTGAAGAAGAACTTGTTATTGAAGAATTTTCCCAAGGTATTAATAGCACATCCACAAGCTTTCCATCTGTTTTGTCTGGAACAAACATATTTAGTGTGACTAATACAAGGAAAATCCCACTATCTTTTCTGGCTGAAATTCCCTAATGTCATATAACATACTCAAACATTCCATGCATCAATTTCCTACTTATTTTATCAGGTGACAAAAGATACATTAAATCGAGCTGTCAGGAAACATGAACATATTATTTTCAAGTGTATCACAGAACCAGATGTTATGTATGTAAAGAAAACTTGAAGAAAACATAGTAGGTAAGTTATTTGAATAAATATGTACACTGTGGAATCCCACAAGGCTTTATTATAGCTGCTCTTATAGCCTCTCCTCCAGCATATTGTTTAGCTTTGCTCAGAAAGAAATGGAGAAAAAAATTTCAGTGATTGGTAATAAAAATTATTAGAGGAACAGGTGATAGACCAAATGCACATATGTTACCTAGGAGTAGAGAATTCCCAGTTCAGTGTTTCTTTCAGTGTGATCTGAATGACTATATTATCTGGTTCTCAGGGAAATTTCTTTCAGAGAAGATCTTCAGGTAGTTGAAAAAGTCCTTTATGTCCATTAAAAAATAACCAGTGTACTTATGGTATACAAAAATATATATATATATATCTTTTGACACCTATAATGTACTGGTCATGCCAATAAAGGACTCATGAAAGAAAATAGATGGACACAGGGTAGGTGCATACTGCGCAGAAAATTTGAATGTAATGGGTGGCAGAGTAGCCTAGAATTTGTAAAGCATAAAACTGCCTTCAGTCTTTTTTCTCCATTCAGAATTGAATTGGTTTTAATTGAAAATATACTTTACTGAGGAACCTCAAGGTCGAAAAAGGACATCTGATCATCAACACATTCATAGGCATACGCATACCTATATATCATCTGTATACCTGAAAACCAAAGTAAAATTTTTCAAACCTTGTTCCAATGCCTCACCACTCTTGCAAAGAAGATGATTTTCCTAACATCAAATACAAACTTTCCCAGTACAACTTGAGGCCATTATCTCTTGCCCTGTCACCAGTTACCTACTTACAGGTGGTATCTGTAACCAACTTCTATCATTTCTGAAGGATTATAAAGGACACAGAGATCACCCCACTCGGGCAGTAACTAAGATGGGTTAAGCTGGACTGTTCAAAAAGAATGAGTTAATTTCAATTTCCTGAATTCCAAAATAAAAATCTCTCTGTGACCTCAGCTATTCTCACTGCTCTGGTCAAAAGTG
Organism: Gallus gallus; assembly: GCF_016699485.2. Classification (NCBI taxonomy): domain Eukaryota; kingdom Metazoa; phylum Chordata; class Aves; order Galliformes; family Phasianidae; genus Gallus; species Gallus gallus. The sequence goes on along the minus strand of NC_052534.1, from coordinate 86,960,837 downwards.
AACACTATTACAAAAGTGAAAGCCTGTGTAATTCAGATTCAGAAATTCATTGCACACTATGACAATATTTACCCAGTCTTTACCTTTAAAATAAATTGACATGAATACATTCAGTGTTAATTCAAACTTAAGTAACACAGAGAGTACATTCATACTAATGTTTCAAAGGATTTGTTTATCAAATGTGCAGATTGGAAATCATCAATTTTAAAAGAAAAGTGGGAATTAGACTTGGTCTGATTTGATTTGTAAATGTGAAAATGCTGGGTTGCTACTGTATTGCTTATTTCCTTATCACAGGTAGTAAATAGCAGCATGAAAATTATTTGTAGTTCCTGTTCATAATAACATGACTTTACAAACTTACAGTTTCCCCCGGTGACCCTTTTGCTCCTGGTAGACCTGGTGGTCCAATTTCACCCTAAATTTTTGAGATAAAAAGAACAGTTTTTGAATTAATTTATGTATGAACAACAAATTTTTTAAACATCCTTTAATTCTACATATATATTTGAGTAAGATTATTATGACATTATCTGTGTTACTTTTAAATTATGCATTCCGTCTGGAATACTATAAATAAGAATAATATAAAAAAAGCTCTAATAAGGGATACCAGACATATCAAAAGCATTTTGGAGCATGTCTCCATTCATCTGCAACGTGATTCTTTGTCCTAAATCTCCTCTGTGAAAACTCTCCTCTCAGTATGGCCTGAACCCTCACTTTGGAAAGAGTACATCTGTGCACAGTTTTTAACTGTGTTTTGAGATATTAATGATACCTTTTGTCCTTTTGCTCCTTGATTTCCAGGTATTCCAGGAATTCCCTGAGGAAGGGAAAAGAAAATCTTTTAAATACATAGAATATTTTATAAATATATACATATATATATAAGACTCCATGTCCTCATAAATTTAAGATATGCAACATGATTAGGGTTCAAAAAAAGGGCTGGAAGTAGAAAATTTAATAAATAGGTATAAGAAGGAAGCTTCAGATGGAAACACGCAAACTATTTCATGTGGGGACAGTGAAACAGTGATGTTCAGTCCCTCCATGTTGCTTTCCTGCTGGAATTCCACATCTGCCCTGGACAGGCTCGTGTACATTTGGTTAACCAAGAAGGGCTGCACTGCTGTACTGAAAATCCTGACATGCAGAAAGAAACCACTACTCATTATACATAAGATTCCCATATGAGATAAATCATGTCTTCTTCCAAAAAAAGTCTTGTCCAATAGTACCTCAGGTCATCCTATTTTCTTACTTAGAATACAGTGATTGTAACATAAAACAGGAGACAGCTATTATCATATGTCATGTGAGCTGGCTTGCACTTTGATAAGCACCTGTAGATCTCTAACATTTCCTTGACTATTTCTGTTTATTTCACTACACAGTACATCTCATACTGTTTCTTGTAGTAATCCTATAAATGAATGTAGCTTAGCTTTAAAACAAAGCTCCATATACACTTAAAACTCTCATCTACATTCAGTTGATTTGTTTTTCCTCTTAGATCTATTCAAATTTATTGGACAGATACTGTTCTTACTTGTAACATCACTAATCTGCAGCAAGAATTAGGCACATAGACTTCAACAATCAGGAGTAACTTGATAGTTTCCATATGAAGAACAGTTGTAAAATGCTGTCTTGGAAAAATTAGCTCCATTGTTTTGTAGTTTACACCCAGCTTCTTCTTAATGATGACACCATAAAGCAGAAACAGTTCAATAGTCAACAGCATACGAGTTAATTATGGCATCCTTGGCATTTTGCAATTCATCAAAATTTCAGTGTACATATAATCCAAAGAAGAGATCAAAGAATATAAAATAACTGGAAAGCCAATGCTTCATTGTAAGACCTCTATTCACATTGTGCAACATAAGTCTTCCTGCTAAAATTTTGTTCAAAACCATCTTATTTGCACTGAGATAGGAAATCGGGTGTATGTATAACCACATTTAGGAACTTCTAGACCTTGCATGGTTTCTCAGTATATTTATTCAACAGTTAAATACTGTAGCTGTAAAATGTAAAATTTGACTATAAATATCCACATCAGAACTTCACATGATGCTGAAAAAGATCCTCCCCCATTAGGCAGGAATCTTCTTTTACTGAAAAGTTGCTCCAAAGCTTTCCCTGGTTACTTTTCCGAGTTCTGTGCAGGGCTAAGAGAAGTCCAACCTACATATTTATTCAACACAGTGAACAGCCTACCCTTAAATAAGAATGTCAAAGAGAAGAAACACAATGTCCCACTGAGCTGCATTGAATTTTCTTGGCTTAAAAAAAAAAAATTCAGATACAAGACATTTAACTTCACCTTTATATCAGTGGCAAAGAAAGATAAAACTCAAAAAACAACTGTAAAACTAAGCCACTGTTAGTCTTTTTTTTTTTTTTTTTTTTTCCTCCTTTTCCAATGGATTCTGTACTACTGAAGTGCTGGAAACTTCTGCTCCTTTTTCAGTGGAAGATGATCCAGACTCCCCAGATTCCCTCACGCTTTACTGACATTCACTCAGCTAAGAATGAAACTACCATTTATCTTACTCAGAATGATTCCAGGAGTACACGGGGTGGAGACTTTCACAGTTACTCACCACAAGTCAGTTGGCATAGAAGAAAGAGAATGAAGTGGCTAATTTGTTCACAAAGAATAAGCTTTCCTCATGAGAGTTACTTCGTTGTGAAGCTTCTATAGTTCAGCAATTGCAAAGACTGATTTCTGTAGGTTCAGTTCCAGGACGGTTTAAAAATTAAATTTTGTTTCCTTCTCATTGTCTTTTTTGAATCTACTACTTCCTTTTACACGGATATCCCCCATTCATGCCAACTAGAATTACTTGTACTTTCCAAGAGAAAAAGTTAGAAAGCAGACTAGATATCCTCAGTTTCTTCCGTAACTTCTAGATCAAGAGCCAAACCAAGCGTCGGAGATATATTAGTATCCTTGTTCCTACACAGAGATTTTATATGCAGTGCAAATCCTCAGAATCTGAACTTTTTTTTTTCAATCCACCATGAGTAATAAGGCACTCTGAACAGAAAGTTATGTTTAATAGAGAGACATAACACAAACAGAGCTATCAAAGAAATCTTACTCTAGCTATCAAAAGACATATTCTCACGTCAGAGCTCAAGGTAAAGCAACTAACTTCATTTGCAAGTTAAAAATTTTTTTGAAGTGCATGTTGTAAGTAAAATTGTCACAAACAACTGTGTTTAATCAAAACTTAATATGAAACAGATTAATCATGAAACTTTCCTGCCATTAAGGGAAATACAATGTTTGGAACTACCACAAGTGGGAAAATTGCCACCCACAGGGAGCAGCAGAATCAATGCTATGGAATAATTCGTGATTCATGGAGTTAGGGAAAAAAAAAATTACTTCAAGGATGGTTTTTGCAAAGCTATCAAGCAATATTTTGTTCATATGAAATTAAAAAATGGGTTGTAATTCGAGACTTTCTTTTCTTCTTTCCAGACAATGCATTTTAAATGGTTCGTGTTTATCATAGATACAGCTATAATACCAAGAAGCATAGCACTATATTTCTAACCAGGATAGCTAGAAATCAAAGTATTTATTGGGCTTTAATGCTTTCTGTCCTTACACAAGTTGTGCCATCTCACCCTTTTGAATCAGTTATCTCTTGACCTGCTTCTACATCAAATTTCATCTAAGGTTTATTCATTGCTTTCTATATTTAAAAGCTAAGTAATTGCAAGCCTTCCCCGTGCCTTAGTTCTTTCAGCATCGTCAATCTCACTTAATTTCCTTCAAATGCCTCATCTTTCCTCTGAAAATTTCCCTTAAATGGGAAGTCCTCCTTCACCCCCTTATAAGTTTGCAAGTGCTGCAGTCACACAAAATTAAAAGCTAGCAGGTTAGCCTAATAAACACAAACCACAGGTTTAAAAGATAGGCTATTCAAAAGCTTCACAACATATCTAGCCACTGAGTTTGTGACTAAAGGCTAATGCAATTGCAAATCAATCTGGCAGCTAGCTGATATTTTTCAGTTATTGAGACACTGCTGTGTTTTCCCTTTATTCAGTCTCCTTCACTGGTTTAATCATCTATTTTCCATCTTTGTTATCTCTGCATACCTACAAAGTCGGCCTGTTTTCTATGCTCTTGTTACAGACCAGGGAGATCTTGCAGAGTACCCCCAGGGCATAAAGTGACATCTGAATACCATGGACATATCTGAAATTGTCTGAAACTGGTGTAATTTAAGGTGCTGTAGTACATTTAAGTTCACCTGCTCCTTAGAAAAGATGTCAGTGCACTGTAAGTACTGTGTTATAGATGGCAGATGTTGATGACGACCTCATATATCTCATCTTAGGCAAATCTCACACCCTGATGCCTTGTTCTCTGGAGCAAAAACAAATATATATATATATTTTGTTTTGTTTCTGTATTTGCCTGGTATAATGGGCCTCTACAGGTTCCATTAGCAAAACCTCCTAACAGTCTTCACTGAGAAGTGATTACTGACTAAGATTCAAAATACATATAACTGTAAACTAGGAATACCCAAGGGAAAAAGGAGCTCTGAGTGTCCTCCACACGAGGGAAACAGTGCTTAGCCATTGGGCTCAGCTTCACAGCTGAAAGAAGCTTGCCTGGATATGCAGCTAAATCCCTCGATGCAGTCTTCCTGAGCAGCAGCCTCCACAGTATGAATTCAGAATACTCAAAATAATAATCAGTTTCCATTACAACTATGAGCTTCAATGGTGATACTTAAATAATTCTTTATGAATACTCTATGTTATCCCACTTCTAGCAATTTAAATAAGTCTTTTCTATTCTTTGATAGTATCTGGCAGATATAATGGATTTAACTGTAAAAGGAAGGTTGTTTCACAATCCCTGGAAAAACTTTCATGTAGGTTTCCTTAATCATGAAGTGTCTATTTTTGGTTTTGGATGATATTAAACAGCTGGATTTTTTTCCATGCAATCCAACAGAAAATCCATTAAGTTGTCCAGTACTTTATATACAAAACAACTGGGTGTAAGCATTTTCACTTAAGACAGATGCTACGTTTCTCAAAGCATTTTCCCTCTTTTCTAGCTAGCGTTATTTGTTTTGTTTTTTTTTTTCAGTATTTCTCATCTCTAGCTATGTTTATGAAAAGCAGAAAAAAATATGCATAAAAACTTTTGAAGAAGAAAAAATAAAAGTTTTATTCCTAAAATGAGCATGTATTAGCTTATTCCATTCTTTATTTTCCGCTGCTCTCCCTACAGTGCCGGCTAGAACTTCATTCTATGGTTGACAGGTTTGGAATGTAAAGTGAGAGCTTCTGGATTACAGGTAACATAGTCACTATCCTAAAGCTATCCCTGAGGAAGATACAAAATTACAGGACATTTCCAAAAGATTCCCTGTTATAAGCAAACTGTTTCATGGCCAATTCCTCAAGACTGTGAAAAAACTTTAGTATGTTATCTTATTTTCTCAAGGTAGGTATATAAAATTTTAATCTTTTACCATACAGCTTCAAACAGGCTCCGTGTTGAAAGAAGTACATCTGGACTTACTTTGTACCACGCAAACAGTTGATAAATAACATCTAGAAGAAATCATTATGGGACAGTGTTTCAAAGTATCCATTCTTCTTTCAATGTCAAGACTAAAATACCTGAAATAAAACTATCTGTCTCTATTAAAAATGATTATGATTGTAAAAGATAGGATAAAAAGAATGTATTTCCTGTATGAACGATGAGACCTTCTGAAAAACAAGACAAAAAAAAGTATTAAGATGTCAGGCAAGCATACACTCTTGACTTCTGTAGTCATTTTTTATGAGGAAAAAAAAAATGTATCTACTAGCTTCTTTACTACTGCTGTTTATTGTTTAAAAATATGGTTTATTTTTATGGTATAATATAGTAAGAAATGAAAGCAGATACATTTGTATGATGATTGTTAGTAAAGTTATTTTGTTGCGACTCCACCTTGTTTAAATTATGTTGATTTTCAAAAATAGATCCAAGAATAACATTCAGAAACTTTTGTCAAAAGATGGTCACATGCTGGTCTGCTGCCCACTTAAACAACAAAAACTCGGGCTGCATCCCTAGTGGTCATTAGTAACTCAAGTAGTGACACAAGCCTCTCTAAATGCTCCTAGCATGGCACTGAGAAACTGTTATCCAGAGTTTCTGTCTCACAAAATGCATACAATTTTCATAAAGATTGCCAGAATAGTGCTAATTTTGACCCTAATGTTTTTTCAATAGTAAGTTAATGCGGATCAGTTGGAGTAAGATGTTCAGAATATAAAAATCATGACTACCAAAATAAAGATGGCTTTTCTTGCATATATGAGTTCTCTGAATTATATTTCAGTTAAATTATTCCTTCCTCTCAAAAAAAAAAAATTGAAGTTCTGATTCTAGGAAGTCATTAAAGTACATTGCATAAGTTATAGCAATAACACAAGATGCACAGATATCCATTTAGCAGGATATCTCCATGATCTCTCCGAGCACCTGAAAAAACTCGACTGTTTCTGTGTTACTGATCTTCACTTGAACAAACATACTTGATGATACACGAGAGATTTAGTGGAGGCATGTAAGAAAGCACGAGTCAAGTTAAAATCTGGGTAAAAGTACAACAGTCCAGATACTTTTGAAAAGATTAGAGCAAATCCCTGATAATCCTGAAAGAATGAAAGACATAAAATCAATTTGGATAATGGATAAAACTCTTCTGCTGTGGAAAGTAGAAAAATATATATATAAGAAATTCAAAGAAATTGCATCAGTTACTACTGGTTACCTGGAACTGACACCAAAGGAAAATGGGCTGAATACAAAGAACGGTTCCCACAGGCATAATGAGCATCCATTAGGCTAAAACTGCAGCTTTAAATTAAATGCAAGAAAGGAGAAAGCATTACCAAAACCTTCACAGTTATAAGATCAGAGTTTGCAAGCACTTTCTTTTCTTTTTTGGCAAATTGCTTATTAAAAATAAAACAGACATATGTTACGTGTGGAACACAGTGACCCCTGTTGCATTGCCAGCAACACAGAACTTGGAAAACTGTATTTTGAAAGCTGGAAACATAAACAGAAAATGATAACTGTGCGTATTCTGTCACATAGTGAAACTGATGTCACTGTTTCTTGTAAATACACTTCAAAATAATATGAATAACAGACTCAGCACATCTTGGTGGTGCTAGGCAGACAAAACCCAAGTCCTCGGCTGTGCAGGTGACACCCACGGCGATGTCCTCCCTGTGCTTGTCCTGTCAGAAACCAGCATAATGGACTCTGCAAACCAAGCATGACCACTGGCTAAAAATCTCACAGTGATTTCTACCAGCTGACAAACCAAGCTGTACTTCATACCTACATGTAACTGCACCAATACTCAAGCAGTTACATGTCTTTGAAATAGTCTACAATTTCTCCACTACTAACAATTTTTGGCAAAAAAAGTATGATTCATTGCACAGTCTGAGCACCTGGCACATCAGAGTCAGGCTGAGGATGGCAGAGCTTCCATGAAGGGTACTGCCTGCTGCTCTGCTCCTTGTGCCAATGCTCCTGGGTGTTCAACACTGCAAAAATTGCAATTCTGCTCACTCAGATCACACTGGTGTGGAAGAATACATTTTTTGGCCATTCCCCTTTTCTGCAGTAAGGGGCCACTTATTTAAATTAGCAGGGAGTGGGTTTAATAACAAATCATACCTTTTTTTTCCACATGGGTCATAATGTGAAACTTGTCATAGGATGTAGAAAAAGAAAACAGTAAAACCATGTTCCAAAAGGACCATTAAACTACTAGAGAACTGGTTCGTTGCAGGCCATTAAGTAGGAAGGGCCAGCATGCACTTTTGACAAAGAAAAGTCCCTAAAGACAGTCAGAATCTGGCAGTAAATAAATGAGGAAAGAAAACAGATTTTCTACATACTCCTATTCATCGTCAGAGAAAAGGTTCTGTGATAATTCCCTTAGTTTCAGTCTGTTTGGCATTTCTTACCTGTGCTTAAGACAGCTAACAAAAGTTGGTGCAGAGAATGGGATGAAACTCTTCCAGAGCACAAGTAAGGAGAATCATACCTTGGTTTAATCTGTATTTGCTATAGTTAAATTTAACTACTGAAACAGATTACTAAGGCAAAAATGAACTTTCGCAGTGCGAGCCAAAGATTCCTTCTTAAATGATCTGATATTTCTGTAGTGCATTGTTTCATGCCCTGTCTTTTTGGAACCACCAACCTTGTTTTTGCTGGTCATGTAATTTATTCCATATCGGTCCAATATGAGTAAAAGGTGTCAAAATCCTAAAGACAATTTGTTCTGTAGTTTGACCTAAGAACAGCATCATATATTCCATGTGTTTCATTAGCCCCAAGTACTAATTGATTTCTGACATGTCATCTTTTTTAGAAAAATGCCTAAGTAGAAATATACACTATTTAAGAGTTATCTGTCTGAAAGGAATTGCTGGCCACAACACATATTAAAAACAAAGTAAGTCTTTCAATACAGCAAATGAGAAATGATGTAATATCTAAATAGTGATAAACTATACCTATTGGAAGACACATTGCAACACTTAGGAAAATCTTGTTTCAGAAAAAAAAAGAAGTGGTAATGTTTAAGTCTGTATATATTGCAGTCAGTGGTGTGAAGGACTCCAGTCCCCAAATGCCCAAACATTTAAGTGGGAAAACATTCATATTGCTTTTTAAATAATAATTTAAATAATTTTGCCACAAGAAGAGATATGTAATGTGTTCTGTATGCATCCATACAGCCAAGACAATTCTCTTTTGGTTCTTTAGCACATCTCTAGACTCTGCCTTACGCAAGTTGACAACACAACAGCTGAGGATGCAGTGCGAGGTTAATATGACCACTGACTCAACAGGAAAATGCACAATGAGTGTCACACCCATTACTCTACAGACTTAACTCTACAATATAAGTGTAAGCCAGTCAAAACACTTCATCTGGGAATTAAAGTTCACTTTTTAGCACAGCTAATAAGTATAATCTCAAATTCAAAGTCTCTACCCAAAAATCACCAATAAACACAACTATTTTAGTACACAGTAGAAATTAGGCCCTTCAGATGCACAAGTTTGTGATTCTGTGTAAAAACAGGACTAGTTTATTGGAACCACTCATTGGATACAAATAAATAAGTACTGCTAATAATTTTGTGCTTAGAAGATACTGCAATTTTAACAAAAATGCATTTAAATTGTTTGCTGCAGGACAATTATTACTGAATCATGCTTTTTTAACAGATTTTTTTTTTTTTTTTGGAATATAGGAAGTTAACAAAAAGCTAAGAGAGATCTTAACAAATGGCAAGATTCTGTTTATTGTAATACAGTTCAACATGTCAGCAGGGAGAACTTAAGTTGGTAGACCATATTGGCCAGAAATATTTCTACATCACTGAGCTTCACCCAGCCTGATTTTCCAGAATAAGTTATCTGATTTGAACTGATGCTATCTGCAAAATTCCAACAAATAATACTTTCCTAAGTCTTTGCAGACATAACAAAAATAAAAAAAAGATGCCATATGATTGCAGAAAATGAATATAATTCATCTAATTGCATGGTGTGTGAAGCCAAAATTAAAAAATTAGAAATCACAAAGAACAAGATAAAAAGTGAGAATTAGATGGAAGAGAACTGTTTGATTTTACAACTCAGGAATGCAGGTATTATTTTCCAACCTTCATTTGGTCAGTGGATACAAGTCCATTACAGTACTTATTCTGGCTGCTGTCCAGATTGAATTCAGTGTGAATCCTTCTAATGACTTCAATACGATTTGGATCAGCAGCTGGTTGCCATGTCTTTATCATTTCTGTCACCTATGAATAATAGAGCCATTGACATTAACCTGCCAGAAGTCCCAGAGGTCTTCTAGTCACCTGTTTCTTTATATCACCATTCACACATTCATCTTCTTAACAGCAATTAACTTTGTTGAAAATGCAAGATAGAATGCATTTAATTAACGAAACTTGTCAGATCAAATGAAGAAGATAAGCAATGTCGCAAATAACGTTTTGTAAAAAATATATGTACCTTTTAAGTGAATTTAGTTAGAAGTTAAAATTGTCAGGAAAACCTGCAGTCAAAAAGCATGGGGTTTTTTGAGTGTTTTGAGGAAAATCTGCACGCTAAAAAAAAATCTAAAAAATGTAGTTGAGCTTACAGCAAGCACTATGTAATTAAAGAAAGATTACTGAATCTATTGTGTTGTCAAAGCTGTCATCTCCCTCTTTCTCAAGTAGGAAGATTAGCATCTGTAATAGTAGCTCCAGCAATTAGAAGGTCCTTAGGAAGACTCTGCCCTGATTACTCACACAGTTCCACAGAGCCTCATAAGGAAAAATTACTGATGCACTATCTTTTACTTTTTCTTCTTTTTTTTTTCTTTTTTCTTTTTGGCAGTGGAAGAAGGGAAGGAGAAGACTGTCATCAGAAAAGTAACCCTGCTTATAAAAATTTAGCTTAGATGAACTTAGTAAACAATCATTAAAAAATTAATTTGACCAACAAAATCTATTTGTGAAGAAATAATAATGTCTTATTATAATAAAGTCTTATTGCATCAGCTGTTTATGTCAAAAAAAAAAAAAAAAACCCTCACCCCACTTGAATAGCCCTTTCACTTTATAAGTAAAGGTGCAAGGCATATTTTTCAAGAAAGAAATCACCAGAAGACATAATGTGCAGAGAAAACACTAGTCCTTATATCCCTTATGACTGGAATGCTGGTACCTTTGGAAAGTAAGCCACCAGTGCTCAGCTGCCACTACTCAGGTATCTCAGACTAGTGGAAAAGTATAAATATTAGCTTTGAAGCTAAGAATTTTGATGGACTTGCACCACCCAGATTGCTGAGTGTCCTGTGTATGCTGATTACATTTGTCTTAATGATTGACAGGGAATAATTGCTTCTAAATAGATTATTTTCATAACAGTGCCTACTACAAGACATCGTAAAATTTAAACAACCATTTAGTACTCCATGAAACATTTTCACAGCTACTAAACCTACACAACATGTGATCCTTGGAGTGCTCAAAAGCTAATAGGATTTTTATCCTGCAGTTTTCTACTGAGAGAATGAAAACAGAAGTATAACAATAATCAGAATAGGTGCATTCAGAAAATTAACTAAGAAACACTTATAGATTAAAAAAAAAAAAAACAAACAACTTGTCACAGCCACTACTGCATACTCATCCTACAGAGATTTTGGGTTTGCTTCTAAGTGCAGGATAAGAATATTTCATAAATCACTCTCTCAATGCAGATGACAGAAAATATAACTTAAAAAAAATGGCAATTTCTTGATTAACGAAAATGGGTAGAAAACAAAAAACATAATATAAAATGTATTAAGCAAAGTATATCAACACAGTCACTGCAAAGAAAATAAGTGCATGTATACGTATGGTGGAGATATTTTGCTTTCTCAGTCAACAGTTATCATTTCTGAACTGGAATGATAGGACTGACAATCCATTAACACATGATTCTGCATTCTTGAATATGGTTGTTATTAGAAACATCTCTGTCAATATTGTTGATAAATATGATCACTAAAAGTAGAAAAATTAAGCTATTTTAATAAAAGGCAAAGTGAATAGTATATTTTTCCTAAGGAGATTAGCATAGTTCCTACACTCCTCTATCTATGGGAAAGATTTTAACTGTGAATTTTAAGCTTTGTTCCATTAATAGTATGAAGCAATTACTGGGTTTTCCATTATTTGCACTCCCATTCTATTACACAGGTAACTGACTATTTTCTCTCTCAAACTGTCTATCATGTTAAAATTATTTTCCTGTTCCATCTTATACAGAATAGTGGACTTGCATGTATCACAATTTGCACATTTTACCTGTCACCTTCGACAGTCAGCGATATAATAAATGAACAGGTGAACTGAAGAAGAATGTTCATCAGAACCAGCTGCAACTACTTTTTAATAAATAAATATTATTATTTCCTGTTTTATGATCAGCTATCAGCTATTTGTCCGGAGAACATGGACAGGCATTTTATCAACGTACATTTAAAGCAATTACTAATAGGACTGTGTTTGCTTTTTCCATAGTTTTCTATGCCAAAAATGATAAGAGGTAACACAACATAGTAAAGACCACATGACAAAACATCCTGCCTCATGGAGGTGTTGCACTCTACAGGCTACAGTAAAGACAATTTGTTGGTAAGAAGGAAATGATGGAAAATTATACAGTAAGGGACAGGTGTTAATACTATGTGGCACACATAGAAGAAGCACCAAGAATATATTTAGTTCTGCATACTACCATATAAGCAAGTCAGGAACTTCCTCTCTTTGCATTCTATTTCTATTAATCTCAACATGGTTATAGATGCAGCACAGTTACACTAACCTTAGGTCTACTTTCCAAATATACAGGCTACCTATTCACATAATTTGATTGAGTCAAAGATTTCTGCTTTGTGAAAGAAAATACAACTTCTGTAGTCTGTGATTTCTTTGCTTTATCTTGAGCATGCTTCAAAAAGAATTCTGGTACCCTAGCATAGATGAGACATTTTGTCAATTTTAGAGAGTAATTTTTAGAAAATGCATTGATCTAGCACTGACAGTACTGGTGCAGTAATAGGAGACAAACAGACAAGCTAGGAGTAGGTATAACAGCAGGAGTCTGTTCAGAAGCTGAAATCCAAGTTGTACTATTGTCACTGTCACAAACAAAAGACCACATCTGAGTTCTAATGATGTGGCCTAAATATTAAGGGCAAATTCTATCATTTTAAGTATTTGCAGATGTATTTCTGAAAAATATGATGTCTGGAGAGTAAACATCAGCAGCTGCAATTGGTCAGACACATTACTTGTGGCAAGATAGCATATGCCAGGCCTAGAAGAGTGCTATAAACGTCCTGCCAGTTTCATCCACAAGCACTCACTTCAGAATTCCCATCTGCAGACCTGTAAAAACAAATCTGACTTGGCTTTCTCTGAAACCAAACTCTGACAAAGCTCTACCTACCTTAGAAAGGAGAACTAGGCTGAAACTAAGTTCAAATACGAACTGATTTATTCTACCCTTTAGACATCTTGCCCCTCAAAAAACTGTATTTCCCAAAACAGCCTGTCATCAGTAAGATGCATGACTAGCTATTAAAGTGCCACTCAAATGACAGCATGACTGCACTTGGAGCATGGCCTGTTTGTCATTGGTAAGTTGAGCTTGATTACTAGCTTTACCAAATGCTATGGAGAGAATTCTGTCTATAATATGAAATGTTTTTCTTATACAGAGTACATAGGATCAGGAAGATGGCCTTGCTAACTTCAGTTCCCCTCGTACTACCAAGGGAAAACAACCATTTCACTTGGCATTATTTTTATAACCTATTCTTTCCTGATCGTATATTTGAGGATTAATAAGAGTAATAATATATGAGACAGTATGGCATATTGTCCAGAAAGTGACCACACCTCTTAGTTGCTGGAGGCACTGGGAGCTCAGTTCAGCTGTGCTCCCTGTCCTAGGCAGTTGCTTCTTAGACATTGTTTCAAGATGCATTCACTTTGCAACCATGCTCTTTTTATCAAAAGATTCAAAGACTGCTATTTTTAAAAAGACTTAACAAATTAGGCCATGTTAAACACTAATGTGGCTGAATGGAAGAAATAAAAATTGTTTGTGGTTGAGATATCCATGCAACTTACTGAGTTGCTCCAGGGCCACAGGTGCATCTGGTTGGCCAAAACATAGTTTCAACAGAAACATACAAGGTCTGTCTTGAGTTTAGGCTGCCTATTTCACTGTATCAGGGAGTTCATAAGAGAGCTGGGTGCCTTTCTCCCACATCAGTGCCCTAACTACTAGGATATCCCTCTAGAGAAGACTACTTTGAATTAGAGAAATCATGGTGACAGAAGAGCAAAGAGGAGCTTACACATTATGTATTCAAATACGTGTTGGAGGAAAAACAAAAACAACAGAAGCAGTGAATTGCACAAGGCATTCCCCACAGCCCCACATTTCAGTTCACTTTCCATTGGATGAAGGCTCACTACTTCCTACTTGAATAAAGGAGCCCACATATACTAGCCACTGTGGCTGACTGGGATAGTTTTCATTTCCCACAGTCCAGGCACACACTTTTGCCATATAGTGGTTGCATGGAGATATCTCTTGTTCTACTCCCAAGTCCAAAACAGACAGAGGCACCACACCTGCCCATACAATTTGGCACTACACCAGCATCACAGGTAGAGAACCAGACATAACTAGGTGTCTCACATATTGTACTGGCTACCTTGAGGCAATTTCCTGATCAGCACATAGACTTTCTGCTCTTCAAAAGAACCTCCACTAACTAAAACTGGAGCATATAATATAATCTGGCTTAACCAGATTGTATTAAAAACTTGCCTGTCATGGTGCTACATTCAATACTATATAAATTCACAATCTTTCAAAACTTCACCTTCTTATCTTACAATACATCTGAAAGGCAGTGATTCACCAGCTGAGCTCCAATTACTTCTTGGCCTACAGAATGATTACTCATGGCTTGAAGACAGCTGGCTCACTATCAGCACTGAAAGCCTTCAGCTTTGTTCAGATACCTTAGATCCTCTGCTTTTTGACTGGTGGCCTTGAAGGGCGAAACAAGGAAACCAGGGAGACATCGTCTACCACATAAAAACAACAGGAAAAAAGTCTCCCAACCACCAGCTGAGGAACAATGTATTGGGAAACAAAAAAAAACGAAAATGCAGCAAAATGCTACCAGGTAAGCTAATAGATCAGGGATTTAGATAACATGGCCAGTATAACAAGATACAAAGAAGTCAATGAACAAAGAGAGAAAGCAGAAAGTGGAAAAGTAAACTTTATTAACAAGTATATAATATAACACATTCCATGTTGCAAAAATGAGAGTTAAAAACAGCCAGTCTTTCCTCAAGTAACCACCAATAACTAGCCAAACCATCCTATCAATAGGAAATAAGTCAATAATGAGACAATTTTATATTATCTATAAAAATTGGTGCATAACAGCAACATAATTAAGAATCTTTTAAGGCATCTTTGACTTTAAAAGTTTATTTCTTTTATTAAATCCAAATGAAATGATGAACAATAGAAAACAAAAAAGGACATAGAAACCAATACAAATCAAAATGGGTGAAACAAGAAGGGCAATATCCATTAGCAGGAAAAAAAAATAAAGAAAAAAGTATCTAAGAATAATGTCAGCAATGTAACTACTTACAGGCTCTCCACGATGTCCCTCTAGTCCTGGAGATCCAGGCTGTCCAACTTCTCCCTTTAAAATGATAAAGATTGTTAGATACCATACTCAAAAAAGACCTTCTTTTACACAATAATTATTATTTCAATTGGTAAATTAGTATTCTTATTAAAAGTAAAATGCAAAGCAAAAACACACAAAACAGTTACAAAAACAGCGAGTTCTCAGTCCAGAATTCCCATATTCTGTGCCCAGGAGACAGCTGTCAAACAGTTTGCAAAAAGAAATAAGAGAGGATCACCTTTCAAAATTTGGGAAGAGTTGAATCAGAACAGCAACTGTTTGTTCAAGGTCATACAGCTCTAATAAATTGTTTTGTCTTATTATTAGTACAACTGATTGTCTGAAAACTGTTCCAAAGCACTTCAGAACTACAGTGGTACCAGATACAATCAAATCTTCATGTTCTTACTCAAAATATATATGATCCCCATAATATTCTGAAAATTTGAAACAATTGCAGAAGTTCATCAAACAAATTTACACTAATTACATACATGATACAATATAGTAACTGACATAAATTACAATGAATCTTGAATTCACATTGGGTAGCATCTGGGTTTCAAGGCATGCTTTTTCTTTCATTTTCTTTCCCAGGATGAATATTGTAAGAAAACAGGAAAGCTCCAGCTTTCCTTCAGAAACAGCCTGTTACTGCTCCCAGTTTGATTATGGACTCAGAATGAAGCAACGTTTTATAACTAGCAGATGTGGAAGTCAAATTAACAAAATGTTTGAACGAATACAGCTGCAGTATTACATTCTAAAATGAATAAAATTTCACAAGTCACATTTTTGTACTGTGGTAATTAAGAAAATAGACAAGAAGTTTAAATGTATACATTTTCACATTAATGTATTGAATCATCTGCATTCTGTTTAGAAGCACGAAACCAGTTCAATATACTCTCCAAATTTCTGATTTATCAATATAACACTTTACTCTAAGAGGTCCTGAAATGTGTGGTAGTTAAAAATTTTTGAACAACTGCTACTATTACCTGTAATCAGTGAAGTATGCCCAGTCATTGCAGTAAACTTTGACATTTCCCAATACTGTTTTAGTTTCTAGTTATTCTCCACAGAATAAACTAAATATATTTAGACAAACAGGAATACTATTTAAGACTTTGTCAATATATGAATATATATTTCTAAATACCTTGAAACCAGGACTTCCTGGCAATCCATCTTTTCCACTTCTGCCAGGGTCTCCCTGTGGCAACAGTTAACAGTCATTAGTCAAATTAACACAAAAAAAAAGGTAAAGGCACATCACATTGTCTGGGTAGAACTTACGGATCGCCCAGGCATTCCTGGAAACCCTGTATCACCTTTTTCTCCCTTTGATCCCTAAGAAAAGCAACAAACAAAAATAAATAATACTAAACACTTATGCTTCAAATTCAACCTATTTAAACAGCATTTTCTGATGTTATTTCTTATTCTGAAATATTGTGGAAGATCTGCTCATTTCTTAACATAGGCAAGAATTGATTAATTATGATCCATTTCGAAAGTGTAAATATGCTTGAAAAAGTCCAGACTGTTTTGCAATATTAAGATATATATACCCAACTAAAGGCATAGACACATTTGTAAAAATATATTTATGTGCATTTTGTCTTATATTAGAATGAGTTACATAAATACCTTGACAAAAGGATGAAGAGAGTTATCAAGATATCCAAATACCACTGTTATTAAACAAAAGCATATCCTCAGTGGAATGATGACTGAACTAGGAGTGCAGAATTAAATCCTCTGTGACTACAGCTCTTAGAAAACACAAATGATATTCTATCAGGTGCAGGTGCCCAGGTGCTGGCAGCAGGCCGCCCCATGCCACACACAGCCAGCTCCAATGGCCCCGCTGCAGTGCACAGCTGGGCCCAGCAGCCAAGATGGCAGCACTGCTGAGAAACATCTTTAAGACAGGGTAAAAACACTGCACAGAAGTGGGAAAAAAATGTGACAAACAATCCCACCAGACATATCAATAACATTATTTTATAATTTTACTTGCCTTTTTTCCATATATCCCTGGCACTCCTTGGTCTCCTTTAGGGCCCCTTTCTCCCTAGACAAAATGTGTGTGAATAAGTTGATTTTAAAAATAGAAGATATATACGCAAGTATATATATATATACACAAATACAGAGAGCAAATGATGTAAAAGGAAGCAGGCAAAGGGTTCCACCTGATAGAAAAGAAAAAAATAAAGAAAGAAAATTATCAAGAAAGTAAAAGCAAATGTTGAATTTTCCGAGCTTTCCTAAGAAAGAAACCTAGGCTGACCATTGGTGAGACACTCCACAACTCACAGGTTTATTGCTTTTCATTTCAATGGAAACTGAGCAGAAGGCACTTTGACTTTCTGGTTACTTTCTATAGGTTGGTACTTCAGTGAAAATTCAGCTCTCTATGAAGTGCTGTACTTTCATGAAAACCTTATATGAAACGTTGAAAAAACAGATTTGGAAAAACTAAGAAGTCAATCCAGTTGCATAATAACATAGAAGATACGTTTGATGACGCTGTGGAAAACATACGTAATTTACTCCGGTTACACCAGAGATACACCGTCAAAATACCGTCACTTAAATTGAATGACTTGAAGAAAATTCTATGGTTATTTTTCAGTTCCTGATACATTACTTGGATGTAGAAGATTCGAAGTACTTTAAAATTGAAGTTCAAAGTAATTCACACAAAATTCCACAGAACAGAACAAAAATGAAAAAAAAAAAAACCCAGAGGTAGTTTTGATTGCTTGATAATGCTTGACAATCAAGCAATGAAAACTGGCCATTAATCAAGGCCTATGGCATGTATTACCCCTCAATTTTGACATCAGATCTGTTTATTTAATGTATTTCATCAACAGCATCAGTACTGCACATAAGCACTTAATTTTTTTTTAAAGCTATAGAGTAGGCTGAGATATAAGAATATTGTAACAAGCTTTTATTTTCAACCTTTGGTGCTGGCATCCCATGTAATCCAGGAAAACCAGGCAGTCCACGGTCACCCTGAAAGAGCAAACATATTTGACATCTTTATATCTAAAATAATTAGTATTTAATAATACTCATCATCTAACTGATCAACAGTGTAAAGATGTTACATATTACCATATCAACAACATAATATTGGCATGCTGACTGATGTGTGTTCATTAATCTTTAACACAATTTAATGCAGAAAATAAAAAGTAACCATTAAAATGTTTTAAACATTTTACTGTAATCTCCCAATAAGGCTAACTGAGGTTCCAAAGCAGCAACTTTTTAAAAGTTTTGCAAAGAGCTTTGAAAACCTCTGTAGGAACTGTGACAATTCTTCCACCCACTCCTAATACCCAAAGAGTAAGGAAAGTCCCTGAATGTGGGATGGTTCTGTCCATTCCTCTTATTGATAATATCAAACACCTACTGATCTCATAAAATTTCCTACAAGCTTACTCTGGATGAGTAATATAATCAATAATAAGGTATTAAGCATTTTCTTTAAAAAATAAAAAAATAAAAAAATAAAACCAAAATAAATTGATAAAAATTTGGCACTTTGACAAATGAGTTCTCATTTCAATTAAAGAAACAATATACTTTGGCAAAAGCAGTTGGTAATCGAAAACACAAGCCAGAACAACAGTTCTTTCTATTGTCCTCACAGCTGACAAATGTCAGGAATTTCAGAACTTTTGCTACTGGTACTGAGGATATTTATCAGACAATCAGTCTGCAAGTTTCCTTGAGGTATTACAACAAGAGGTTAAATTATAACTAGGCACCTGCTGACTTGGAGCAAATAAAAAGGTAAGTCACTTGTGTTAGTGGACTGGCTCTACTTCATTCCAAACAGAACAAATCACCAGATAGTTTTTGGACAATCACAGCGGTATCTTTCTGTTAATTTCTAACATAAAATAGAGTGATATATTTCAATTTGTATAATATATTTCAGCCATGAGAGAGGAATAATAAATTATGCCCAGGAAGTTATTTTATATATTTTTTTTAATTCTAAGATGAAGTACAGAAGATAACATGTCTCAGTGGTGTTTATCAAAATCATCCATGCCTAAGGAGATTTCTAGTGGCCTGTCACACATGCCAGAAGACAGGAACACAACCGTGGGAATTAAAGCTTGTGGGTTAATACAATCAAAGTATCTCTCAACAAATAGTATGGATAGCAGGCAATAGAAATGGAAAGCAGTTGAAAAAAAAATAGCAAAGTTCATAAAATAAATCTTTTATGTATCCATTACTTGTTGCTGTAAAAGAATGGAACCCTAATTTCTGCTCAGAAGTGGTGATTCAATTTTTGGGTAAACTGAAACACTTGGCAATGGGAATAGTTTTAAATTAGTTGCTGTAGAAACTTCATAAGTAAGAGGATGAAATTAAGAGATGAACATTTGGGCTTAATCATCAGGAAAAAATTTCTAATGGCAAGACCTACTTTATTGTGGAAGAAGTTTTCTAAAACAGTGGTGGAAGCCCTGTTTCTTGGCATACTTTAAACAGGGCTGGACTGAGCTTAGGAAATATTCTATCTGTCACAACCTTACACTGCCAGGAGAATAGCATTTTTTGTCATCAGTATCTTACTTTCAGTACATGGCCTGATACTGACTGATCAATTAGATTAACATAAGACCACTAAAGCAACAGGACACATAAGCACATTTTTCGTTTTGAATAATACATTAGAGAGTTGTATCAAACAGTAATGAATGTATGGACCTGCTTTTAGGATTGGGAACTTCAGAAGAAGGAAATTTTATAGTAAAATCTGTTTTGAAAATGAACTTCCATTAAAAAAAAAAAAAAAAGGTGTTGAAGTTTTAATACATGAGAAAGAAAATAAGCTTGTATGTCAACAGTGTATATATAATGTATATATAAACTTTACTAAAAAAGGGTGACCAGATTCAGAGTTTCACAGAGGACTCTTGTGAAAAGATTGATATTATTAATTGTACAACCAAAATGATGTAAGAATAAGAATTCTCTTGTGGTTTTTTTTGTTTGTTTGTTTGATTGCTTTTACCTTTGTTCCATCCTTTCCTGGTTCTCCCTTGATACCTGGTAAGCCACGTGGTCCCTAGGAGAGGAAAAAAAGAACAGCTGAAATATTAAGACACAGTGCTACAGAATGGGACCCAGATATGCAATGCAATGCAACCCAGGGAATTACCTGATCACAGCATTTTGGTAACTGGACACTAAAGCAGAAATAATCATGAAATGTATCTAATGTGAGAATTTGGCACGCTGTCATAATCCATGACTTGGGAACATCAAAACTGTTATTTGCTATAACTGAGAAGCACCACAGGCAAAAAGGATTGTCACACAGATCGTACAGATGTCCCCTTCCTTACATATATCCATCACATACTCTTCACATATGCTGTGTTGTGGTGTGGCTCTTAGTCGTGGGCACACTCTCAGATATTTAATTCAACAAATTAAGTTCTCAACTATTCAGCAAGACTGGATCATGTTACGTGTAAAATACGGCATTGGTTTGCAATAACTATCCAGTAAATGCTCCTAAGTTAAATATTATGCAGAAGAAAAAGAATTCTTTTCAATCACTTCGGACTTAATCTGAAATCTTTGTTAGATTTGTGATTAGTGGCTAATTACAGAATGGCTGAGGTCAGAAGGGACCTCCAGAGGTGACCTGGTCCGACCTCCCAGCTCAAGCAGGGCCACCTAGAACAAATCAGTTGCCGTGACATGATTTAAGATCACTCTTATCAGTGCAAATTAAAACAAAAGGAACTACAGTTTGGCTTCTAGATCAGAATGAAAATATCGAAGCCCAAGGTGAGGCCTGCTCCTACAGGTCTTAACTAGCAGTGATTACACCTGTGATCTAATTGATAGCCTACCTACAAACCCCAAGGCTGTGTGAGTTGCAAAGAAATTCATCCAAGGATTGCCCCTGAATTCATGGTATCCCTGGAGCCTCTTTTATTCTTTGCACCTCAGCTCTCAATGAGAAATAGTGAATACAGGGAGAGAGTAGGTAGCATTTAGAATCACAGAACCATAAAAACATCTAGATTCTATGACTCATATGAAGGAAAAGAACTTCATGATGACCAAGGCCCTCCAAAAACCTGACCTACCTTTTCTTAACAATAAACCATATCCCTTAGTGCCACATCTCTTAAATACCTCCAGGGATGGTGACTCCACCACTTCCCTGGGTAACCCCTTTCAATGTTTGACCACCCTCTTCATAAAAAAACTATTCTTCATATCCAAGATAAACCTCCCTTAGTGCAACTTGTGACTGTTTCCTCATCCTGTCACTCGTCAGCTGAGAAAAGAGACTAATGCCCTCCTCATGGGAACTTGCTTTCAAGTAGCAGTAGAGAACAATGATGTCTCACCTCAGCCTCCTCTCCTCCAACCTCAATTCCCTCAACTTCTCCTCACTACTCATGTTCTAATCCCCTTACTAGCTTCATTGCTCTTCTCTGCACATATTTGAGCAACTAAGATACCTCTTACAGTGAGGAGCTCAAAACTGAACTCAGTATTTGAGGTGCGGTCTCACCAGTGCTGTGTACAAGAGGGCAACTCCTTCCTTAGTCCCCCCAGCCAAACTATTTCTGATACAGAACATGATGCCATTGGCCTTCTTGTCCACCTGGGCACACTGCTGGCTCACGTTCAGCCAGCTGTCAACCCCCAGACTGCCCACATCCTTTCCTTCCAGGCAGATTTCCAGACACTCTTCCATAAGCCTTTATCGCTGTTTAAGGTTATTATGATCTAAGCCTAGGACTTGACACTTAGCCTTGTTCAATCTCACACAATTGGACTCTGCATATCAATCCAGAATATCCTAAAGCCTCTGCAAAGCTTTTCTGCTCTCAAGCAGATGATAATTTACGTCAGATTTCCAAATTCCAGGAATTATGGAATCACGGCATACCCCAAACTGCAAGGGACCCACAAGGATTCCTGATTGCAGCTCCTGGCTCCACTCAGGTCCACCCAAAGTTCTAACCCAATGTCTGAGAGTGCTGTCCAAATGCTCTTCGAACTCTGGCAGCTTGGGACTGTGCCCACTGCCCTGAACAGCCTGTTCCACACCCACTGCCCTCTGGTGTATAACCTGTCCCTGACCCCCAGCTGCCTCTTCTCTGGCACAGCTCCATGCCATTCCCT
The DNA here is from genome assembly GCF_016699485.2 of Gallus gallus. Lineage (NCBI taxonomy): Eukaryota > Metazoa > Chordata > Aves > Galliformes > Phasianidae > Gallus > Gallus gallus. The sequence continues at coordinate 86,938,260 of NC_052534.1, read as the reverse complement.
TGGGCCCCGCTGCTGTCACAGAGAGCAGAGCTCAGCACTGCCCCTCCACTCCATGTGAGGAGCTGCAGCCATCATCAGGCCTCCCCTCAGTTCCTCTGCTCTGGGCTGAGCCCACCAAGGGACCTCAGCCACTAATCATACGTCTTGCCCTCCAGCCCTTCACTGGGCACTCTCTAATACTTTTATGTCCTTATCCAAACCTGCATGCAGAGCTCAGTGTGATACCACACCAGTGCTGAGTAGAGTGGAAAATGAAATAGGACCTTACTTGAACCCCTGGAGTTCCTGGGATACCTGGAGTTCCTGCTGATCCTTGATAACCCTAAAAAAAAGGAACCAAGACTTATGATTTTTCATAAGATATATTATTAACACCTATTTAGGGGAAAAAAAAAATCCCTCTAAAGAATTGTTATCCCAACTCCACTTGTTAGGTCACAAAAATTTCAGTAATTGCTATTAGAATCTTACTTTTCAGATTTAGATTTCAGCTATCGTAAATTTTCATTTCTGCATCTAAAGTTTGCAGCCTCCAAACTAGAGCTCAGTGAATCTTTTCAGACAAGGAAAATCAGTTATTTTGGAATTTGTACTTGAGAACGTAACAAACATATTGTTTCACTCACCATTCTGTAGAGGGGAAAAAAAAAAAAAAAGAACAAATTGACCTACATATGTAGACATCATTTTTCGCCTTTTTTTTTCTCCTTCCACAAAAGTAGTTGAGGGATGCCAGGAGTTTTAAAGGCTTACTTCTAGTTACAGAAAAAAAGCTTTAATGAACAAGGCATGTTCTAATACATTATGCAGCTCGTTTTATATCTCTAAATAATCAGAGAGTCATAGAATGGTTTGGGCTGGGAGGGAACTTTAGAGATCATCCAGTTCAACCTCCAAATAATAATAAAAATTCCAATGATAATAAAAATTCCATTCTCAGTAGTAACCACTTAGCTATGAACTTAGAAGTACATAACAGGCTATACATGTAGGAAAAAAAAAAAGAAATTTGAATGACTGGAACAAAGAAAATACTAAATATTTCATGAGACGAAAAGAAAATTTCAGGAATGCTTTACTAGAAATCAGCATTTGAAGAACAAGATAACCTAGACAGAATCCCAAATGTATGTCTGAAATGTTCTAGTAGATTGGATTCAGTAAATACTGCAAAAATAGCAAGTTATCTATGCAAAATTAAACAGTGTTTTAGAAGAACCCTGAAACAGAGACAAGCTACTGAAGAATAGGAAATTCTACTTAATTCCATTAAAAGCATGTTATTCCAATGACAAAAATGAGCTAGAAGGAAGTTTTTTTTGAGAAAATATATAAAACAACCAGGGAAATTGTGCTATAACAGAGTTTATTTGGCTGAAGCCTTTCAACAGGTAGTAACTTTCAACTCTTTAAGAGGAAATATTATTTCATTTGATAAACCCCAGAAAAATGATCTACTCAATTTCAGCTGTCCAGAATCTGATCTTGGTTTGATCTGAAAGAATGCATAATCCCATTTCTACATGAGTTTCAGTCTTAAAAACTTAGTACAAAATTTAAAAGGGGGATTTCCACACTACTGCAGAGGAGCTAATAGAACATTCGTAATACAAGGAAGGCAACTTTTATATCTGATTTCTTCTTCAAATAAGTTAAAGCTGCCTGGGAGTAATAAACAGAGCTAAAATTATTTACTGGTTAGATACAAGAGAGTACTTTCTGTGCCCTCTTCACAAAAGATGTTTGAGCAGATGCCCAAAGAGCCAGCTGGTAATGCTTAATATAGAAGTAAACAGAATTCTAGGTCTCTGTCCTACATGGATTCTTTATCAAGCAATTCTCTTTTAATGCTCAAGGCAGTTCTAGCAAAATCATCTTTAGCTGTAAATAGTGTAGCATTTCAAGATTGCTTATAAGACTCCTGGGTAGCTGAAACAACTCACCAAGCCAAAATGCCTTTAAAAGTTTGTCCTTTTATTTCTACTCCAAAGAAAGCAAAAAGTTTGTGTGACTTCCTGTAGGATGTAGTCCTATATAAATAAAACTTTATTTCATATTTTAGATCTCTGAAATGCAATTTCCCTTTCTTCTCCTTCTGAGTAGAAGAAGAAATAGCAGAAGATAATTTCCTGGCTGAACTGAATTTCAAAATGTGAGAGATGAATGGAGGATGGCAAGAGTTCTCAGCTTACAGAACTGCACATTTAACTCAGTGCTACACCGTGTAATACTGTTTCAAAAGAAATAAAGCACACATTCCATGTATTTGTTCAAGGGAAGGCTGTAACAGATAAGATACAAAACAGAGAATCAAGGTGTGGTACAAATAACCTAGCAATTCTTTGGGCAAGTTTCTATAAATTATGACAACCAGCTTTCAAAATACTTCTTTTTCCACTTATCAAAAAGTAGTAATGTATTATTTTATCACTGACAATTTGCATAATCTCCTTCTGTTCACTTATGTTAACCTAATTGCATGTTTGCTTATTGCTCACAAAACTTCAATTTATAAACAGATATTCTAAATGGCAAATACATTACGGATTATCAAACTACAACCTACACACTGAGACCTATTTTTTTTTCATTAAGGCCAGAGAAAGTCCTCTTTCCTCAAGTTCACAGAGCCCTCAACAGAAGTGTGTATGTGACATACATACATACACTCCGAGAGCAGCTGTGTCATAGCTCATATTTTAGGTAATGAAGAAAACCGAAAGTACACTTTTCATTTGACTAGTTCAAGCTAGTTCAGGACTAAAGATTTCTTTCCTTTTTCAGATCACTTTCCTGATAGGGTGAAAATACAGAATTTGCCACTAAATAAAATTAATTTTTTCTTGGTTTTCTCTCATCAATTCCACAGAACACACATAAATGAAAAGTACCATAGCTAACCCTGAACGTGATGCTTAAACATAAGCAGTTGCTGCCTTTTCATATCCCCTAGACACCTGCAGAGTGCCAAAAGGCAAACACAGAATTCAGAAGACATTCACCCCTTTGAAGCAGCAGCTGCAGGCAAGACAGCCCTATGCTCTATGGCATAAGAATATCATACCTCCTGAGGTACAATACTTAAGAATATGTTGAATAACAAGGGAATTTTAGACATCCAGTGCTCTTGAACACACTAAAAACACTAAATGTAGGTGCCTTAAATTCAATCCCACCTATAATGTTTCATCAGTGTTGTCAAACAACACTGCTCCAGCAGAACTTTTTTTAATATTCTCATTTATTATTTTTCATCAGTGCAACTGAGTATACAAAATCTCCCTCTCAATTTGTTGTGGATGGTAGCGGTGATCATAAATTGCAACTCATTGAAAACCTGTAAAGGTGAAATTATAATCAGCAAGATACCGTGATGCTTAGGTACCAGATGGCTGCAGAGAAACAAAATCACAGATAGACTTCAGTTTAGGAATTTAGATAGCAAGACAATAATTTACAAATAATTCTAAAGGGAAAAGCAGAACAGATTTCTTAGGTCAAAGAATTTATATAAAGGACAGAGCAAATTAGCAACACCAACACGATCAGTGAAATAAGAACTTTGTAGGGAAATTAAAGTTAGTTTATCTGTAAGGGGAAAAAGATTGAGCAAGAGAGGTGTATGACAATTATCAATTCAAAAGATGTTGTAGGTACAATAGCAGAGTAAATGTCAGAGGTGAATCTTCAGTGCACTTGCATGCCTAAAGGGAAGGAGTTCAGACAGCATTCATGGGTGTATCACGTCAGAAAATAAATAAATAAATAATGAAATAAAATGAATAAAATATAAATTAAAATAAAATCCGGTAATTGCACTGTACACTTCCTTATTGAAAACTTTTGGAAGTCACTGAACAACATAAATGATAAAGCAATTACAACAGGTCTACTTTGAAAAGTCAAGGGAGAAGCAAACAAGCTCTGTTTGGCTAGGAAACAACCACGGAACAAGTAATGGTCTAAAGATATTTAAGGACTGTAAACACTAAGTAAACAGAACTATGTAGGGTGGTGTAACTAATCGTAATGGAATTCAACTTCGAAAGAAAATTGTGACTTGGTGTTGGGAAAACATCCTGATATGGGTCTGCAGACTCCATGTGGAAGTCTTCGTAGAAAATCTTCAGTACATTTAAAACAGGCATCTAAAGCATTAAAAGAAAAGCTCTTAAACCCTATTCATGAAATACATTATGTATTTCAATTCATGTCAAAGGAAATAAGTTTTTATAACCATTCAAACAAGTATCCATGCCCTACATTCAAATTTGTACTTTGTAGTATGACCTTATAGTTCATCAGCAACATCTCTATAGCAACTAAAATCCTGTAAGGCAATAGAAATGTTAGAAAGTACTTGATGAATTTGAATGAAGCATTTTGATCTTTCTCTGAGAAGTTGTTTATCATCTTAACATTTTTTTTCCTAAGGTCCTTCTTCCTATTTTTCTCAATGAGTTTTTTTTTTCCCCATCCTTAAACAACCTACTCTAGCACTCCTCTCTGTACTCAACTGCCTACTGCTTCTCTTTTCCTGCCCCTCTGGACATGCTGAATACCAGTTGGTCCTGTGCTTGGAAACCATGCCTCACACCTTTCCCTAGGAGCATCTGCAGCATTATAGCTCCAGTGGCAACTTGGAGATCAAAAAAAGTGCCATCTCTTCTCTCCTACCTCTGCTATACAACAGGGCCCTTTCATAGAATCATAGAATGGCCTGGGTTGAAAAGGACCACTATGATCATCTAGTTCCAACCCCCTGCAGGGTTGCCAACCACTAGACCAGGCTGCCCAGAGCCACATCCAGCCTGGCCTTGAATGCCTCCAGGGATGGGGCATCCACAACCTCCTTGTTCCAGTGTGTCACCACCTTCTGTGTGAAAAACTTCTTCGTAATATCCAACCTAAACCTTCTCTGTTTCAGCTTAAAACCTTTAAAACACTTGTGTCCATCTGCTTCTACTGGCTACAGTGAAGCTCCTCTGCCTACACATATCAAAACACGAAAATGAACAGTAGATTCAGCATTAAATCCCAAAGGTAACTAAATGCAGCTTTTACCTTCCAACATAAATTTTTAAGTGAATCCTGATTAAAGGTCAGTCATCACATGAACATTATTATGGTAAAAGTACAAAACAGAGTTTTAATTGCCTTGTTCCCTGCTTTATTTATTGCCTTTTTCATTATGCTTTGCTTTGAACTGTTTAGTTCTTTCTCCATTTGATTACACTTCCTTCCATTGGCTACTCAACCATCTGCCAAGGTTTTCATAGCTCTGAGCCTCCAGCAGTTTATTTTAACCGGGCATGATGTTGGGTGATAAATATCTGCTTGTGCTGAAGAACCATGGAGAAGAAAAGTTTCATCAAGGCTATTAGATACAAGATCATAATATCTGGCTTGGAAAGTTCCCAAGCTTTAGACTGCTGGGAATTGAGATAATGTACTCTGCGCATATAACTTCCTATTCATCACTTAGGTGTTCATCCCTACCATCTGCCCTTTCCCACTATTGAAAACAGTCAGATGGACTGGTATCTGCACTAATGGACAGAGCTGCGTGATGCACAGCTGTATGCAACACAAGTCAGCACAAGGTACCACCCTGTTTTCCAAGTAGGAGGTCTCAGTGAAGCCATTACATGACTGTGGTAGTCAAAATGGAGAAAACATAGTTCCACTAACAAAAACAAGGTCTCAGTGTTACTAATAAATATTCACTTTTCTGGAAATCAAAGCAGCATTTTCTAGTGGAATTATCAACTATGCTTACAAAAGTTTCCTGAAGAAAGTAGCTGCAGTTTATATCAACTTAAATCCCTAGACAAACCATCCAACAGCACAGGTAATCCTAAGTATACATGAAACTATTATCCATTTTGCTTCCAAGAGTCCTGTTAAAATAACTGGCTATACTAAGTTCTTCATAAAAGATTCAGTCCTCAGTTTATCACCAGCTCTGGGTAGTACAGCTGTAACAGTATTCTACACATTTTTAAAAAGAAATATTGGAATGACCAGAAATTACTTATTATGCCAGAATTTTGATAGCTTATGAACTCAGCATGTGCACATAACAGTAAAGACAGTCTCAGTAGATTAATTTTAAACTTCTTATTCCTTATGGACACTGTTAAGACAAGGTAAATGGTTCCAAACTTTCATTAATGAAACTAGATGGAATACAAGAAAATAGGCAAGATTTGTCAGCCATAAGTTTCAAAGTTGAAAAGTGATAAATAAGTATATTTTTTTCCACTTCTTTCAGCAGACTGATAACCTATCACCCCTATTAACCACAAGTGATTGCTGTTTGAGTTCTTTCCCAGCACGTATATAGTATCCTTTGGAATAAAAAATGGCTTTGTTACTGCAGTCAGGCTGCTGAGCATTCTCAGGGCCAGCAACTACTCCAGCTGCTTCTTTCTGATGAATAATTCCCATTAAAATGAGTTCCAGTTGAGATTCAAATACTATTTTTACCCTTCTACTTATTTACCAGCGGAATTTCTCCTGGCAAAGCAATTAAATGATTTCAGGTTGAGAATAACATTTTTAATTGAAAATAAATGTATTTTTATTACATATTATGCTTCTCACTTCTGTGCTTTTCCCCAGTTACTTTGAATGATCTTTTCTATATTTATCAGAGTAAGAAAATTAAACAGAGACATAGATGAAAGGAAAGAAAATAATACCAAAAAGAGCTTATAGCCTAAAGTATTATTTTTTTTTAAATTCGAGAATGATTGAAATTGAGTCATGTTTATATTCATTTTCCCCAGGTATTACAGCAAAAAATTTTACTAGGTAATACTAAGTGAACAATTATTTTCTGGTAATACTGAAGACATTCATGGGAATTGTTTAGAATTTTTTCAGACTAAAACTGACTTTAAGTGCTACAACCATCTAGGCAGTCCATGAAAAATAAACTAAATTTTCCTGAGCTTAGCTTTAAAATCAGTTACATATCAGTTACATATAAACGCATGCCTAAAATCTTTCTCAAAGGAAGAAACATTCTGTTGACCAGTTATACTGTTCCAAGAAAATGAATACCAGATATGCAAACTGGAATAACTTTAGAGGAGAACATAAAAATGTGTTTGGGAACAAAAAAGATTGACTTTCCAGGAAAAGCTTTCCATGCAAAAACCATTTGATTAAACAACACTGACTACACAACTACCTGTAAGACTATTGTGCTGTCTGAATTAAAAGCTTGCTTTCCAAAGTTCCCCTAGGGGATACAGCTAAAATGAGTCATATGAGCAAAGTTATCTCAAACAAGGAAAATCACTGACAGCAAGGATGAAGTGCTAGTAGTGTTAGCAAATAAATAAATAAAGCAGAAGAAAAAGACAAAAGGAGGGGTCTGTTTTTCTACACAGTGTACCTAAAGGGTCTTCTGTCGTTCACAGCTAAAAACTAGCCTGGAAAACACTCAAGAATGTACTGTAAGGAACAATAATGTACTGGCCAGAGCTGCAGATGATCTAATAGTCTCGCAATTATATGTCCTTACAAAGATCAAGTGCAAAAAGCTACAGCTGATTTTTCAAGAAAAAAATTAGGAAGTTAATAGGATTTTACTGGAAGTATATCAAATCAATTATGAACTTCAATGGTAAAAATGGTAAAATGGTAAAAATTCTTCATTGGCAGGGCTTTTAGAGCCTACTTTAACTGTCTGAGATACTTTTGTTAATCTTTTCTAAGTTCAGAGAATGCTCATCTATGCACACGATGACTCATTTGCAGGAAAAAAATATAACTGCCAGATTACAGCATTACAGAAAGACTACAGCATCGATTTATTTCTCCTCCGTGATTCACAGTTACAAATCTCAGTGCATATGGGAAGATATATGGCACTGAAGTGGAAACCAGTTAATAAAAGTGAGAAAGAGCCATAACAACAAGCTAAAGCTTACAGTTTTATTTTATTTTTCAAAATATCAGTTAGCTGGAATAAAGACAGCTCTGCTTATCCACACTGCACTCCTACCTCTAGCATTCTGCATGGTCGAGCTGTGATGTACACTCTCTTTCAGGCAATTCTGGGCTGCTGCAGTTTGTATAACTGTCTTTGTACAGAAGAAGTGTACAGAAGAGTGCTCTTCAGAAGCTTAAGCATTATCAATAATCAGCGGAACAGAAAGGCTATTTTGATTAGATCAAAATTCCCAAGCTCTGTTTTCACCTGCTCTTATTTAAAACCTGTATTTTCATGATTGCAAGGGGGAAAAAAAGAAAGTATTTTATAGCACTGAGAATTCCATTTCTGATTTTTTCTCTACTTCTTCAATCTTTGAAGATAATAGTTTAGCTTTGTTAAACTTGTACTTTAACTTTTAAGGCAATAGTTATCAAAATCTGTTTACGACAAAAGCTCAGGGAAAATACATGAATTATGTAACAGGACATATGAGGATCTTTATTTGTGGAGCTATTAAAATGCTTCTGTTCTCACTGGTCTGCTGGACCACTAAGGTTACCATTGGCACATCTCAATATACCAAGCCCATATTTTAAAACAATAATTCTCAATTTTTAGAAATAATTGCGCTTTTTGTGTTCAGCATCTATTTTTTTCCTTTCAAATTAACTCTACTTCTAAAAGGACTCACCACAGTTAAACCTACTATCTACTATCCCTAAGAAAATGCCAGCATGTAACTGCGCAATAAAATAGGAGAAATATGAACTTTTTAATGATGTAGCACAGAGCTTTCTCTTATTACTAATTATATCTACTGTCCTTTAAATATACACACTTCCAAGCATCAATCTCGTTGTTTTCACTTTAGCTGACGCTGAACTGAAATGTATGAGTGATATGAAAAGTTCCTAAAAATAGAACCCTAGTGGTTTTATTAAGCCATCAAAGTTGGCAGGTAGTGCCTATTTAGACAGAACAATTTGCTGCAGTTACTAAAATTAATAAGCAACTGCAAATTCAAGTTAAAATGGTGTGTAGTTACAACAGCCTCATCCATCTTTCCACGGGACAGAACTATTAACATAACAGAATACTAAGCTGAAAAGCCCAATATAGCCCTTTGTTGCTCTTCTCTGAAGTTAATCTGGTTTGTCCAGCATGGACAAAAATGGCCCAAAATAACTAACCATCCCTTCTAAACCTCAACCAAAACCACAGACTATTAATTACTCAGTCCATAAACCAATGCTTACTCCATAAACTGTTTTGTCTTCTCTAATCTAAAAAAAAAAAAACATTTTGTAATGTCTGAGGGCATCTTTCTATATTTTGGTTCTTGATAGCATTTGGAATCCCTCCCAGCTGTATTTTCTGCAGATACAAAGTCATGACACTTATCTACTCTCGTCAACTCCTCCAGGGAGATTTCACAATAACACTACAACCTAAGGACTCAACTACAAAATATAGTCCTCAAACTAAGAATGAAAACCTACAGAGGCTTAATTTGTAGCACATGCACACACTTTTCTTTTCCTGCTTTCTGAATCCAAGTATCCAGCAGAGAATTTTTCCTTTTTCCAGAAGTAAATTCTTTTTCAAGTCCTCTACTTTTTTTTCTTTTTCTCTTTTTTTTTTTTTTTCTGAATTGAAGTACCTTCCAATGAACAACAAATACCATCAGAGACCACATTCTGAGAATCGAAACGTGGATGGTCGAGTCTCCCAGCTTTTTAGCCTGCCTTCTCTCAGCACACCATTGGCACATGCATACCACTGCTTTGTGAATGCAGAATCTTGCTCAACAGAGCACACTGGATGGCAATGTCTTGGAGGCTTCGAATTAGATTCAAAGATCTAATTTATTTTGTAATGAAATCTTAGACTATTATTATATATTTTTTGCTTTTAATAAAGTTTTATTGCAATAAAAATGTTAATCATGAAGACTACACTAACCACTGCCATATCTGGCATTTTTATTTTAGAGGCATGTGTTATTCATCTACGTTCTTCCAGTCTTTACCATCCATACTACAAGAATGTCAGCTTAAAGTAAAAAGAAAGGAAAAATACAGGTATTTTTGTGACGCATGTTTTAACACACAATGCTTAGAGCTGCACGATGTATTTTCACATTGTGTACCTATACCTATATTTTAGCTGCCCTAAACTGCTTTCTAATGGACAAAATCTACGCAGTAAAGTCTGACAGTCAGAAGGTGTTAACTTCTGCAAACTGATGCAAAGACCAACAGGAAAACTCACACCATTTTCTTTGCTTTAGAACAATGTTTACCTCATGTTATTTTTTGCTTGAGACAGAAATACTGTGATTAACACATTCAGAGAATTTTTACATACTGTTACATTCACAGAATTGCTAGAGCTTAGTGACATCCACAGTTTCAAAGAATAGAGACAAAACCATCAAGATTTCAGAATCTGTTATTAGTGGTACATGTATTTTCTCCTCTAGTTTTGCATTTACAATATATGACTTAGTTTTTAGTACTCACAGGCTTACCATCTGGACCAGGCTGACCAGGATAACCATGATTCCCAGGCTGCCCAGGATCTCCCTGTAGAGAAGTAGTAGGTAAACACACATAAGACATGAAAGAGCATTTTAAAATTAGCACAGATTAGCCTTAACCCTAATACATCCCATAAAACTGTGGCTGCAGTCCCGGATACCTGCAATTGAGGAGTAATTCATACAGAAAAAGGGAACTGATTTTGCAACCCTACCCTGGGAAAATTATCCCTAACTTCAGATGCAGGACATGGAGAAGCAAGCCCATGCTTAGTGTCACAGTGCAGGTTTGACCTATCATCACGTATGCCTTCAAGCTTCTCAACATCATCAGCAACAAAAAATAAATAAATAAAATTAAAAATAAATAGTTTTCATCAACTAAATGTAATCAAATCTTTAATAAAACTTGTTATTCTACCAGTTCTACTCTGAAGAAAACTCTCACCCATTTAGCAAAGAGTTGGCTGAGTCTAGTTTTTAAAGAAAAGCACTGAAAAGACAAGAGCTAAGATCAAAACCTGTTAAGTAAACTCTCCAGACACTGCTGTCTGAAAAAAAAGTTTTGTTTTGTTTGTTTTTTTTTTTTAGATTTCTTCTTATAAGGCCTTTGCAATTATTTTGATAACCTCTGTTAAGACCACGGTAAGGGAAAAGAAAACTCAATCTCTCAAGCATTGTGTTTGTTGTCAGAGAGCAAGAACATACCTTCCTACTCAATATATCCTCTTAATGTATTTAAGTTCTCTGTTTATTTTACTAACAGACTTGATCTGGACTTGAAAAATCCATTAAAGCCTCAGTCAATAAAACATTTCACTCTTGCACAAGCATTAAGCAAGTATAGTTTGATCCATCAACAGACATTCAGGCCAGCTACATTGCAGAATTGTTATGAATAGGGAGGACATCAGAAGAGAAACAGCTTTCATTGTAAAAAACACATATTTTAACATATAAGCGTGAGAAATGTAATGCTGAGCTAAATGGAAAAGGATATTGAATAACGTCCCTTTAAAAAGCCACTGAGTGTAACAGTTACAATTTTCTAAACTAACAGTAGATTCTCTAGAATTATTATTGACCAAATTAAAGAGTCCAGGATCGAGATCCAAGAGAAAATAAATTTCCTTTCAGTTACACTACCTGAACTATAAAATGCTATATTTTTGTCTTGAAAAAGTTGAAATATCATTTATTTGTATTTCAAAGTTTATAAATGAATTAATTTTATTACACTTCATTAATATCACAAGCACACAAATTAAGATAAAATCTATAAGCTTGTAAAGTCCAGTATTCAAGAGTTAAGAAGTACTGTAACTGAGATACCTATAGATCTTAAATTGGCTTCCTTTTCATTCTTCCTGCAGTCTTTTGGGTTGGGCACCATTTTGTTATCTGTATTATTATCTCAAATATTATACTGCAGTGCAATTGGAAGAATGCATTCTTTCACAGTGCATGTGAAACAGATACTTAATTAAAATTGTATAGATCACCTTAGTTCAGATATTTCTTACTCTTTCATGCTTTACAGGATGTAGCTTTCAAAATTTTTTGTTATAAATATTTTCTTCTCTTTTTTCTCTAATATGCTAAAGGAGAAATAAGGAAAAAATAAAAACAAAACAAAACAAAAAACACCACAAACACTCTATTAGATGAAATAACAATGGTCTCCAACATGTGGTTTTCAATTCCCTGATTAGAAACCATTATCACAATAGCAAACAGCCCTCTAATACGAGGTAGCTGCAGCAGACTGTTACCACTTAAATTATGAAAGCATTTTCTTTAAATCATTTGCTTAATGAAAGATAAGCAGTTTGGGATCTTCTTGTCTATCCACATGTGGAAAAACAGTAACTGGGGACAGTGCTGCATAGCACAGTAACTGGGGAAGATAGGGCAGCAAAACACTTGTGATGTGTCTGACACATTAGGCATCAGAGACCCGAGCCTACTTCACACCTTCATCCTTCTTACCCTTTGTCAGCACTCACGGGAGGTCACAAAAATCAGAACAGCGAAGGTGGAGCTCTGCAGCAAGCATTTTGTCTTAAATAAAGAAGAAAACTCTCCCTTAAAGACTACTTGATTAGCAATCCACTTCATTCTGAAATAATTAGCAGTGCAAGATCATTTGCTGAAGACTGGTAAAAAAAAGATTGGTTGCTTCTAATCACTATATTCATTCACTGGAAACCAGAACTAGCAGAACTAGGACCCTACTTTTTTAATCTGCATGACTATGAGTGGTCAGCATGAGACTAGAAGGGAAAAAAACATGTAGTGTATACTCAAGAAGAAACAATAGAAACTTACTTTGGGGCCTGGAGGTCCTTGTTTCCCTGGAGGGCATATGCAGGGGGCAGGTGTGGAGCCTACATCGCTTGGGCCATTCATGCACTATCAAGAGTAAAACCAACCATCAAAACACATGCCAAAACCACTGAACAAACATATCATAATATTCTGTGAGGTTGTTTTTCCTTAGGTTGCATAGGTCCAGGCTTTAACTCTTTTGTTCAGGTGAAATTTTTGCTCACCTGAACACTGCCCTCCAACTACTTTGCATGTATGAATCCATCATTTTACGAGGAAGAAAATACATTAAAAAAGCAAATACTAATTGTCATGGTTTTGTAACTTTGCTATTGGTATTCCACATCATAACATCATGGACAAAAGAGAAGAAGAACTACGTATCCCAGAGGACCTCACGGTCACAGAAGGAAGATACATCACAGAAGATACGCCATCTGGTTGCGCGCGGTCTTTTTCACTTTTGCTTGCTGCCAGGGAGAGGAGTGGGTGTGCTTCCAAGCCATGCACCTTCATCAAGTACGGCTTTCAGTTTCAGAAACTCTCTCACACTCTCTCTCTCTATCGCTCTTTCGCTCTCTCTCATTTCATTTATTATCCTTGCTTCCAATTAGATTGTATTATATCATGTCATCTTGCATTCCAACATCGTAGTTAGTAAAATAAGTTCTCCTTAGATCATTGCAGCTGCTCCATTTTTTTTTTCGGGAAGCCAGGGGGGCCCGCGAGCCTACTGCCCCCCTGTCACGGGCACAGATCTATGTAGATAACTCCGTGACACTAATACATGCCAATACCTGTAACTCTATTTGCTTTTCCACAGATCTTTTATCAAGCAGTTTGGTAACTTTCAATCTGGCAACACACAAAGCTGTTTTCCTAACCTAATTGATATTCATAATTTGAAGTGTGATAACTTATGAAATATACCTATTTAACAGAAGTTTACAAAAATAATCTAACAAATAATATGCATAATATGTATAGCATACTGACTGCAACTGACTGAGCATGCTACTGTGTAACAAGCCAAAAAAGGATGTAAAGCCCAGATCTCCCCATCTTGTGGTCGCACGTTCCAGCCATTAAGCTTCTTCAGGAAAGGTAGGGTAAGGCTGCTGCCACTGGTTCCTACCTGGAACCCCAGGGGTGCTCTTCATCACAGTTAGGTGAATTCCCCCAAACTACACTCCCTATACAAACAATGGTAAACACTAAATCTCAATGGATCATTTGGTGTATCTATTTCCCTCCTTTGAGATCATGTGAAACCTAAGGCAGAAAAGGGGAGAGCTGCTAGGTCAAATTCATTTACTCAAGGCTAGGCACTCAAAATGTAGGTGCACTTGCAAAATTTATATGTTGCAGCTAGATTCAGTGAATTCTTTTTCATTTAGTAATCCCTCAGAGATACAGAAAGGTAAAAAAATTAAGAATCCAAGATATGAATGAGCAGACTTTACATTTATTACTTAATGCATCTTCTATAAAATTTTATCCAGATTTTCTATAAGGACACAAACTTCTCAAAATGTTCTCTAAATGGAACAATCATTTGACCCTAAGAAATCATTCAAAATACAGTTCCACATTGCCTTCACAGTGGTACTGAGCAACAGCGAAGTTACCAGCATAGCTAGGGTAACTATCATATTAAGCCCTCAAACCAACTCCCCTTCAGGAAGCTCCCATTGGTATGATCCAGAAACCTGACTGCACACCCCCATTCACTTTGCAACAGTATCCAGCCCTGTAAATAAGAGCAATCCAATTGAAGTGGGAAAAAAAAAATCAGGCCATTTATTCTAATACATGTCGGAAAACTGATTTTCAATTTGTCCACTGAGTACCACTCAATTAATGAAAAACAGCATTTTTGAGCTTAGTAAACTTCCGTCCATTTTTTAAAACAAAGAGTACATTCCCTATAATAATAAGCTATATAAAGTCATATACTACCTTAAAGTGAGTTTGAGCAGTTTAGGATTGTGCCTACCTCTCCATTCTGAAACAAGAAAAAACATCATTTAAGAATAAAACAATACTTGCATTGAACAAAATCCACTCATTTGTAAACATTATCAAAACCAGTCATAACTTTAAAGCAGTAAATATCCAGCATCTATAATTCAAAATTTCAGACTTTCTCAGGTTTGTGCACAGCTGCTGTCAACAGACAAGTAGCTCAGTGTCATTTAAGGGTCTCTAAACAAGAGTTGCCAGAAGCAATTTTTAAAAGGCATAACAAAACTAAAATTAAAACTGGACCACGTAAATATTTATATACTGAATGTTTAGACTTGGCTCAAACCTCTCGCCAGGAGTAACTTCCCATCAAAAGAATACTCCACTTTTTCATTAATTACCAAAAATATCCTAAAACATTTCTAAAATCTCTGATTTCTGCCCGAATTCAGTGTGTGGGAAAATGCACAGCAGCACAGAGCCACAGCTGGCTTTCTCTAACATGATTTCCAGTGTGACTCCATGGTATCTGTAGTATCTTAAAAAAATCCCCATATATTTCAGCACATCAAACATGAGATTGTCTGTTTTAGTGATTTATCCACCATTACCTGCACCACGTACAAGAGTTTTCTGATGCACACAGTTATCACAATCTTTATAAACAGTAAGTGGAAAGAGGTTCCTCTGAATTCAGTCTTTCCCTTGGGCAAACTCTGGAGAAGATTGTTTTTCCCCAAGGATCATAGTGGGAGTTTGAAATTATTCTAAAGCCCCAGGGAGAGGAGATGAATTTAGGCTGTAAATACTACATACAGCCCCAGCTTAGTTCAGGAGCTCTGACACAACCACACTGTGATGGAATACAACCACAAACCACACGTGTCTCCAACTTTCATTACCCCTTTGGAGACCGTCCAAAATGTTTATTTCTTGAAGGAGTCCAGAGTTTCATGGGTGAAGCCCAAGCTTAATTTACAACAGTATGTGAAACTAAACTGGCAAAATGTAAGCTTTTTGCTCACACAACTTGCCAAGTTGAAGAGACTGCAAAATGACAGGCTTTTCAGTGTTTCTTTCTAAGGGTTATCCTTTTTTTTCCTCATTTATTTTTTATATCCTACTCATACTCTGCAAAGAGCAAGGAGATACGTGGTGCAGGTAAAAAGTGAAATAATAAATTTTACTTCATATTTAAAGCTAACTTTAAAAGTTAAATGCAAGAGTGTTCCCAAGTTCATTAGTTCCAGACACACACACAGATTTCAGAACAGTAAGAACCTAGCCACTTTCCTAATTCCTATTTCCTACGTAAAATTGTGAGTTCCAGAAAGGTTTCAATATGGGTGCTGATTACAACAGAAATGCTGGCACTAACTGAATAGGAGCCAAACACACTAGCTGTGAGTCTATGCAGATTTGGCAAAAAAAACGAAGTATCTGGATGTTGAAGATTCACAGGCTCTATTCTCAAATCGGCAAGATGGTCTTAATATACTAAATCACAACATGCAGAATATAGTCTTGCATGCACACGGACTATCTTTAGCTCAATTGGGTTTAGGCACCAAACGAAGGATGACATTTTGAAGGAAACTGGAGATATAAACCAATCTCTTGCAAATACTTTGGGATGGGTGTTGAATTCTTTTGAATATCTGGCCACAACTGTGTGCCAAGAATGGTTTTCTAATTATTCTACACGTGTTTTACATTTCTTCATATAATTAAGTAAGAGTGAAAAGAAAGAATCAAAGGAGTCCCGTGGGCTTCCTAACTGCATATAAGAACTCTGCAATACTGAACTGTATTTTACTCTTGCCTTACTAATAACATACTTCAGAAAATCTTGGCTTCACTTCAGCCACTGAGATTTTAAAATCAGACTTCAACATAGATATTTCTGATATGAGAAGGTGATTTAAAAGTATAGGTTCGTTGAGTACATACAGAATTTTCAACTAGGAAGTAGCAAAATGTATATTAGATAAGTTAAATAGTTATGCTTAAAGCATTTTACACTGCCATAATCTAGCTGCTTTATTAACTTGAAATGTTTAAAATCTTGAATTTGTAACTGAAAATTCTGAGATTCTTCTACACTGCTGTTACAAATTAGCACCGTCAAGTATCTAAAATGAAAAAAGCTTTTTGTCTGTTCAAAACTAAGGCTGTAAGTGGACAAATTCTGGGTCACTTGATACTGCAGGGTCCTAAGTCAGCTTCAGATGGTGATGCATAAAAAGCCAAGTAATTCACAAAAGTTCATCTATTGTACTCACAAATCCTGGGATCTCACAGACTGTCTCTCGATTATTTTGCTCCGGGTCACAGTAGATTCGCAGTTTTTGTATATCGAACTATAATTTAAGACATAAGAGACATTTTTAGAAAAATTGTTACTAGCCTGATATTATATGTTTAAACAAGACCCTTCTTACTTTATATCATTCCACGGGTTTAAAAAAATGAACAAAATATAAAAAGCAACTGAAAATGGAAGCTCTCTGTGTCCGCTACAGTTAAAAATCAATGAAGGATGTAGGAACCCTAAGTGAGGCTTCCCACAATGACTCATACGTGCAATTGATTCAACATTCTGTAACAGAATTATTAAAAGAAAAATAATCAATCCAAGATTTTGTTTTCTAAAATAATAGAAATAACCAACCTTAATCCTTGGTAATAAATCCAAACATGCACAGCAAAAACTATACCAGCTGCCAATACCATTTGGAAACAGTTACAACAGAACAAGTATTGGACTGGATGATCTTGGAGGTCTTTTCCAACCTTGGCAATTCTGTGATTCTAACTAAAACCAACACTTCCCTTTTCACCTTAACAGTCCTGGTTAGACATGTCTACACTGACCTGCCTCTTCTAAATGTCAGATTACTAAATGTTGGTGAAGCATCAGAAAGTGTCCCTCACACTTGGAATAATTTAGTTTAGAGTTTAGATGTATAATGTAAAATTCTAAGTAGCCAATGGAAACATTGGCAACACATAAGCAAAAATCTGTGTTGTTCTGCTCTGTCACTATAGGAAAACAAAAGCACTGAAGCCAGCCTTTCTAGCGTGAAGCTATCATGGCCACAAAGAGAAAAAAGCCCCAATCACACTTAACAAGAAATCATAGATCATAAGTTTGACAAGCAGAGGGAAGACAGAAGAGAAAATCAAGTCTGTTAATACCATATATAGCAATATTAGTATTTTTTGAAATAGAAAATTGCAACATGAGGCAGATTTCCTATTTCTTTTCCAGTCCACTATCAAGAGATGCTCTGATACAATTCTACATTCCTAAAATGTTTTCATTTTTATTTTAGATAACATGTTTTGCTAATGACATTCTTCAATCGAGAAACTGTGTTGTTGGGAAAGTTATGAAACCCAGTTCTGCAGAGACTTAAGACAAAAACAAAAAACAAAAAAAAAACAGGTACAACAAACAACCCTAAAATCCTAGAACATACAAAACTATGAGAATGAGATAATCCTGCACTGACAGGGAAAATGTGTGAGATGATTGATTACAATTCCAAAATCTTTACTTTCCTTGAAATAAGTGCCTACCAGAA
Source organism: Gallus gallus (assembly GCF_016699485.2). Classification (NCBI taxonomy): domain Eukaryota; kingdom Metazoa; phylum Chordata; class Aves; order Galliformes; family Phasianidae; genus Gallus; species Gallus gallus. The sequence goes on along the minus strand of NC_052534.1, from coordinate 86,919,893 downwards.
ATCTGCGGGAAGCATTCATTGCTCTTCATAGAGAAGAATGTTACTATACAAGCTATATTTCTATCAGAAATGCTGAGTCACACACAAAGAATGTCGTCCAAGTTTCCATGTACTTAGAATATGGTAATAATAGCATTGAAACCTGGCTGCAAACGCACAAAACTGAGAGTAACTGATTAATGGCATCTGAATAGAGTTAACGAAGATGACGCAAAACACATTAAAATAGTTTAATAGGAGCAGGAAGGGTCATGAAATTAAGCACTGGACTGTAAAAAAATAAAGATAATTATAGCTTGCAAAATGAGTAGAAAAACTCTGCCTATTTGTGTAATTCAGTATTTCTTAGAATTGCTTCCTTTATTCTCAATCTAATTGTAAATGCTGTTGTCACTTTGCTCACGTTTTCATAAATGCAGGGAAACAATCTACGTAGTCAACATCCGGAACACTGTCAACGTTACAGTCCTCACCACTGCTCTATCCTATATAGCCTGATGTTATCAGCTTTTTGGTGTCTGCATATAGCTGAAGGCAGGAGGAATATAGCATTCCTTGGAATAAAGGAGAACCTCAATAGAGCAGTTTCAGGGCTTTTTTTCCAGCACAGCAGTCAAATGGTGCTCCCTTGTGTACCCAGTATTTGCTGTGCAACACAGCCTGAGTTGACAAGTTTCATACTTTCTTGACAGCTAGCAATGAGAAAAATTTTGTTCTCTACCAGCTGTGTTGACGTAGCTCACACAATGATGGATGGAAATTATACGCAAGCGTCAAACACAGAGGATATACTCTGCTTTGACATATTGTTCTCCAAATCCGAGCAAAGTACTGCATCAGATTAGTGACTCACCAAAAACCAACACCTTCTGAAGGCATCAATTAAATACACTATCCAGGATATACCAGTTGTGCTGGGTCCTTCTGACAATTCACATTCCCCTTACTAGAATTTTATATATTAAATTTCAACCTAGAGTAAATTAGAAGAGCAAGTGCAGGAAAATATAAGGCACCAACGCAATGCTAACCCACAGTACAACAACTGCATTAACCTGACATTTGAACTACCGTGCTTTTAACATAAGCATACCTGTACAGTTTCCTCCTTTCCAGAATACTTTCCTATTTGGGTTAGCCCGCTGATGTAAATACCTAAAACAGGATGTAATGGTTTTGTTTCAATTTCTTGGTCATCTATATACAAAGTCACAAAGTCTTCTGTAACTAAGAGACGAATTTGATGCCAGCCTTCATCAAACAATGTCTAAAAAAGCAAAGAAAATGGAAACATTTAAAACAAAATTAATTTAAATGATAGTAGAACTCATTTTGAACACTTAAGCTATATTTACAATTGCACAGGCAAAGAAAGTATTAGTCAAGTAATATTACAACTGAGAAAATTATACTTGCTAATAAATAGTCTGCACTTTAGAATTATTTTAAACCAAACAGATCAGTCTGACTCGGGACATGCTGAGATTTGTAGCTGTTGCAATTATGAATACAAGAGGTATTTTTGTCAGCAGAGGTATGATGTTTCAAGTACTTCAGATCTTAAACTGTAGTACAAACACATCAGTACTTGAAAAACCTTCTACTGTATCTTTTACAGAAAAATCTTAAAGTCAGGATATTGGCAGAAAGAATCACAACAGTCTAAAAAAAACAACAAAACACAAGTATTAAATTCATCATATCACAGAATCTCAGCTTAAGATTTAAACAAAGAGTATATCAAAGAGTATATTTACATAGGTAACAGAATGAGATAGTGCTTTAGAGAAGTACTTATCACATCTACCTAAGAAAAGAAATTCAACAGAGGAAGAGATACTATCTTGGAGTGTTTCCCTTAATTTCAAACATTATTTAGCCTAGCCTAGCCTAGCCTAAATCACCTTCCATATAACTAAATTTAAGAAATTAATCCCACAGTAAGTTCATATACATAGTAGTAATTTAAACATACACCTTTCATTATATAATCTTTACTAACTTCTGTAGGCACGAAGATAAATTAATTCCACTTCACTTAGTACATTGGTCACTCCAAAGTAATGCCTCCTATTTATTTTCATGGAAACTACAACAAATGCAAGGAGCACAGTAAGGCTATTACATAGAGCAAATTCTTAGCTACTAAACACTCTTTTTCAACACAGTCACCAGCGTTAGCTACGCATTTTTGCCAGCAATGAACAAAAGCCTGCATGCTGTGCTTGAAAAAATCTGCACCAGTGGAAGTGACCCACTGTCGCTGTCACCACTGCTGAAACGCACCACCCACCACCTCAGTGTGTTCACATCCACTGTCTGGTCTCCATCAATGTTCAACAAGCATCGATGAATTGTCAGTGGGTGTCATTTTATCCTCACAGAGGGATTCAACAACACACTTTTGCTTCATAGTCACTTCCATGTCAGATGCCCTTCTGTCAGACTGCCCCTCTGCTGCCATCTTTGCACAGCAACACAATGGAATGGAATATTGGTAGGAAGATTCAACCCCTACTGCCATACCACCAACATCTGCCTTTGACATTGTGGGCCAACATAATAAAATAGGAGGCATTACTTTCAGAGCAGCACTTGTTGTATAGTCTTACTCAGCATCTCTGTTTCCAATGTATTTTCATTTGTAGATCACAATTTTATTTACAATGTTTCTCATTACAAGACAAAATAAACAACAGATCACTATATGAAACATTTCAATTTTATTGGGTAATATGATAAATCATCACTAGGAAATAAAAATAAAAATACCTAGGACTGCAGGAATATTTTTCTTTCCCCTGTAGATACCCAAAACACTTACATATAATGCATCAGATTTACTTATAAATGACATTTCCAGCAATCTCAGGTAAATCAAGGCAGAGAAAATTTGGAAAGAAAAAGCAAAATTCTTCATTTAATAACAGAAGAATAAAATGCCTCCCAAAAAAGCCTTGTAGTTAAGACTTTTTCTTAGCCATCAGACCTCCTTTCTCTGAGGATTTATATTTCAAATTCCATTAGCCTCATTTGGAGTAAGAATTCGAATGCAGGCCACCACTGCTCAGAAAATCAGAACCCATTTGGCAACCCAATGCTCCAATGGTAATTTTTTTTTTTTTTTTCCCCAAAGTGCTCCTCTTGCTTGAATTAAAAAAATACTCCCTGAGTCAGGAACAGGAATCTCTAGGCTGTGTAATCCTATACCGATATGAACACGAGAGAGACATTTAATCTCCTTCCTGCAACTTACTTGGTCTTTCTTACAGGCTTCAATATTTCACTGGAATAATGAAAAAAAGACTGAGAAACCTACAGAATACACTAAGAAACAATTAAAATGGTTTACACAAAGAGGGGAATTCCTTCAATGAGAAAAACAAGCAGCTGAAAGGAATTTTTATTCAATATAGAGCTAAAAAAATCCAGACTCGACTTATTTTGTGCTCTTCTAGAGAATAAAGTAACTCATTCCGTTATGTGTTTGCAAGGAATTTAGATGCTTAACAAAAGGACTTCCACTAAAAATGGACTTCTCTTATTCTCACCTTCTAGACTCTACATCAAAGGCAGAAAGCAATCTCCAGCATATATTAAGTCAAGAGCTGTACACAAATAATTCTCTGTGATCCTCAAAATTACCTGCTGGAAACTGCTGAGTAAAAAACACCTGCAAAGCAGACACTGTAGATGCTGAGGAAACAAGGGTGAAGTACCCACCATCCATTTTTAAATGCCTAAGCAGTCAATAATAAGAATCATGCATTTTTTAAAAAATCATAAAGGGCAAAGGAAAAATGTGTACTTATAAATGAGTACTCCAGCACAATGCTGATCTACTTCTTACCTTTACACGAGGGGCAGCAAAAGTAATAACCTGCGTGCCATTTATTAAACTTGTTGTAGTGAATGACAATGTTTTCTCTTCTCCATTAATTGTGACTGCTATCTGTGGTCTCTTATCCAGGCTTAGAACTCTCCACAAATCCCATGTCTTTTTTACCTTAAATCTTTGAGTGGAAACAAACACATAGGATGGAGGCAGACCTTCTGGAAACACGTTCCTAAATAAGGCAGTGGAAAAGAAAAAGGCCAGTACTTGAATACTTACATAAATATTAAAAAAATTCTCTCTCAATTTAAACAAACATTAAAATCTTATCACATTTAGCACCTTACTTATCAATGTAAATACCTTGTCAATTCTGACAGGTCAACACGGGAGGTTACTTCATAAGCCTTAGCATTAGTAGTCGGTATTTGAATTCTCTTTTTAACCCTTTTCTTCACACCTAGTCCTACAAGAATGTCAAATCCTTTTTCATCTCGAGCTGCCACTGGAATTCTTGTTGGACAAACAGATTCTGCAAAGTAAGAAATGCATATACAGTTAAAGTACAACTTAAGACTTTCAAAAGGTAACCTCTTATCTACCTAATTTTTTGTTGCTGCCCTTCAAGAAATAAAAAATGAACTTATAGCTGCTGCTGAAGTACAAGAGAGAACTGATATGCAGAATCCTCTGAGACATAAAGTGAGAATACAGAGTTGTCATATTTTACTGCAACTGCATACTGCTATTTTGATTTGCAACTAATTGTGCTTAAAAAGGTATTAGAATATTTGACTCATAAAAACATTGGACTTATATTTTAACATTCATGGTCTCAAAATGCTACAATAGATAATATCATAGAATCACAGAATGGGTTGGAAGGGACCTTAAAGATCATCCAGTTCCAACCCCCCTGCTGCGGGGGGAGACACCTCCCACTAGACCAGGTTGCCCAAAGCCCCATCTTGTCTTGCCTTGAACACCTCCAGGGCATCCACAGCCTCTCCAAACCTCTCTGTGCCAGTGTCTCACACCACCCTCTGAATAAAGAAAGTTCTCCTCTTTTAGATTGAAATATTCCCCTCATCCTATTGCTATCAGACCGAGTAAAAAGTCCATCTCTGTCCTGTTTATGAGCTTCCTTGAAGTACAGAAAGGACACAATGAGGTCCCCCTAGAGCTTTCTCCATTCTGAAAAAGCCCAGCTCCCTGAGCATATCTTCATAGGAAAAGGGATCCAGCCGTCTTATCATCTTCCTTTCCTCCTCTGGACCCACTTCAACAGCTCTGCATCCTTCTTGTGCTGGGAGCCCCAGGCCTCAGTGCAGTACTCCAGATGAGACCTCACAGGGCAGAGCAGAGCAGGAGGATCACCTCCTTCTCCCTGGTGGCCACCTCTCCTTTGACACAAGTCAGGATGAAAATGGCCTTCTGGGCTGCAACCACACACTGCTTGCCCATGTTGAGCTTCTTGTCCACGAACCCTCCAAATGCTTCTCCACAGCGCTGCTCTCAAATAGTTCTTCTACTCTGTACACATACGTGGGATTTTGTTGACCCTAGTGCAGCACCTTGCATTTGGCCCTATTGAACTGATTAGGTTCACATGGGTCCACTTTCCAGACTTGTCCAGGTCCCTTTGGACAGCATCCTTTCCTTCTGGTATATCAACTGCACCACTCAGTTTGGTGTCAAAACTGATGTTACTCTACTACATTAACAAATTAGATTAATTCAGCCTCTTTCCTAATTACAAAATTAAACTGAAAATTGAAAAAGTTAGAATTATCTACAAGTTTTTTTTTTTTTTCCATTTTCTCTCGCTCAAAAGTGGCTCTAACCTATTTTATTACACTGGTATTTGCTTGATGCTGGACAAACAGTGTTATATGTTTTCTGTGGAAACTAAAGTAGGCTTAATGTTATCTCTATGTAAGAAAAAAAAAATTAAATAAAACCAATACTTGGCAGCAGAACTAAAGTGTTTAAAAAATGTGCAAGACAGAAAAGTGAAATTTAATTCTAAAGCCAATACTGAATTATGGCATTAAATGAATTAAAAGAACAAAAGTGCTCCATTACATCAAAATTATGCTAGACTATTTATGTTTTCATCGTTCACTTTCTGTTGTTTCTTCAGAAACACACCTCTTCTTAGAAAAAAAATGGATGTTAGGAATCAGTTCCAAAGAAGAGGTGGAGTGTTCTCTCACCTCCATCATGATGGAGGGGCTGGAAAACTCAGGTTTCAGTAGCAAGGAATTATCAGCTCAAAGGTTTAGGTCGGCATTTCTGTATCATACAAGCAATGCCTCACAGTTTCTCTTTTTAGCCAATGCAAGGGCAATCAGAAGCTATCTCCATTCTGGTGGGGAAAGTGTGATACATAAACTTCAAGAAAATCTTGAGCTAGAGTGTCTGCACAAGCTATCTATGATGGAAAAGGACAATCAACCCTAGCAGGACATGCCACAACTACCTGGAGTAGCAGCAAGAAACCACATGCATTCCCTTTGGATTTCTTTTTTTTCTCCATAGTAAAATGTTACCAGAGTCCCAGAATAAAAGTATATTAGAAGATATCTGCCTGGTTGTATAAGAAAGAACTGCAGTAATTCCCAGCTTAAATAAAGGAAACTAAAATGTTTGCCTTCTGAATGCTACAATGAAAAAGAAAAAGGAAGAAAAAGGAAAATACAACACTACTTTCCTTCTTATTTGTCTCAAAAAAACAGATGTGGGATTTTAAGTCCACGTGCTCTGATAGTAAGTAAAAATAACAACACTTTGTTTTTCAAGTTTATTTACTGTATATAGTAAAAAGCACATAGAGAATGACTCTATGAATCTGCTATAAGGTTATTTATTTCAAAGCTGAATAACGGTCATATTGCCATTAATACAGATGACGAACACATAAATCTCTTCTCAGTCATAGTGTTAGAAATATGCTGTAAAAATCAAACAATACAGAAATTAGTTTATTTTATGTGAGAGGGCCGTTATTCTGAATCAAACAAATATAAATTAAGCATGTGTCAAATTATACATGAAGAAACTACTGTTTATTTTCAATGGCACATTGCAGAACTACATAAAAACATTCACAGTAAGGCTGATCTCGAGGTCTTCTGGACCATCTTCTGGCAGGACTATTCTGACAACTAACCGGGCCATTAGAAAGGATGCAGAAGTCAGTGGCAAAATTAAGAGCTGCCTTTCACTGCAGACAGGATTGTGTTTCCAGTTCACAGTCCCAGTCACAGCAACTCACCAGCCTACAGCTACATCTCATTGCCTTTTAGTGATTTCATATAGATTTCTGATACTTTATTTTTCATTCCTGAGGCATGAAAAAACTTTCAGATGATAAAATCCGTTATCTGCCTCTGAGGTCTGCATTGACTATTATTTTTACATGCACTCTCAACACACAATCTTTTCTTCATTTTTACTGGAGAATATTAACAATACAGAAATACTCAACATCCAGAATAGGAAATCTTAAATATCTGGGGATGCTTTTAGCCATATTTGCCTTTCAGGCAACCCTGTCCTTTCTGGAAGACAGGATCAGCAGCTTTTTTCACCCTGGCATACTCTGAAACAAACACCAGAGTTCCCAACAGACACACAGCAGCCCGCCATGCAAGGCACTTCATATAAGCACTACTTGCTACACAACCCACCAAATCTCAGCTTTCTTCTTCCAAAAAGGAAACATTGCCCCTATGCTCTTAGGTTCATTAAATAACAAACTTAGAAATGCTGAAGAGTAAAGGCTAGCATTTATTTAGACATTAGAACAGAGATGATCAAGTCAAAACCACAAAACTTCGAGAAAGTTCCATGTGGTTGACCATAGCCAAATCACTGCTGCTTTGCCCTTATGGAACTTCCTCTCAGAATCAAAATCAATCTTAACCATATGAATAAAATAATCCACTATTCATGTACAAAATTTCCCCAGCTTGCTAGTCTTTGACACAGCTCTACGTGCTGTTAAAAACATTGCTGGTAGAAAAAAGCTGCCAATTGGTTCTGCCCACTCTTCGCAAGAGGCATGTCTGAATGCCAGTGCAAAGGGAGAGAATGTTAAGGGCATGGAGGAAAAGGGTTGTTAGAAATAAATCAGTAAAAGGAAACAATTTTGCACATGTAGTCAGCAGTCACAATTTAGTGCTGCAAGAGTTGAGTCAAATACTGCATTTGAATTTTAAGGACACTAGCTTACTTAGCACCATAGAATTATTTAGGTTAGAAAAGACCTTCAAGATCATCACATCCAAGCATCCTCCTAACACTAAAAATCCACTGCTAAACCATGTCGCTAGATGTAATCCTGAAAGCAGAACATTTATCTCGACAAAAAATTGTGTTTATTTAAAGAAAATATGGTGCTTATTTTGGGAAAACCACCCCTGCATGAAGTTTTATTAAAGAATTCAGCTGCACTTAGTTGATCTAACTTTTGGACTGACCTGACTACACTACATCAGCCAGATGGAATTATTATGATTTTCATAATTTTATCAAGAAATAAACACTATTAATCTCAACATAAATAATGCTTTTTCTTTTTCAATGAAGTCAGTACTCAAAGTGAGAACAAATGAAAACTATAGCTCTTATTAAGTGCAGAAATAGGGTACAACTGAAATATAACTTCCATCAATTCCTGGTAATAAAACATGCACTACACAGCACTGACACATATTAGCTGTCCTTCTGAGTGATACATTTTAGAAGAAATTTGTTTGCTTTTTTTATACACAGGAAATACATTGTTTTACAAAGTTATCAGAAAACTCTATGCAATAGCACTGCTGCAGCATTCTAAAACTAAAAAGTCATTTTACACTGTTAGTCTTGGCTAATTCCTCTACAAAATCCTTTTTACAAAGATCAGCTTGTTACAATTCCAGGCACTTTTGCCAACAGCCTCTCCTCTTTTTTTTTTTTTTTTTTTTCCCCAACACATGCTTGTAGAAGAACTCGTTTGCAATAGTAGGCTATCCTTTCAACTGTCAAGAAGAAACTCTGAAATGTGGATAAGCATCAGCTGCACCTAGGAAAAGGGATGAAGTAAGCCCTATATCCTCAGCACTCTGAGAAGTGCTCAACTATTTCAGTGTTTCTAAACTTTATCAACGCACAAAATTTGGAACTTAGGGCAAAATTCTACATGCTGAAATTAAACTCACTGTGTTAACATACTGCATCTTTCCCTCTTTGTCTAGCAGAGAAATAACATTTCGGGAGGGATTTCTGCAAGCATGATCAAAAAAGAAAGATCACAGGAAAGGTTATCAAGAGCCTTAGACTACATTCACCATGAATTCTGCTCGTGGAAGAAATCAATATGGGTACAGAACTCCATTCTGCACACCCTCTAAAACATTTTATTATCACTTACCTTCACAAAGCTTCTGCTTTATAACTTCTTTAATTCTTGATATTGCAATATAATCTTCAACATAAAATACATAAGTTGATGAAGGCTTGTTGGCAATAGCTTTAAGTTCATCCTCCTCAATTTCCGAGCCAACACCAATTGCAAACAAAGTGATTTTATTTTTTCTTGCTTCTGCTGCTACATCCTTGACTTCATCTTGGGATTTTCCATCAGTGAGAACAACTGCTATTTTTGTTAAAAATCTTGAAGATTTTGCAAAAAGATGATCATAGGCAAACTGAATAGCTCTTCCTGTTTTTGTATTTCCTCCCAAGTAGTGTATGGATTCCATTTCCTTGATAAGATTTTCAGTGGATTCATGAGTTCCTAGGGGGATTTCAAGTACAGGGTAATCACTGTACTGAACAACTCCAACTTGGATAAATTTTGGCCCTATGTCAAAATTTCTTGTAATATTGACAAGCCAACTTTTGATTATTTCGAAGTTTTCTGGGCCAACACTGTAAGAGCCATCTAAAATAAAGACTAAATCAGCTGGAGCAGTTCTGCAACCTAAAAACAACAAAAATCAAACAAACATTTTAGCAAACTCGTCCACTTCCCTCTTCCACAGGAAGAAACTCTTTCATATCAATTACTGTTTGTATTTGAATCTATGTCAAAATAAATACGTATCATTAAAGAAAAAAAAACAATCAGCTGAGTTTGTTAGAGAAAGGAGGATTGAGGATTGTTTCTGTAAGCTACACAGATACAGTTTGGTATCTTAAAACTATACCATTTTCTGTTTTGTACATTATCACCAGAAACAACTACGAAATATTCTGGAATTCAGTTCCTCAGCTGCCAATTGCAATTCATGCAATCAGCAGAGAGGCATTCTTTTTTTTTCCCATATCTCATTGTCTGCAGAGATGACAAACAGAAAAATTCATTTTTGATAGCAAACCAAAACACACTGAAGAGGAATAGTCTGAATACTCCAGAATTCAGCAGTAATATCCACTCCTTCCACAAATACATTTTAATGGACTTCTGAAACTACTACTTGGCACCTCTAAAACTTGTCGTCATAAAGCACCGAGCCTTAACTGAATGCTGTTAATAGCATATTTTGATTCTATTAAAAGAAAAATGTTCAGTTAATCTGCTCAACCTTCACAGTAAGTTTATCTAATCATTTAGCAAATACGATGCACTCTACTTAGAAAGGTCATCAAAACTGCATGATGACATAGGAATGGATTCAGCACTCTTAGTTGTAGCCACCCATAAATGGAGCTCTCACAACAAATTGCCAGCTGCAGGCCATGGACTAACACACGTTTCAATAGGTCAGTCCTATCTATTGTATATGCACATCCTCAGATGGAAGGAAGAACTCTCTGGAGGGGAGAGACATCTTCCATTCATTCTGACAGGAGCTGAGATAGCCGATACACAAGGTGCCAAGCAAACGGCTAAAATCAAGAGAGGTTAATTTGATCCCATGCACCTGGAGCCACACAGGTTGCTGTGTATTCCCATGCCTTCTGTTTCATGAAAGGCTCCAACTTCACATTAGGTAGTGGAGCCCTGCCTTGTCCTGACCTCTGCCTATGGAAATTCCTTGACAGATTTCATTTTTCTTGAAAGCAAGAGGCCAGAATCTGCCAGAGAGATGCTTTTGCAGCACAGATAGTGGCAAAGAGAAAAAAATGCTGGGAGAAGGAGCAAGAGGCAAGCACACTGTGATTCTTCAGAAGACAAGATAAATAGCTAGGTCAAGGGACAAAAATACACAGAATAATTCAGGTTGGACTTTGGATGGCACTAGATCCAGCCCTTTGGGTCTACTTATTTTTCTATATTGTTTTTTTTTTTTTCAGACCAGAAGGAATTTGACGGAGTTTCCTGTAAAATAACTGACATTGCTTGACTGAAAGAAAAACTAGAAGGAAAACGCTTATCCTGGAATCACCCCTGTGCCCAGAGGAAAGTTCTCCACACTTTATTTGGCCATTTTGTCTTTCAAAAATGTTCTATAGAATGTTAATTTTTTATTATTATTATTTTTTACGGCCAGCTTTGTGATGATCATTCTGAAGAATATATTAAGAGGTGAACCCCAGACCTAGAGGCATCTTAGCTTCCCCTATCAGAACTTCTATTTTTCTTATCGGTTTCTCACATAAAATTAAGTTTTAAAAATTGTTCTATTTAAACCTTTGGCTTCTGAAGAAATGAGAACATAAATACTTGGGACACTACTCTAAACTAAGACCAGGCCTTTACTGTACCATCTGCTGCCTTAGACATTTTCAAGAAACTTATAAAGGCAATCCCTTCCTATAGGAGAAATAAGATATTGCATCATAGAATTTTCACCAGGAAAATTATCATAGAAAGAAGCATCTTTGTGGGACTGAAAATAGATAGCATACAGCATGCTTTGAAATTGCCCTAAGCTGAAATGTAAAAATTAAGGCTTACTTGCTCTTGTTTCCCCATCTTCAGCTGAGATGTAGTCACGAAGTAGCAGAATTAACAGTGTCTGAAAAAGTCTTAAAAGCTGTGCCATGTGTCTTATATTTTCTAAGTCTTGGGGTTAAACTAGAAGGGGAAGAAATAAAGAGAAGATACAGTGTCATTATAGTACAAAACAAATCCAAACTTTTGTGTTTTAAAACCTGTGCACGAGGAACAATCTTCAATAGAATCTGCAGGCTCTGACATAATGCTGGTCTACAACGGACCTCAGACTCAAAAAGGGTCAGTCAGGCACACAAACCCAGAACTGAGATCTGTCAAAGCTTAGTTTTCACCAAGGTCCATATAAGGGCTACATATACACACGAGGAGGTTTTATTATCAATAACTGCTACAACTGCTAACCTGCTATCCTTTCTCTGATGCCATTATCCGAAGTCTTGACAGCTACTATTCCAAAGCACAGCAAGTGTTTATGCATGAGGTACTGGTGTACAGAATTTACTGCAGTCTCACTCCAAGCATCTGCCTGCTTCAGGCAGTCAGGCATACCTTCATTTCATCCACCTTGGAGCTGGGCCCGCCACCAGGAGTCAGGACACCAGGAACCATCAACCCCCAGTGAATGTGTCCCATAACACCCAAAGTTATATGAATTACATGCATCTTAAATTTTAGGTTTTTTATTCTGTCCACAATATCTCCTTTGTAATCATAATCTCTGAATTATGTCTCCAATGGCAAACATGCAATTTTGGTTTCACATTGCCATCATAAGTATTATTTAATAAATGTATTTTAATTAAGCCACTCTTCTAATTTACCATGGAAAAAAAAAATCATAATGTGAAAATATACATTTCTCAGGCTGTGGAATCTTTTTGGAGATCTCTCAAAGCTGCCTAGAGGTGATTGTGGATGATCTGCTCTGGATGTCCCTGCTGGAGCAGCAGTTGGGCCAGATGGACCTTGCAGTCCCTGCTGACCTCAGTCATTCTGGGATTCCCTGACTCCTATTAAGCTATGTGAGGCGTTATTTGTTTCATATAAATCATAGTATCTATCAGGTACCACAAATACAAGAGAAGACAAATTTTTAGAATAATTTAAATATATCTTTGTGTATTTTAACAGATGCATTTTCTCCATTAAGCTATTACGTTTGCATTCAGAACACCATTGCCTTGCACCGCTCGGTATCTCATCAAACAACTTACTGTGCTTAAATTTTCCCACATTTGTGAGCAAATATCTAAACCATGGGGAAGAAAAAAAAAAGAGCTAAATTTATGGCAAATTTTCAGTGGCAGTTCGGGGACAATTCACTGCACCACTCCTCAGCTTCACTAAGTATTTTACATCTGGCCTGAAGACTAAATACCCCTTTTCTCTCTTCAGGCCCTACTATGTCAGTCATGTTTGTATTTACCTATTACATGTTAGTTTTTATCACTAACATTCTTTCTCCTTCTTTCAGACCATTTCCTGGAATTGAAATGCCTTCCACGAAGAAGGTCAAGACTCTAGAAATGTCACCAGACCTGGGGGGACTTCATTATGGCCTTTTGTCACAGGCTGACCAGAGAAGTTGTGGAAGCCCCAGTCCTGGAGGCATTCAAGGCCACATGTGATGGGGTCCTGGGCAGCCTGATGTAGTGAGCTGCAATCCTGCTTACGGCAGGGGGGTTGGAACTAGGTGATCATTAAAGATGCTTCTAATCCAAGCCATTCTACAATATTCACTTGTATTCTTTTACATCCATTTCATTTGTGGACATATTTTAAATGACAGACGAATATTAATGACGTAGCCTTCATATGTCCCCACTGGTCAGCTCTCATCAAGTTATCCTAAAACTCTGCAAAAGTCCCAGCAGAAAAAAAAATGTAGAGCAAGAAAGAAAAATGCTAACAAACTTTCCTGGCCTCCACCCCATCTATCCAAAGAGCAGAAACTTTTGCTCACCATGTGGTAATCGCCTCTCAAACTAGGGCAAATCCAAACTTCTTGCTCCACTGCTGAAAGAAATAATTCTGCCTTCACAAGATATCAGGCATCAGTGTAGGAAGCACATGAGGGAACTGTAGGGCACTCATAATATATATCTCACTTCTCACAGTGAAGAAATTTCCACAGCAGCCATCAGGGTAAGTCTTTAACCTTGAAAGACATTAAAGTCGTTGAACTATTACATCAGAGCAAGGTTTCTCTTGGTGAAAACTATGTTTGCATCTGAGGCTTTTCTTAAAAAGAATCAGCAGAATAATTGCCAGAACAGGCTTGTCTGATTTGCAGAATTAAACTGTATTCCCTCAGTAGAAGATCTTTTTCCACGTCTTCGTGACAGTCCTTCTTTATTTCATTTATAACAAAACCCAAATAATGTGAGATACTGAACCTAAAGTATGAAGCTAAATTAAGTACTTAGTAGTCCAAAACAGATTTACTAATAGAAACCAAAATTAAAAGGATAAACCTAAGACGTAAGCAACCACCCAAAGAAGATTCCAGGAATTACCAGCACTCAATAAATTCTAAAGAAAATAATAATATAGCACTGCATTTTTTAATAGCCAAAAGAGATGCCAAACCAATAGTTCTAGAGACCAAACTTCTGTGTCTTTTCAACACAGTAATTACAGCCCAGGCAACAGAAGCACACTTGAAATTACTTACAGTAAACACTTGCCAAACTGCCTTATTTCTGCTACCATGAAGAGGCCATCATTAATACCAGCCTAGGACCTCTCCACTGACATTGCAAAAAAACAAAATTAATCACAGCTGATCATGACCTATCTTTCCTTTTGTAAAGGAAACATAAAAAGTATGGTGGCCCACGGAAGTGCTCACTGCTTTCTGCTCTGCCTTTGAGAGCTGAGAAGTCAGGGTCTTCATGTTAACTTTCTGCTGCAGGAGTTCAGAAGCTGGCTCAGGCTGTGTGGGAAAGCACTGAGGGGTGGTAGATCTGTCCCAGCCCTGAACAGGCAGCAGGACACAGGAGTCCTGTTTGCTCCTTATTTTCTCTGCATCTGCAGGGAGTCAAACAGTAGCCAGCCATATACCTCAAGGTATTACAGCAAGCAACATAAAATTGCTTGAAAACAAAAAAGCAAAACATAAAAGAATATTCAAACTTTTAGCTTTATCTGTTCATGAGTACATTTTAATAAATGTAACCAGGAAATCATATATATATATATATATATATATATATTTTCTGCCTCCAATTCTAACCACTTGGTTTTAGCACATGGGAATTCATGGAATAGTTCATACAGGGTTACTAAATTAATGCACAGATATTGTATCCAGCTGAAGTAAAGGTTTGGGTACTGGGAGAGCAATACAAGAGAATTATCACACATGTTACCATATTTGTCAAGGTTTCCCTCACTTCATTTTTCCACTGTAAATGGAACAGTGCACCACACCCAGAGGCTCTGCAGTTCCAGTGATGCATGGGGTAGCAAAAGCAAACCTTTGGCTACCTCCCAGCCCTACAGAACTGTTTAATTTAAAGCTGCAAAGGCCTATCAGGCCGCAATGGTCTATCAGATATTAACTGAGACAGGATACTCAGTTCGGTGCATCTTTACGACTCGGCACGGTCATTCTTCTAGCCTTCACTATGTTTTCTTATTTCATGAGGAGGTTTTTTGTGTGTGCTGGTTTTGTGCTGATTACTTGCCACCACTCTGATAGCAAAAGGGATGTTCTGAGTGAGAACAGTCCTCTGAGGTAAAATAGACTCTCCTGCACAGAGCAATCCCAAATGCCTTATGTAGAGGCCTCTGTTTTGTGCCCCTGGAGTAAGAGATTGTAGAGTGCACCAGATATTTTTCAGCATCTCTGTGCCTGTAATTTGCATTGAAAGCCAGGCAACCTTCTGCTCATCTCAGACTAACTGAAAGGCAAAACCACAGCAATAAAGCTCGGCTCCACCACCCTACATCTCACAAGTACATGGTAAACTACAAAGACAAACTACCATCTCCCTATACAAGTTGCTTTTCTGTCGTATATGGGTAGAAAATTCACTTAAGTTTGGAACTTAGTGACATATCAACATGCCACATGCTGTATCATTTTAGGCAGCTTGAATCAATTAGACAGTCAGTGTCTAAACGCACCATCTTTCTTGGGCACTGCAATTGTGCTATGCGGCAGCATTTGCAATAACAGGGCAAACACTGTGCACCTCCAGCTGAGAAGGAAGTGGATATCTGGTACAGCCATTAATGAAACCAATAGTCACTAGTTGATTTTGAATGAATTCAATATCTGTCTATGTGCTGGAGATGGCAAAGGCACGCAACTCTCAAAACTTTGCTTCACAAAAATACATAGAGAGTTGTGCAGAGATCATCTTGTCCTGATTTCAGCTGGGACAGAGTTGATTTACTTCACAGCGTCCAGTATGATTCTATGCTTTTCTCCCAGAATCAAAACAACGTTGATAACACACTGATGCTTTAATTGTTGCTGAGCAGTGCTTTACAGAGCCAGGGTTGTTTCAGCTTTTCAGCGTCTCATACTGCCCTGCCAGCAACGGGGCTGGGGAGTACAAGAAGGTAGAAGGAGTCAGAATAAGGATAGCTGACCTAAATTGATCAAGAGGATATTCCATACCATATGACATCGTGTTAAAAAAAAAAAAAAAAGAAAGAAAAAATACCTATAGAACTGTAGGGGGTTGTATGGGGCTGCTCAGAGACTGGCTGGGCATCAGTCAGCACATGGCGAACAAGTGCTTATGCATCATATGTTTTGCATACAGACACACACACACACGTGTATATAATTATTCTTACAGTTCTTTCTATTTACTAAGACAAAAGGAAGAGGGTTTTTATCTCAGCCTATGAGTTCTGTCTTTTTTTTTCTTCCAATTCTCTTCCCCATCCCTTTGGGGGTGAAGGGCAGAAGGAAGAGCAAAAGGCCGTGTGGTGTTTAGATGCTTGCTGGGTTAAACCACAACAGCTCTCTATGCACACACAGCAGAAGAATATCATGTCCAACTTAAGTTTTCAGTAGGAAACACAGGTGTCTAAGCAGATTAGGCAGCATTACCACCCTGCATTTAAGAAGCCTAAAAGCACCTCTTGAGTCTCAGAAGGCAGCCTGCTGACGCACTCTTTCCACACACAGCTTTCTAGTGCCCAGATATGTGTATCATTTTACTCTTCCTAGGAATGTTTGCTGAAGAAACTTTCCATTTAGAGCAATTTGGAATCTTACAGAATCAAAACTATTTGCTCTTCAGTGCAGTTTTATCACTATTCAAACTGGGGAATGGAGCGAGACTTCAATTCTCACTCCTTTCAGGCCTGGCTTCCCTAATGTAGTAAGAGTTCTTGCTCAGGAACAGCACTGAAGTGTTACAGAGGTTGTTTCTTTCTTCGCTTCTTCCCATTGCTAGTTTCTGCCTATGAAAGAAGGTGGTAAGGGTATGATTTTAACCTTTTCCAGCATTCCAAGAAAATAATCAGACTAAGGGTTATGTATACTATCTCGTCTTCCAAGTATAAATTAACACTTCTCTCATATTACATCACTGTATAAACATCTCTTAATTCAGCTAGGGATCATTTGGTTTGGCATACAAAGAAAGAAATATTAAAACATTATAATAACAATGATTAAAAGGGCATAATGGAGATTTTTGTATTTCCAAAACTTATGCAGGAATATAGAAAAAGTACAGCAAGACAAAAGCAATCCTGAAAATTCTGATTTATATGTATTAAAATAACGTGAAAAAGAAATGCAATATTGTATCACCTTTCTTATATTCAATCTGTTTTTGAAACTAATGAGACTTACAAATAAAATGTTGAGGCTATTCATATTAACTTTTTATTCTTATTCCTAATATTACCAGCCCTAAACATTCAAAAAGTTAATGAAGTTACTCCAAGTCTGTTACTTTTAGCAAGTAATATATCTGAATCTCTATTTCCACTTGGATTTCACTCCCATTCTGCAATCATTTTCCATTTTTGCCATATTATTCCTCTTCATTTATGTTTCTCAGTGAGCACAACTGATGAAGTTATCATACCTTCAATCATTTAAAAGAATAACAGCATTTCCTTGGAAGGGTGAGGCTGCAAACACACAATCAGTTCAGGCTCAGTTTGTACATAAATATGCATACATAGATTCAATGCTGTGCATAAACACATAAAATTGACTACAGTAAGGACTGCATTAGCATTCACATACTATCTCTTTCTATTTTTATGTAGGAATGAACTATTTTGGTACAATAACCAGTATAATCACTTTCATAGTAGGACTGTTCTGCAGCATTAAATACATGTTTACAAAATAGTTCAGAGAAGTTTTTACCAATAGGGATCAAAAATGAGAATGATGTGTTTAAGTTGCATACATTGTGAGTTTTCTTTACTTGTTATCATAGTTAGCACCAGTGCAACAAGAATGAGAAGTAGTTGTACAGCAGTTCTTTTCCAGCTAAGCAGCATCTACACTCACTTACATTACAGCTGCTATATAGGAATACACAGTTAAGAGCACACGGAAACATCTTCTAATCCTGAAAACAAGCATGAAGCATTTCATGGACTCCCTTAAAACACACAGACTAATGCAGATTTTACCTGGGCTTTCCACCTTGTTTCAACATCCTATGCCATCTTTCTTTTTAAAACAGTGACAAGGGTAGGGAGGGACCGCTTTGTTCCCCCTCCACAGAAAAGCCTACCTGATAAACAGATTAAGGAACAGAGATGGAGCTGGAGAAGCACATGAAAGAACACGTGGGGAAAGATGCAGGCAAAAGCCTGCTGCAGCTGAGTACAAGTCCACGGCAGAAGCAGTAGGAGACATGCAGTGATGATGGCAAAGTGGTGCAGTTAGCTAAAGGGGAACGTCCAAGCACCTGCAGAAAGTGAACAAAGACTGAAGAGTTTGGAGAAACTGCAGCAGTTTCAGAAAGGAAAACGAATTGGACATGCACCCGCCACAGAAACCCATGGGGTATCCGCAGGTAAAGCAAAACTCCTGAAGCTGCAAAGGGCTCACAGATAAACATGTAAGCTCCACACCATAAAATTTATTTCAGTTATCTCCCCGGGAAATGATATCTCCTGAAATACAAAATGTCTCATCCACACCACACTACACTAACCTCACATGCACAAGCATGATCTATTGTAGAGTCACAGCATGGTTTGGGTTGGAAGGGATCTTCAAGATCATCTAGTTCCAACTCCCCTTCTATAGACAGGGACACCTCCCACAAGACCAAGCTGCTCAAATGTTATTTTAGATTTCTCATCCAAAGCTCAATAAAAGCACTAACAAGTATTTCATCCCCCCATGGCAGAGCTACAACTTCAGTCTCTCATTAAAAATTGATAACTTAATATCAAAACAGCATTACTTGGACTACTGATAAATCTTTTAAATCTTCAATCCAAAAGGCATTTCAGAGATAGGTAAGAAGAAAAAAGAACAAACAACGAGCAAGTAGTTTAAATGAAAAGACTGTGCAGAACAGTTGCAATTTCCACTATTAGCAGTATTCAGTGTATAAAATAAATTCATATGAGTTAACACAACATGGTAAGTTTACAGTCCGTATTTATAGCTTTAACATAACCCATAGCATGAAGTCTTATGAAGATTAAATAAAGACACGGAGAGGATTAAAGAAATGAATCATATTTAGGCAGACTTTGAAAATTTTATAAGAGCAGGCTCTTCAGAACCAAAAATATCTGTACTTCTCATCAAGTTGGATTTTTAAAAAAAAACCCTGTACACTAAAGATAACAGGTTATCCAATCTATTTTATGAGATGTTGTACATCAAAGACAAATGCAATTGATAGATATTTTAGTCCAAGCAAAAAAGAAAGATAGCAAAAAGAAAAAAAATCCTCTTGAATGTGAGTGAATTGGGCTGACTGTTCATTTTTCATGAGATTCAATGAAGCATAGCAAACCCACAGACTCCTCCAATCTACAGCAGAGAAAGTTTGTATTCATGCTCCAACATCTGAAATCACAGAAATGTATTTTTAAATCCTATTTTTTTTTTTTTTTGGCATTTTGCACTTTGCTGGACTTACTCCCCACTCCACAATGATGCTATGCCAGGTTACAGCAATTAGTTATTATGGGTTAAATTAAAAAAGCCTTACCACAGCTTTTGAGTTGCTGAACTGATACATGATTGACTGCAGAACAATATAGGATGGGCAACTTATGTAAGCAACCACCATTGGCAGCTCAGCATCCTGGCTGCATGCAATGAATCTGAGGTCTCCCTGGAAACCATGATTTCATCCTGACTGCAAAAGCCCATGCTGTTATTTCTCTCTTTATCAAGCAACTTGAGAATTTTCCTTCCTTCAACAGATCCAAGGAAAACAAAACAGCCAATCAATGGGATAAAATCTGACACTCAAATTGTACAGTTGAAACTCAGCTATGCTCTGATAATAAGACTCCGTGTAAGAAACAATCAAACTTATTCCTACTGGATATCCAAAAGGTCTAATTTTAAGTGTGTATATGTATGTATTTAAAAAAAAAAAAAACAGGACATTTTAATCCAGCTGACAACTTAATCCTGGAGCAATAGTCTAGGAGGCCATTCTGTCTGCACTCAGGAATGCAGAGCTTAAATGGGCCAATAGTAAGTGTTGATAAAGGAAAGAAAACAGCCATTGGGGCACAGAGTGCAGTAACTAGTAATTACAGATAGTTTAGATGTTGATAGAAAGCAGCATAATGGTAACATGAAAGCTGAACCAATCCAAGTAAACTTCTAAAGCAACGTAAAGACTACATTAGGATTATGCCTAGTTGACAAGGGATACACAGGAACTCATATCCATTATTGCCACAATTCTACAAGTCTGCATAAAAGAACACTGGCAGAGAATCCAGAAACACTATTATCACTACCAAATTCAGCAATGTCCTTGATATGCCAGATTGATGCTTCTGCTGATAGCTCCTCACTTCCTCCTCTTCCCATAAATTTATTTTTGTTCTCTACACTTTAAAACTGGAAGGTAGAGCTGGCTTAGTTAAGACACGTGATTTGCAGTGTCATGACTGCAACGTTTTGAGTGAAATCAAGAAAGAAGTAGCAGGAAATACACAACAGGGGATTTAAAATGTTTGCTATATGAAAAAAAGACCATCTATGAGCTCTGCCTGCGTCTTTCAATACAGAGTATAAGAATCAAGAGTTATATTTTCTGTCTCCATTTCATTCTCCCTTTTGTTCCTTTTGTTTACTCCTCAGAGAGGACTGGATTCCAACAAGCACAACAGATCCAGCCTATTACAGTTATTCATCATCTTTTTCCAAAAATGATGGAAAATGTTGCTCCCAGTGACACGTGATGTATTGTCAAAAGCCATAAGGGTAGAAATGACAACAAAGACCCCCACTTCAGCTGAAGGGTTTAACATTGTATTTGAAATCTTAGCCCTATTAACAGTAGAATACAGGCATGGGAAAAGCCAGTTAAAGTCTCTGCTAAAGCTTCAGAACCTGTTTTTATTGTTTTATGCCACACAGTTGTAACGAGATGGAAAGTGCAGCAATGACAGCAGAGTAGCAAGGTCTTAGGCTGCAGCAAGACAGGGTTTGCTCAAATACAACAGCAGTAAGCACAGAAAGAAAGGAAAGAAGCTGCTTACCTTCAGAAGGCCTCAGATAGGCAGGGATTTCCAGCAAAGTACCCTCACCTCCACTGCCAACCCTTAAATGAGTGTGGGAAGGGGTGGATCCTGGCTCCACCCATTCCGGTCACTCAGGTACATTGCATGCACCTGAGCTCCCCTGGGTTGGCCCTACCTTCTCACCAGGTGCTCAATCGCTGCTTCAAGCCATGACAGCATTTCTGCTGACATGTCATGTCATGACATGTCATGACAGCAGTGAGAGCCACTGTTAACATCTTTGTCTTTTGGGGTCTTTTCATTCCACTGGACTTAGTACAGCCATCTTTTGACTACATAAAAGATATCAGAAAATATCTTGGAAATATTTGATTGTATCTTAAAATTTTGCCAATATATTATTATTTTATATATACACACTCACTGACATCAAACCAAGAAGAATCATATGAGCTAAACAAAGAGAAAAGAATTCAAGGCTTTCTAGTTCTGTTTTTTAAAATATAGTGGTTGGGGGTGTTGTTTTTCTTTTTTCTTTTTTTTTACCCCTATAGCCCTTTTCTTGTTCAAAAGGAGGCTGTGGTTGCTGCAAGATTAGAAATAGCAGCGATT
This sequence comes from Gallus gallus, assembly GCF_016699485.2. Lineage (NCBI taxonomy): Eukaryota > Metazoa > Chordata > Aves > Galliformes > Phasianidae > Gallus > Gallus gallus. The sequence continues at coordinate 86,897,886 of NC_052534.1, read as the reverse complement.
CTAGAGGAACTGAGGTCTCGAACTATCAAGAAGCTTAAAATAGCTCCAGTGGAGCTAAATCAGACTCTTAACATTTAAGAGAGGGAAGAAAACAAATTTAGCACATTTGTGCTCAAAGAGCAAAATATCTTTACTACATAAATACATATTCTTTCAACTATTTCCAAAATTTGGTACTTTAATAAACTCTTGAAGGTCCAGACATGCAATGACCCAAGGCAAAGATTAAAGCCATACAAGATTTATCTGCTCAGTTGCTATTACCTGCAAAAAGACTAAGGACGGTCCAGTAAATATTCAAGCTCACTTTCTTTAAAATGTGATTACTTTCACAGCCTGCTATGTGAAGATAATTATTTGGATTACATTTATAAAGTATGAAATTCCTCCCCAGTCCCTAACATAGGTCCTTCCTTCAGTTCACAAGGCAAGTGAGGACACAGAAGCTGCACAGTTGAATAAACAGCGAACAGGCAATGCACGCTAACGTTTAGCAAAGGTGCAGATTGGGAGATGGCCACTGCCATCCAGCTTTATTTAACCAGCGCCTCTGGATAAACCCCATCCCAGGAAATTCCTGTGTACTTTGCTTTCAACTTTGTTTCACCTATGTAAATAGCATTAAGAAAAAAATATTCAAAACAAGGCATGAAAACTTCACCCTGGCTGTTGTAAATCACTTTCTGACATAGCAAATACACTAGTTTTTCCCCAGTCCTCCCAGTGGGTGCCTGAACAAGAAGCTGTTCTAAGTTATACATGAAAGCACACGCATTTCAAAGAGAAATGCTATTTTAACAACCATACAGTTAAGTGAAATTTCATCCTCTTTGCCAAAGTCATTGCGTGATCTTGGGAAGAGAAAGAATCACCCAGGATATTTTTATCATTAAGTTTGACCCCTGTACACATAAAGCCACAAAATATTTACAAGAAATGCATTTACTATAAAAAACATTTTTTAGAAAAATATCTATTCTTGTATTCCCTCTACTCCCCTTAATCTTTTCTACTGTTGAACTACTCTCACTTTTAAGACATTGCACCATATTTCTGATGCTTTAAAGAAATCGCACTGTATTTCAAAGCTGAATTTGCCAGAATCCCCAGCCACCAGTTCTGTTTATGACTTTTTTTTTTATCAGAACTACAAGGTCTCCTCCGCTTCATTTTATTTACACATACACACAATCCAAGCCACCATACAGTCCTGCCCTTCATATACTTCACCTTCATAAGTTTCACACTGCAGTACTTGTTTTTCAAATCCCTTCTCATTTTTGTGACTTTCCTCTGAACTTTGTTTTTGCCATCATATTTTTGAGGCACTGACATAGAACAGGGCACATACTTGCTATTGTAAAATCCCAGAATAATTCTGTTTCTATTCAAAAGACTTGTACTTCACCCATCCAAACAAACTGGTTTATTTTGCCCCAGCACTGTAGCAACAGCACATATTGAGGCAATTATCCACTGAATAGTGACAGAAAAAAGTAATATCTGAAGTAGCCTACAAAGAATAAATCTCTGACAAAGAACAATTATTCAGGATGATCTCAAAAGCACTGCTGCTAGTGGGTATCCCTCAACTGTCTGCTATTCAACCTGTTTCTAATTATTTAAGAATGCCCTTTGCTGAAGAAATTGGGGCAGTGTAGGATGGAAGCAGAGGGTGGAATGCAGCATGGCTTCAACTCATGAAGAGGGAACCAGTAGGAAGCTAAGTTGTCTGGGAGGACTCAACTGGACTCCAGGAACAGGGAAGCAGGATGGAAAGCTACATGCAGTCCTGGAAATATTGTTCTGAGGTTGGGCGAAGTTGAATCATACAATCATAGAATCCCTAGAGTTGGAAGGGACCTCTGAAGGCCATCTAGTGCAACTCCCTTGCAGTGAACAGGGACACCATAGCTAGATCAGGTTGCCCAGGGCCTTACCCAGCCTTGCCTTGAAAGTCTCCAGGAATGGGACATCAACCACATCACTAGGAAACCTATAAATGGGAGGTAGGAATAAAAGTGAGGTCCCTTCTTCTCTCCTCAACCCCCAGTCTAAATGCAGGTAAAGCTGAGGGGACATCTTAGTTCAGTCTGCAAAAGAAGGCATAGAGGAGATGGAAGGAGTCACTCCCCACAGCCACTCTGGAAAGTCAATTGGAAATGGTTACACAATGGAAAATATGAAATGCCAATTGGATGTGTAAGGGACTACCAAAATCTCCATCCATGGAGTTATTCAAACTTGGTCTGTACAAGGCCCAAACCAGACTACACTAAGTGGGTCTGCTTTGAGCATGGCTAGACTACAGAACTGCAGGAGGCCCCTTCCAAATCCCACATTTCTGTGTCTCTGAATCACTTTGCAGGAAGCCTCCTTCTCACTCATGAGTGCAACTTCTAGGGCACTTGCTCTTTAGGTGCAGAGCCCCCCCATTCATCAAGCATACTGCTCTTCTCCAAGCTATTTGCATTCCTGAGATATTTGGCTTTAGGACAAGGTCTGTGAAGGTAAGAGGATAGCATGATGAAGAGCAAACAGGAGGAGATGGAACAGGGTAAGTAAAGCAGGCCCAGACAGCCCTGCCATCCCACTGCCCCGGAGGACAGAACAGAGCTCTAGTAGCAGCATGCCACCCCTCACATTTGACTTCTGGTGGCATCAAGAGCAGGAGAAAGAGAGATGAGTAACCAGGAAACAAAGTTTAGCTATTTAGAGAATGCTCTATGCTACAACACCTACCCTGTACCTCCCAACTTCCAAAATGTTTTTTTATTGCTTACAATTTTTTAACAAGTAATGCTGTGGCTTTCCCCCTTTCACAAGTATCTCCATCTCTTCCCTTCTGATGTTGAAAGGTCAGTGCTTGTATTTACATGTTAAAAATGTTCCTTACATATCTTTATGCTGGATTTTTCTCATGTGGACTTCTTACTTGTATACATAGTTCCATATCTACATCATAACTGCTTAGTTATTGCATTCTTGTTTTATAATCCATCCCTTTTGGATGCAAGGAAGTGAATCCCCACTACTAAGCTAGGAGCACAAGTACTACACGTCCTTATGAAAAAGTCTCTGCACCCTATAATACTGCTATAACCATTCACTTTTAATATCTTTGCTTCCCTTTTTCTCTCGCTCCAGACAATCTATACTATTGGCCACGTGCTTAATCTTCAGACACTCACTGGTCAGGATTTAATCATACGAGAGGAGTACATTTCCAAACCACCAGAAAGCGAAAAGAAGACCTACCCTCAAGTCAGAGGTGTCTATTTTTACAACAGCGACAACATTCGGATTCACACAAGTTTGTTACACACTTGGAAATGCTCTGAAACTTCAAGTTCAAAATTGCAGAATATTCTTCCTCAGCTGCCACAGACAACTCCCTACAAGCTGGCATTGCAAGGATGGAGAGGGGGTGGAAGGCAGCATCCTGTTCAGTCTTTCCAGGTTACAGCACATGGGAAGAAGGCAAATTCTTTCCTCCCACTCTACTACTATGAAGCAATCTTCAACATATGGGTTGAAGAGTCATCTAGGACCCAGGGATGAGATTTGCTACTACGTTCAGCAGTGATCCCAAACAGTTGTGAGCATTTGTCATCTGCAGCGGTTTCAGCAAGGGACATTTTTCCTCTTTTAAGCAATAATTATGTTAAGCATGTTTCCTCAGACTACTCTGAAAGGTTATATGTTTCACAATATTATAGCCCATGTTGTAACTAGCTGAAGACTTTCCTACTCTGCCTCTTTCATACCATTCTACTTGCACCTTTTCCGTTTAAAAGAACAGAACAGTTCTGCCTGCTGTTTCTCTTTGGCATTAAGCAACTTAGAATTTGTTAATAATAAAGCTGTACTTCAGACAGGACCATCCCATTTCTGAAACAATCAGATAAAATTAATTTAATAGGTAAATTAAATAGTCCTCAGAGGTTAGAGCAGTGCAGATAACTTTTTTAAAACACTCTCTAGAAATACCTTAGGAGTTCCTGTGCCCTTCAGATAAGCACTTGGGAGGGCTAAAAAGAGGGAGAATATAAAGGAAGCAATAGCTCTACCAGAATCACTGGAATAAACTCTTATTTCCACCCAGAGCTCTCAATAACACTTCTAAGTAACAAAGGGTTGAACAGATTGTAGCAAGGAAAAAGGAATTTAAATTATTCTAGAATGATGTCTCTTGACTTTCCAGGATAATTTTCACCTCTTTATTTCATATTACAAAGAATGAACCCATTTGGACCAACAGGATAAATAAGCAAAATACTGGAAAAGCATAGTGCTCTGATTTTTTTTTCCAGTCTCAGAAATTAGTCTTGGTCCCAGCATCCATCTTCAAACAATGTTGTGTTCATACCACACTGTTGTTCTCACACTAAACCGGGCTAAGCAAGATGGTGCTTAAAAGTACAAATATAGAATCAATTAATAGCTTTGGTTAGAAAGGGCTTTCAAAGATCACCTAAGTTCCAAGCCCTGCAATGGCCAGGACACCTCCCACTAGATCAGGCTGCCCAAAGCCCCATCTAGTGCCTCACCACTGTCATAGTGAAGAATTTATTACTTTTATCTAATCTAAATCAACCTTTTCTCTGTTTGTTCTGTCACTACAAACCTTGATGAAGTGTCTCTCCACGGCTTTCTTATGGGCCCCTTTAAGGTAATGGAAGGCTGCCATAATACCTCCCTGGTGCCTTTTCTTCTCCAGGCTGAACAGCCCCAACTCTCAGCCTGCTTTCACAGGAGAGAGAAGTGCTTCAGACCTCTGGCCATCTTTGTGGCCCTCCCCTGGACACACTCCAACACTCCACTTTTACTTTTTTTTTTTTTTTTTTTTAAATGTTGGGTGCCCCAAACCTGAATGCAGGGCCTCTTAAGGACGGAGAAGAGAGGATGAATCACCTCCCTCACACCTTGCTGGCCATGCTTCCTTTAATGATACATCTTTATACACAAAGTGATGCGCACTGATGTCCAACTTCAGTAATCTCCCCTAAGAAGAAAAAAAAGGAAGAGGGAAGAAAACAGACTGTAGGTTTGATACTACGTCTGCTTTTCTACCTAGCTTAGGCAATGAACCCTGATGCCTTCACAGACAAACCAGTCCACATTAGAAGCTATTAGAATACAGTTACAAAGTCATCTTATAATTCTTTAAAGTTAGATTTTAGCTATCTTTAATGATCTAAATCAAGCAGTTTGTGAGAGAATGCATTGCCTATCATTGGATAAGTCTTTATACACAGAATGATTAAAATATAAACCTATTCTTCCCACAACACTGCACTCACAGTGCAAATAGCATGCCTCACTCTTCATAGAATCACCAAGGTTAGAATAGACCTCCGAGATCATCCAGTCCACCAACTACCACCAATACTCCAGTTCTAGACATGCTTTTAAAAACATTCCACTGCAGATTATTTTTTTTACAAATCAGTCACACATCACAAAACACTTGTAGCATACTTTCTGCAGAGTCCATGCCACCAAAGCAGGTTCCAAAAGAAAGAGTAAAATAACATGGCCCATTTGCTAGGACCTATGACAAGTTGCTTCCACAGCATATCGATGCTTTTGGATAGGCCTGAACAAATTACAGGTCACATGTATTATTTTGGAGAGAACCCACAAGTTAAGAAAGCAGGTGTTTTATTTTTACAGATTCTAATATGCGGGTTTCCAAAAAAAGTGAAAGGAATACAATGTTATTACACATGCCAGAAGTTTGACATTTCTAAAGATGCCAGATGCATTTTCAGACATATTCCTGAGGTTTGTTTTTTTTTTTTCAAGTTTGGAAGGACTTGCGATTTTTTGTTAAATGTCAGACTGGTGCATTTAGAAAAAAAAAAAAAACACCAACACAAAATGCTGAATGTATATTATATGGAGAATGCTAATATATTTTGTGTCCTCACTGCTCTCCAAGAACACAGACTTTCACAGTATTTCAGAGCAAACAACATTTCCAGGGTTGATTCTGGCACTTGAAACTAAGGATTATACAGCTGGACAAAAGCACTGAGCATGTAGTCTCAGCAACTTCATATGAAGAAGACTTGTGGAGATAAATTCAGCTGTTAAAATGTTGGTTCCAACTTGTATTTCTTACAGTATATGGAAAATTGTGGTTTAAATGCATTACTAGCAAGTAGTTACAAGAGGAGGTGCTGCTAGTGCCTTTCATGGTACAAAACAAAACTTCCGGATTCAGAGTTCAATGCCTGCTTTGATGTCATCCAACACTAACAAAAAAATTACTTGTTTTGTATTTGCTCTCCAAGATGCACAGGATTTATAATTATTTCTATGTTGGCATTAGAAAATATGCATTAGCTTTTAAATTGTTGGATTCATAAACTGTTACAACTATAGTCATCCAGCAGCACGGCCAAGCATTAAACAAATACAAAATACAATAAAGAAGCAAAAAGTGAAAGTTGTATACCCAACTTATCCAAAAGACAGCAATAAATAATTTGTTAGCCAACATACACAGAGATCAAGAATTTCTAAACATACTCCATGGTATATGAAATTCAATTCATAGACAGAATTTTAGTGGACTTAACATGAATTAAAAACAGTGTTAAAAAATATTAAAACTTTATTTCTACATTACACCACTCTAACACTCTCATGATATTAGGAGGTTACTATTGATATGATATTAGGAGGTTACTGCAGAACGCAACGTCCTAGTTCTCAAAGGCAGTGTGTGAAATCAGGCACAGCCTTTGCTGTCCAGTAGTGCCACAGAGCATCACTAAGTGTATATGAGAGAGATACTTCTACAGCTCTGTAAAGAGCTATCTTGAGCAGGAAAATCCTAAAGAAGCTACGAAGTGCGCTACTGTTGTTACTATTTGAAGCAGTATGAGCCATGCATTCACATGGTTTACCTCTGCAAGCTTGTTCCTAATACAGCAGCCTCCACCCTGTTTGCCATTATCCTTAATGGAATAAATCACACTTAATGTAGCTTTCATCTTTGTCTAATAAGAAGCATTATCTCTACCGTACATAGACAGTTTATTTTGGTCCAGTGTAAACAGCAAATACTTACTGAGTGACAGGGCTTGCTTTAAGAGGCCTAACACTTAAAATGAATCAGACTTCTCTGGTGTTGGTGCATGTCGGTTATGCACCCAAGGGCCACTTTGGAAGCTGAAAACACTGAAACCTATGCTTATGGCTCTCTGCAGTGCTGGCAAAAAAAAAAAAAAAAAAGTCTTGAAACACACAATACCACCCATAATTACACCAACTCTCACCTTTCTCCTCTTCCATGAGGCCTCTAATCAGAAGCTCAACATTTAAACATTTACCAGTAACGAGGTAAACGGTTCAAACTGTTTCAGATTGAGGAAGGAAACTAAACCCAGATCTTCTTTATCTTGGCTAATGCTCTAACCACATGGCATTAAAAAAGAAAAAAAACCAACGCCTTACTATTCCTGGAGATTGTTCCAAAAACATAAAAACATTCCTGCTAGACCAAGATCCGCAGGTGAGACAGAATTTCTGCCTTGTAAATCTTTCTAGGAATCAGATGTCTGTTAAGTACCTACCATGCTACGCACTCTAGGACAGTCTAGGCATGCCTACCATCAGACATGTAGGTGTGCAGGAATTTTTACTGACAAACTTGAGCATGATGACTCTGGTTATCCTCTGTGGTTGAGTAGAAACAAGACTCACTCTGGCATTTAAATGGTGGACTTAGGTTGTAGCTACACATCTAAGTCCTTAGGTCTTCAGGAAATTATACAATCAAGACTTATTTCTAACTAAAGTAAATCAGAATATACCAGTAGTGCAGAATGCAGACATTCTGCAGTAAATTCTGTACATCAAAACAGAGAAACTAAATTTAACTTGGGTTAAATATCATACACCATTAGGATTGCCCTAACCCACCTGACCTTGTTGAACTGCCTAAGCTTCACACAGGCCCACAACCAGGGTCAGGGTCCCTCTAGATGGCACCCCTTCTTTCCAGTGGGTCAGCTGCACTACACAGCCTGGTGTCATGTGGGCAAAATAACCATAAAACAGCATTTTTGAAATTCTGATTTTTGAGCAAGATTTCTTTGTATGCAGATGTCTTTGAAGAAAGATACCCTGTAAGTACTTCTGGAGGAATAGAAGACATATATTACTGCAGTTCTATCTAAAAATCCTATCAAATGGAGCAGGAAACAAACCCAGAAGTACATGAGGTCAAGTCTCGAGGAGAAGAGAGAATCACATCTCTGCAAAGCACCCAAACTTCCATACCCAAAAGGTTTGGGAATTCACAGCTCCCACAACGGCCTTGTTGAAGCCTTGTTTCTACTACCAGGTAGCATAAAAGGACAAACTCCTCATTAACAACAGAGATTATTTAGCATAAATTACCTAGGCATATGCAAAAATGAAATTCTCCTTGGCTAGAAATACCACTTTTGAGAGCAGATATCTTATTTAAATCCAGATCTGAAAATAGCAGGAGAGATCAAATAAATGGAATTCCTTTACTCTTTAGGAAATCAAAATTAAGCTTTTTTTCTTGGTACTGCTTGGCTTCCTCAAAGACAACTATGTGCTTCTGAAAATTAGGTACAGCTGTCCTCTCTTTTGAGCTTCTTAATGAAATCCTCTGCAACCTAGCTTCCCTCTCCTTTTTGGCAAAAGTTGTCAATGTTCATTTCAGCTGAGTCAGGAAGCACACCATGGCCATGTGGGCCTCTTTGCACAGCAAATGGACTTAATCACAGGGGCATACAGCTACATTCCTTTCTCTTCATTGCAAATTCATCAGGGAATTACAAACATAAAACTCTATTGTCTAGGACCTTAAAAAAAAAATCCATGTTATTCCTATTCAGCAAATCTGTCTCCCATTCCCCACCCCTCATTCTTTTTCAAAGAAATAAAAAAGCAAAAAAAATTCCATTATAATTTTATCTTCCATTACATTTCAGAAGTGTATTTTTCAGTTTGATAATCTGCCAGCATTTCAATACATTTTATCATCAGTGATTTCTCCACGATTTGTGCAATTCTACCTGGAAGATTCTCAATTTTACTTTTCAGGGATATGAAGAATCTTCTCCAAGTCTCCAACTGCCATCACTTCCCCATTCTTCTTCTTCTGTCAGCTTCCAGCCAGAGCTCCTCAAAATGCCATTCTGTTTATTTTGTTGGTTTGCTTAGAATTGCCACTTAATCCTTGCTTTCTCTGTATGTGACAGAGTTTCTGAAGTACAAAAAAGACTCCCTTTTAGAAGGTGAAAGTTTTTATTTCTTTTCAGTATGAAACATGTAACACCTTTGACATAAAACACCTTTTAATTTTTGTATTTCCACCTAAAGTTTCCTTTGTTTTAAATTTGTTATGAAATGAGGAACCCTTTATATAGCTCCAGATGTCTTGGCTGTACTTTTCCAGAGTTCTATCTCATAAGATAAACATATTGTGGTGTATCTCAAAACTTCCCTTACTTTTGCCTGCCCTGGTCTTCTCTCTCCAAATGGAAGCCTTTTAAACAAAATTTGATAACTTTGCAGAAACTGTTCCACTTGGTAAGGAGTTCTGTTTTCCAAAAATACTGACATTCACTTCTGTTCCATTTACATTCTGTCAAAAGTGATCTGTTTTATCTTGTAATCACATGCTATCAAGGCTAAGATTTTAAGAACCGGAGACTCCCATGTCCATCTCCCATAAACAACCAATGCTCCAGTTAAATGGAAGAGCAGTATTATAACTTTCCCCTGGGTTTTTTTACTTGGACATGAATTCTAATCTCAGAGAGCAACTTCCCACAGAGTGACTTTTTTGTTTCGAAACACTTTCTGCAGCTGAGAAAGGAATGAATCCATGACCCTAACAACGCAGCAGTGGTCCACACTCATTTCTTCCAACTTCAATTCATATTTTTCAGAAAATCACCCACCCTTTAAATTATTGCACAGATGTGCCTTCCTCCTCTTCACCACAATGACACTGTAGTTACACTTACAGTGTTTATTTTCTCCTCTTTTTTTTAATTATTTTTATTTTTTTTTTATTTTTCGCCCTGATTCTGTCTATTTGCAATGAGAAAGGAAATGGAAGAAAACCAGGGTCAGATCCCAAGTGCAAGAGGTAGGAACACGCTGAACTGGTCAAAGAAAGCTGCAATAAAAGGATGAGATGTTCATTTTAACACGTGTAGATTGCTGCCTAATGGAGTCTATCTATGCCAGAGCTCCAAGAGAGCCACCTACGTGTTTAAAAGACTAAGAAAACAGAAATTATTATACTTGCAGACACTAAAGGCAATATGTACTTTTCTAATTGCACCTACAATATGAACATTGTAAGTGAAGGATATCAGGAAAAGAAATAAAGTACCACTATGTACATCTTCCTTCGCATTTACAGATAACACTCATAGCCCAGAAGGCTCATCATGGCATTGCGTGGTCTATCCCTCATAGATCCCCAGCTAGTGTGGCAAAAGTTCACCCAGTTTTGCACACTTTCACTAGAAACAAGGGTTATGCCACAAGATTTTACACCGAGCTCAATAATCTGGTGTTTTAATACATCCTACTGCTTTTACAAATACGTAGCATTATCTCAACCTCTCCACATAAGATACCCCAGGCTGCTGTGGACTTAGGGAACTAATAGTCATAAAACAATGAGAATTGCAGTTACTGGGATGAACACAAGCACAAGGTATTCTTAGTAACAAAGAGCACACAAGTCTTTGTCAAAGGCTGAACCTACAGGTACTTCTGCTATTGCAGCAACTGCAGCACTCTTCTCTTTGATGTCTTTTAATTACCTTAAGAGGGCTCAGCAAATACAAAATAAAAATGCTGCAACTGTTTTGACTAAAAATAAAACTTTTGGAAATCATTAACTCTACTTAATGAAGAAAGTACACACTGTTATAAAATAATGTGGAAAATACAAGCTGGCATGCATCAAAAATTATTGGCTTACTCTCAAACTGGAGCTCGGGGTTTTTTTTTTTTTTTTTTCCAATGTTCTGTTGATGTAGGATATAAATGAGCTCAAGCAAGTTAAAACATGCTCTATCATTATTGTGGGTCCAAAGATTTACACAAGAGAAAGGGGGAAAGAATAAAGACAATTTGAATAACACAACTCAATATTGTAAATTTGATAAATTAGACTAAACTGAAAAGGTTGAGGTTTGGTTATTTTACATACTTTTTAAAACAGACAAAAATGTTCTAAGGTAACAAAATTTCAGTGTTAATGTATACTCCAACCACAGTAGTTGAAACACTCTTTATACCAGCAATTCAATGTCTCCCTTTCAAAGACAGCTTGGGTAAATTAACATTCCTAGTGTATTCCACAGATGAAATCTTCTTCAAAATCCTGTAGGTCCTGTTACAGCAGCAAATATGCAGTATGCTGCAAGTGTTTCAGCCATCAGTGATCCATGCTCAGACAAAGACATTGAGAGCCATCCTAGAAAATCATAACTCCTTAATTAAAACATGTAAAAACCCAACGCTCCCTTTTTTGTTCAGAGTCTTTCATAGCTTTCCACAAACCTGCACACACATTAGCAAGTAGTCCACTACAATTGGCACATTTTATCTATTCCGTGCAGATCTACAAAAGCAATGAGAAGAACCCAGAACATAAGACAGTGCTGGAGAAAAAAAACGAGAAAGGCTGGTCTGGACGAAAAGCATGAGGAAACAAGATATTCTACTCTCAAAAAACTCCCCCAAACCCTCCTGAAAAATCCTCTGAGCCCTCCTCACACCTGTTCCCATGCCAGTTCGCAGAAGACTCTTACTCCCCAGCCCCACATCCAAAGCCACCTGGCCCTTCCGGCTGCTTTTCAACCCCTCCTGCTCCAAAGAGTGGCAGTTTCTCCCAGCCTCTACTTCTCTTCCCCCTACAATCTCCGTTCATTTTGCCCTACCATTATTTATTTCTGTTGACATTGCTGAGAAACGTGCAACTTCTCTTTGTTTTTAGTACAGTTCCTCAAGCCTCAAACCAGACCAAGCTACTGGAACTAATCATGGGAGGGAGAAAATCTTGAAATATAAGTGTCTAAATTATGAACAGGCCTTAAAGTACTAATATACAAGGAGGAAATTTAGATTTCCTATGTGCTAATGCAGCATTCTTTAAAGGCTTACTTTGAACTGACAGAGAACTCAAGAAGAAATGGAAATCTCTCACTGGCATGAAAGGTAGTTTAATTTTTCATCTCACCAAGTGCAAACAAACTTCCCTGCAATTTTTGCATGTTCTTTGCTAGAAAGAATGCATCTCATTTCAGGGCCTATGTGTTTCACTTAGAGCAGCTATTAACTTCTCACTATTTAAACCCTATTTTATTACAGCATAAAGCACACTGATAAAAAGACCAATTACTCAATCCAACATTGAAATGATATAAATCACATAAAATTCCAAAAGGTTGACATGTATTTACTTTGTACTCATATTTTCATTCACAGTATTATTCAGTGTGATCAACACTGCTCATCTCCCTGGTTTCTATCTGCTGTTAATCACTACTAGTGTGCCTGACATCTCCCCTGAAAAGCTAAATCAATCAGCACTGCTGTAAAACAATGTCTGTGCAGATTATGGGCAATATAGAATTAAGTTTCTTTTATAAATTTCACAGTATCCCAATGCCATGGAAACGAGAGAGAGGAAAAAAGCCTTTTAAGTAATTTTGTCTATGCCAGCACTGGCTTTCTCCTACTGCTTTTTTCCATGGCCAGTCCACTTCTAAATGAAGCAATATAGAGTAGGGCTCAACCTATTTTCCCACTAATGGGCAGAAAAGAAAGCCTCATCAAAACCCAATTTATTTATTTATTTTATTTTATTTTAAAAAGCAGTATGTGTGGTCACAGTGCATCAACCTCCTTCATTTTCTTCTTGTCCCTACATTTCACTGGTGAGTGGCAGAGTTGGCCACTCAAAGGCTACAGTACGTTGCTCAGGGTGGTGCACCGGGGCCTGCCTGGAAGGGGATACACAGGGAACATCGCATCCCACAAGCTACCAAGCCAGGGCTTTGCTGAACCACAGCTTAATATTGCACAAAACATTTATAGGGGTTTTTGTTTACTGGGCAAAGATAAAGGCTCAAGCATTCTCCTTGCAGTTATCACACTAGAACGAATTGTAACATTGCCTCCCAGTCTGCCAGCTCCTTGAAGTCCCCACCTTTGGATACAGTGCTAATGGGTAGATATCATACATTTCCAACACAGAAATTGGATGGTTGAAGTTTTGAAATTTTTTCATTGCCCTCATGGCACTCACAAGCTTAACAGCAGGGGCCCCATGCCAGTCATGGGGCTCACAGCCCCTGCCCCAAGCAAGGCCACACCAGGGCTGGTCTCCAGCTCCTCACAGCACTGCCCTGTTGGGCCCAGCTGCAGGCCCACAGCTTGGCCTCCATGTAGGTGCCCAGTGGGTGGGGCTGGCCTCAGTTGCCCTACTCCTGGTGGGACAGTGGGATGGGCCATAATACCCCCTGAGAGCCCCCTCTGTTCCTGGCCCTGATGTGTGCTTTGAGATGATTCAGAGGAAATCAGTGCATTCTGCAAGCTGTATTTTGACCTCCTTGAGCATTCTGAACTAACACTACCCAGCACCAAAGGCTGTTCCCTCAGCGTAGATATGATAGAAAAAAACCAGAGCAGCAAAATAGGAAACAGTAGCAAACCCTTAATAAGTAGCAAGTCTTCAATGGGATTATCAGGTTCAGCTCTGGTTATGCCAGCTCGAAGAAGATAAAAAAGCAGAAGCAAAGACATCTTGATGATACAGATGACTAAGAGCATAAAAAAAGGTCTGTCTTATAGAGACACTGAAAAGATTAGATCTGTTCTATTCAATACCTCTCTAGAGCAGTAAGAACAAAACAGGACACAAAGCAATGAAAAATGCTGACAGGAAAAGGTCTCATGTATGCCCTTTCTCTTATAAAACGGAGATATTCAAAAAAACTGGTTTTCCTTTTTCATTTCATAGACCAACATGGGAAGCAAAGAACCTAGTAGAATTTTAACAGTAACTAAAATGTAAGCTGGTAATAACACGAAGATTAACACCATGAAAGCGTAAAACTTGAGCACAAAGGGAGAAAAAAAGGTAACATAATGAAGGTGAGGGAAGAAAAACACCAAGAGAAGGTCCATTTCCGCTATCTCTGTAATTAGTTGGGCTGATAACTGCACTGGACAAAAAAAACTTGTTGAAGCCAGTAGGACAAACTACACTTTCCAGCTATGTGTGCAAACTGAATTATAATGCAAGTGATTTCCAAGATTACGATCATAGCCTAGAATGAGGCAAAATAAACCAAAATGTAGCTTTACCTTATAGACTTGCCAGAAACACATTTGTGTTACCAACGACCTGAAGGGAGCAACGTGATACAATTTATAGAACTGTACTCTGGAATTGAGCTCAAGTTTCCTAACATTCACCAAAAAGCCAATCTGCTGATTGTGACGGTGCCAGACCAAGATGTTCCACTTGGAACATCCACCACTGCTCTTAGACCTCAGCTGTAAATGCAGTTTGAGTAGAAGGGAAAAAGGATCATAAGATCTAGCGTAACAATTAGGCATATAGGTGAAATACAGTAAGTGGATTACTGAGCAGTGTTTAGCTTACAAAGCTGCCGCTTAGAACTGTGTAACTGCCACCAAGAGTGCCAGTTCACAGGCTGACCTTCTGGCAGCCTCAGACAACCTTAAATGCTGTAAGGGACCTGGAAAGATGAGATGTTTCATAGTATCATAGAGTCATTGAGGTTAGAAAGACCACTAAGATCAAAGTCCAAACATTAACCCATTAACCAATGACTGTGATCGCTCTTGACCACATCCTTCAGTGCCACCTTCTTGAAAACATCCACAGACAGTGACTCTACAACCTCCCTGGGCAGCCTGTCCTGGTGCCTCATCACTCCTTCTGAGAAGAAACCTTTCCTAACAGCCAACCCTTGCCATGGTTACTCTTGCTTTCAGTATTTCTGGTAAATACACTATTAGATAGGTTAGATGTGATCTTAAAATCTCCAGTGAAGGAAGTTCCATGCCCTACCTGGACAATCCAGTGCTCAATTACTTGCGCAGTTAGAGAGGACTTCCCCCACCATTTAACCTAATCTTTCCTGCTATAGTTCAGCATGCTGGTTCTTGTTGCACCTCCAGTTGATGTGAAGAACAATTTCTCTCCACTCTGCAGCAACCAATTACACATCTGAAGATTGTTATCATGTCTTTCATCGCTCTTTGTTTCCCTACACCATAAAAATGCAGTTCTTTCACTTCTTTCACATAGGGTACGTTTCTAGATCTCAGATCACTTTTATTACTCTTCTCCTGGCTAACTGCCTACTGGAACTGTAGTGTCCAAAATCATATACAGGACTGATACCAGACACGGGCACTGAAGTTGTAACTACCACAAGGTGACATTATACACCTGGAACAATCCACTTAAGCATCCCAGGATAATGTTTGTCTTAATTTTTCTTTAAATACAAACAAATATACAGCTCTTATCAGCAGAACTGACTGAGTAGAACCTCCACTTTGCCAGTCTACTTCACCTTCTGCTTGGACACCATGTTTTGCCCGTATCTGTAATATGCTGTATCCCAACAGACTCTTCGTAGTTGAAAACTACATTTCTTAATGAAAACACATTTTTCATGGCACTTCAAATACACGTGCTGTACTCACCCTTTAGTTCACTGCTATGTATTTCCATAGATATTTGAGTGACATACAGTAAGAAACACCACGATCAATAAGGTTTGAGGGAAAATTCCAAACCTCTGTTTAATAATGTAGGTTTAATAAACCTGCAATGCTTCCTCAGGTACCTGAGAGCTGGAAGCCTTTCCAAACCAATGTGAGGACTGGTTTCCCAGCTTGTGAAATCCTGAAACCAGAGACCAGATCCTTTTAGCACAGTACCATGTACATCTCAGCATTAAGCAACGGAATGGAAGTCATCCCAAGTGGCCTCCCAAGCGGACTTTTCCTTCCAGGTACAGAAACGGGTATAATTGCAGGTATTGCAACCTCTTCTACTCTGCTCCTTGCTATAATGTCTGAACTCCCACGCCACAAACTAGCTTAAGTACAGATACATAATGCCAGCAATTTATTTCACTCACGTGTCTAAATAACGTGGATTTCTATGTCACACAGAGGGATATAACATAAATGATTTCATCGCGTGCCAACAAGACAAGCCTTTCAAGACAGCACAATCTACCCGCCGCACTGCAACTGTACTGCAAAAAGCAGAAAATCAACAAGAAAACCCAACACATCTGTGACACACTGCGCTCAACAGCTCCCTGTTAAAAAGAAGGCACAAATATCATTATCTCAGACACACGGCTTTCCGGCTCCCACCGTCCCCATCCCCGGGCTGTGGAGCCGCCCCGACGGCTGCACCTGCCGCCCCGACGGCGCTGCCCCGCTCCGTCCCTCCCGTCACCCCCAGACTCCAGCACGGCAGCGAGCGCGGAGAACCCCGCGGGGTGCAGCGCGGCCAAGCTCGCCTTTCCCGCCCGAAAGACCCGCCCCGCTGACCCACAGCCCGGCGCGCCCTCGGCCGGCCGCGCTCCCCCACCTGCAGCAGGTCCGCTCGCTGCGACACGGCTCTGCCTCACGCCAGCTCGGCGGCAACACGGGCCCCGTGCCGCCGGCCCGCCCGCCCCGCCCGCAGCACCGCCTCCTGCCCGCCCCCCCGCAGCTGCGGCCGGGCGGCTGGGGATGGTGCGTGGGACTCGCAGGGCGTTCGGGGGCACAGCGCGAGGTAACGGCGTGATGGCGCCGTTCCTTGCAGATGCTTGGCCTGAGAAGTTGGCTGCATGGCCACACACCTCGGCGCTCCTGTTGTGCACGTGCTTTCAGGCTTTCTGCAGGGAAGCTGTCTCACAGACCTCGAGGGATCACCACACTGCCTGTTTCTCACAGCCTGTGGTACATTACCTGTAATAGAGCTCAGATGAGAAACTTCCTGCTCTTTCAAAACTATTGGTGCGTGTTACTCACACACCTTTCTCCTTGCCGTTTGGACCACTCACAGAGTCACAGAATGGCAGAGCTTGGCAGGGGCCGCAGGGGCCATCTAATCCAGCCATACCTCAGTATCTCAAAGCAGGGTGCCCAGGGTGGCTTCTGAGGATCTGCAAGGAGAGGATTTCACAGCCTCTAGGCTTCCTGTGCCAGTGCTCCGTCACCACAGAAATGCTTCCTGCTGTTCAGACACAACCTCCTGTGTTCCATTTCATGCTCATCCCCACAGGTGTTTCAGGCCCATGCCTGTGTACGTATACATTCCTATAGTTCAGCCAGGAGACATATCTATGTTCAAATGTAACCTCGGGTGTTCTCTGACATGTAGCTTCTTTTGAGGAGTGCTGAACAGCAGCAGATTTTTGTGTGTGTGTGTGAATTAATGAGACACTGAGCATCCACGTTATATATTCATACATAGGGACAGGTTCAGGCAAGCATCTCCACGTTTGATAGAGTTGTCACCTACCTGTTAAGTGCAAACAGAAAAGAAATGTGTGTATTATATGTATATCAACACTGCTGATGTTTGTCTGTCCAAACACAACAAAGGAGCAAAAGATACCTTTTGTTCTAAGCCTTATCCCAGAAAAACACAATTGATTGGCTCACCAATATAGCAATGTACATTGGTCGCTCCAAAAGCAATGCCTCCTGTTTGTTTATTTCTGTGGAAACTGCAACAAAGAGCACAATAACACTGTTTGAGAGAGCAAATTCTCAGCTACTAAACATTATTTTTCAACATAGTCAACACCATTAGGTGTGCATTTTCAGCAGCAATAAACAAAGCCTGTATGCCACACTCATAAATATCTGCACCAGTGGAGGTGAGCCACTGTTGCTGTTGCCACTGCTGCAACGCACCACCCACTGCCTCACTGTTCTCACATCCACTGTTTGGTCTCCATAAACATTCAGCACGCATCAATGAATGTCAATGGGTGCCACTTTTTCAGCATGGAGGAATTCAGTTCCACACCTTTGCTTCTACGAGGAGAGGCTGAGGGAACTGGGCTGTTTAGTCTGGGGAAAAGGAGGCCGAGGGGAGACCTTATTGCTCTCTTCCAAGATCTGAAAGGTGATTGCAGTGAGAGCAGGGTTGGTCTTTTCTCACTGTTGACAGGACGAGGGGAAATGGCCTCAAGTTGCTCCAGGGGAAGTTTAAGTTGGATATTAGGAAAGCTTCTTTACAGAAAGGGTCGTTAAGCACTGGAGTAGGCTCCCAAGGGAGGTGGTTGAGTCACCATCCCTGGATGTGTTTAAAAACGGTTTTGATGTGGTGCTCAGGGACATGGTTTAGTGGAGGGTTGCTAGAGTTAGGGTAGTATGGTTAGTTTGTGGTTGGACTCGATGATCTTTAAGGTCTTTTCCAACCTGAGCAATTCTATGATTCTATGACTCTATACATACTGCTTCTTTGCTGCCAGCTGTCACACGCCAACAAAATGTAGTAGAATAGTAGTTCGACCTCCTGCCATACCGTCAACATCTGCCTCTGATATTGTGGGTTAATGTAATAAAATGGGAGGAATTACTTTCAGAGCAGCCCTCATGTGTCTCAATTTGTGACGATGTGGTTTGATTGTTGTCTCTGAACTTATTCATATATATGTATATACATATATATATACTCACATAATGAAGCACATGGATTTTGTGTATATATTTTTTCTAATTTGAAATAAGAGCTTTTGGAAGACAGATGTTAAAAGGTTTCTGCATGTGAACTGTCATGGTGTAGACAATACCTATTTTAGATTTTTAAAAGTTCAAAAAGGAAAGAAAACCAACAACTATACCATGGATAGAGAACAAAATAGCAAACAGCAGCTCTAAGAGGGCTTAAATCTAACTGAATCACTATTTTTCAATATGTAGCACTTCTGGGCCATTGCTCATAGGTAGAGAACATTTCTAGTAACCCGAGGAATGTTTTACACCTTGCCCTCAGTACCAGTATATCATGAGCCCTTAAACAAAAGTCATCTGTATGACATCTGTATAACAGGATATCTTTATGATATGCTGCTAAACAAACCTGTTTCCTGAGAATCTAGTTAGCAACGTTATAGTGCATGAATTTTGTCTTTAACAGAATTTACAACGAAGCCCGAAAATTTACAGTAGTGTAGCAGTAGTCTCAATCACAATTAGCTATCGTAGGACTGAAATCCATTGGTGATAACCCAGATTTCACTAATGACATTTTTTCTTGACTTAACAAAATGATATAGGAAGGTTAATTATACACAAAAGTGGATGTGAACGTAGCTCCCAGTAGATGATAGTTTTGCCACTGTGATGTTTTTTCAACCATTAAGAATCTCCTAGCATTAAATTATGAAAATGGTGATTTCTGGCTGATCATTCATAAGTAATATTTGATATTTTTTGCCTAGATGCTGAATTAGAAGAAGAAAAAAAGATGCATTCTTATCTCAAGTACTGAAAAGATGTGATGCCCGGTAGGGTCATGTGAAATTGAAATGAAATAAAATCCAGGCTCAAATCTAAGCATGAATTGTGTACAAATTAGTCATTTTGAGGTCTCTGCTACATCCCCATCTTGCTTCAGGCAATCAGAAATTGTGTCATCCTCCTCCCACACTGTGAAAGTTCTTGATGTCTTTCTTTTTTTCAGGATTCTGTGGTTTCAAATTCAGTTTCTGGTTATTCTACAAATATAGTACTGTAGCCAAGTCTGTGTCGACAGAAAACTTTCCTTGTGGAAATTCTCAAGAATTAGATTGACCTAAACCCATGTTGCCTAAATATATTTGAGAGTCAACTTTTAGTCACTGAAATTAAGATAACTACATTTAAAAACATATTTTTCCATGTTTATGTTTCTCCTCTGGAAAAAGGAGCCACATTCTTCAGCCCTTATTCTTCCTTAGCTGAGGCAAAATTTTAATTTTGCTTTTTTTAACACAGTTATATCGAAGTTTTAAAGGATAGAATATTAAAAGAGAAACAGAAACAGAATTTCACCTTTCTAACTGAAATCTCTGGAAAAGATAAAGTGTACCATAATGTACAGTTCTTTATTGCATAAGTCTACTTCTGTAACTACTTGCACACCGGTAGCTTCACTCAAAATAATGACACGGTGTATTGGTGTGCATGTTAGTGTTTGCAGGGAAAAGTCCTGAGGATGTGAGTAATGGGGGTAGCATGACTCACCCATGTAGAAATCTTACAAAGGTCAGTTCTCCCAAGACCCATTTCACCAGCCACAAATTCTCCATTTCCTTCTCTCAGAGCAGCAAATGCAGGGCCCTCTCCCATACCCTTTAGTGTGGGACAAACTGGATGCATGAAGTGGTGGGGCATGAAAGGCTGATTTCATGAAATAGCATCTTTTAAAATTCATCAGCTGTCCTATGCATTAGTTAAAAAGAAATGTATCTGTTTAGACTGTTTCCAAAATAATGCTGTGTTCAAGTCATATAGTTTGAGAGATTCATATAAACTTCTGCACTTATTAGTAGTAAGCTCATGTAAAATAGTAACATTTCATTATCTCACAGACCAGTCTGGCATCAGTTGTACTTTCAAGCTGTAGGATATTTTCTACTAGTTTCAAACTCAAACTTAATTTCTAGTTTTTTAGATTTTTCCAGCCTAAACTTTGTGTGCTGATGATTTCTTTACTTTTATCCAGCCTCACAACCCGCCAATGAATAGTAGGAAGTCAGCCAGGAACCACTAGGCTCAGAGATAAGTGTTGATGCTGGGCCAGCTGAATTTACACTTGCATATTATAGATAATTTTCACTGGGCCAGTACTTCTGTTGACCTCAGCAGATACTGAATGAATAAGGAGTACTTAGACTTCTCATACACATATTCTTGCGTATGAATTGCAATGTTTAATAAGGGTCCAGGCTGTACAGGATCACACTTGCACCCTAATGATGTTCACTGTGTTTGAGATGGATACAATTATAAGTTGTAAATGAAATCCCACTAAATACAGAAGCTGTAGTAATCACACCACTTGGAGCTTATACTATAGAAAACTAGCAATGCAAGACATTTATTAAGTTCTGCTGTCAGCAACCACACCACATTCTTTAAATCATCTCAGCAAGATCAGATTATTTTACAAGGGACTGAAGTTTGATGACTTGATTGCATACCAGCCTGCAATTTCGCATTATCTCTCCAGTAAATATACTTTGGTTTACCATACTGGCACAGCCAAGATTCTGAAATGAATTCTGCATTATCATGATGAGAGGAAGAACTAGGGCTGGGAAAAACAGAAACTAGAGCTAAAGCATGAGAAATAAACAACTGGAAAATAGTAGTTGGATGCCAGGATTTTCAAAACAGAAGTTTCCACAATCTCTGTCATTTAAACCATTGCTTTAAAAAGCTTGATGCTTGGAAAATTGTATTTCCATAGTTAAAGTGATAGCCCTTCACAGTTTAATGATAATGCAGACAGTGTGGGCAATAGATACAAACATTTAAATTTGGTTTCTGCTTTAGGAGCTCTGGTTCTCCACAAAAGCACTGGACGAAGAGACTTCTCCAGGGTATGAGAAAAAACATCTAGGTTAAGTCTTTATCCTTCAATACTACTACAAATCTGGGATGGAATAAGACAAGGCGAATAACCCTTAAGGACTAAATAGGTCTTTTCAAAAAAAGTAGTACATTTGATTTTTACTAACTGTAGTCATTAACACAGAAGAAGACGAGTACTTAAAATGCACGTAAACTTCTGAACTTAAAAAAAAATAGAAGTCTTTGCCCTTACAGCCTTGGCAGAATTTACAAAAATCTTAAATAATTCAATTTATAAAAAAAAAAAAAAGTAAATATGAGCTAAGCTTCTTTCTCCTCACTGCATAGTGCTATACTAATTCAGAGCACAATTCTTAGCATGACTTAAAAAAACAGAAACTAGTCTTGCATATGAAAGATTTTTATATAGTTGGGATGCATATAATGTTCAGTCACTTAAAATCACTGATTTGCCACGGGACCTCACAAGGGCAGAGCAGAGGGGGTAACCACCTCACTCTCCCTGCTGGCCACCCCTCTTTTGATGCAGCCCAGGATACAGTTGGCCTTCTGAGCCGCATGCACTCATTCCTGGATTGTGTCAAGTTTTTCATCTACCAGCACCCCCACGGGCTTCTCCACAGGGCTGCTTTTAATAAGTTCTTCTCCCACCCTGTGCACGTACCTGGGATTACCCTGACTCAGGTGCAACACCTTGCACTTAGCTCTGTTGAATCCCATTAGGTTAACTGTCCCTTGTCCAGGTCCCTTTGGATGGCATCATTTTCATGTGGACATAGAGCCACTGACTGCAACTTTCTGGCTGAGGCCTCCCAGTCAGCTTTTTCGGCCACTGTATAGTCCACTTTTGAAATTCATACTGGAGGTCAGTGGCAAGCGATGTCCCCTGGGGGTCTGTTCTGTGCTCTTTAACACATTTATCAATGATATAGACAGATCAAGTGTATCCTCAGCAAGTTTGTGAATGACACAAAGCTGGGTGGTACAGTTGATATGAGAGAAGGAAGCAAGGCTCCATCATCTAGATTACTATGTTCAGGTCTGGGGCTTGCAGCATAAGAAGGACATGGAGTTGTTGAAGTGGGTCCTGAGGAGTCCACAAAGATGATCAGAGGGCTGGAGCACCTCTCCTACAAAGAAAGGCTGACAGAGCTGGGTTTGTTCAGCCTGGAGAGGAGAAGGCTCCAGGGAGACCTTGATGTGGCTTTCCAGAATTTAATGGGGGAATTATTAATGGGGGAAATTGACTTTTTCCGTGGTTTGATAGTGGTAGGACAAGGCAGAATGGTTTAAAGCTAGAAGAGGGAAGATTTAGTTTAGATGTTCGGAAGAAATTCTTTACTCAGAGAGTGGTGAGGTACTGGAACAGGTTGTCCAGAGAAGCTGGGGATGCTCAATCTCTGGAGGTGTTAAAAGGCAGATTGGGTGGGCACTGGGCAGCCTGATGTAGTGGGTGACAATCCTGCCTACAGCAGTGGGGTTGGAACTAGATAATCTTTGAGGTCCCTTCCATCCCAAGCCATTCTATGATTCTATGAAAATGCAGCTGAAAAACATACATCCATGGGGAAAGTATACAACAGAGCTGGTGGTTAAGAACCTCTTAGAACAGAACTCAAAAGAAATGGAGAAACCCAGGAGTGAAAAAAAATCTACGAAGAGACCCAACAGAAATTTACATAGAAATTAATGAAAGGAAATGAACAGAGCAATTTCTTTGTACCTTGTCTTCTCTGATTATAAAGAACTGGACAGATATGATGAGTAATAGCAGTGAAGCATGATTCACGGAATAGGAGCCCCCTTTCTCCATTGGATTTTCTAGCATATCACATAGTAGTTAAAAGGAAACTAAATGCCATCCTAGAGGATGACTTGTAGCTACATTCACCATAATCTTCCACAGTTACAGTTGTATTAAACAGGCGGTACAGATATGAAAGGACGCAAAGATTTTGGTTTATGAAAATCTTAATTTACATAGAAACAGGTAGAGGTCACTCACGTTATTACACAAGAGACATTTTGAATAGTAGATAAGGAACAAAATATACTCATAGTTTTCATTTACCCAAAACAGATATCCTTCCAATTGGATACCATTCAGAGGTGGGGGGTTAAAACAACTGTTATGTTAACCTATGGATTGCTTCAGTGATACAAGCTGCCTTTTAGAATCTTGAATGCACTGGGGACACTTCACATGTTTGTAAAAAGTATAACTCAAGTTCTGAGGATCAAAAAACATCCTCACATCCTTAAATGACTTCATCTGTTCCCATAAAACATGGGTGGAACATCTGGGAGAACTGAAAAGTACTCCAAAACTTTTTAGAGAGCCAGGATTTAAATCTGTAAGAAATAATGCTCATTTACAAAGGATCACACACTTTTCCTGGGACAAAAGTCGGTAATGGTGGACTGGAGCTTCGTGTCCGATAATATGGGAGAGTAAAATAATGGAAAGTTCCTATGTGAGGAGGGTGCAGAGATGTCTACAGGAGCTTCACATGAAGTTTCTGCAGAGCAGAAAATACAAGCTACTCTTTTGGACTGAGAAACAGTGGAGAGTTTAATCCTGAAGGAGAGATGGACTTCTGAATTATCCTGTGCCAGAACAGTTCCAACTGCTTGCCATAAACCTGTGATAACTCTTTCTGTTAAATCTGTACTTTAAAAAAAAAGACTGAGTTCAGTGTGCACAGAACAGAAATGATCAAAGCAGAAGATTAAAGAGAGCCACAAATTTCATTTATTCAGTTACTATGCAGATTCTCCATTTTTGTCGTAGTTACTCACTGGATACAGAACTGACGTAGACCTCAGATTCTTGCAGTGAATCTTAGGATGCATTAAATATATGTAAATATGCATTAAAATGACACCCAAATGCTGGAGACTGAGTAGTATATATTTATATGTTCATCTGCAACCCTCGTGAGAATAAAGTCATGCTGAACTTGGGATGAATTCTAAGAACTTTATAAAGCTACTTTGCAAAGTGGCTTTTCAGCAACACCAGAGAAGGCTACCTGGGCAGTTATACTCTGTCTCCTTTAGCTGGTTCCTTAGGGAAACATCTGCAAAACAAACAGAAACGTGAGAATTTCAAGCTTGACCACAGCAGTCTCAGTCCAACTACAGGCAAAACCTATAATCAAATACTGAACCTAACTCAACTGATGAATATGGATGCTTGTGCCAGGTGGCAGACTGTGTACAAGGGATGCTCTGAAAATAATGCCTCCGATTTTATTATGTTGGCCTACAACATCTGAGGCAGACATTGGTGTTATGGCAGTAGAGGTTGAATAGATCATAAAATAGGAGGCATTACTTTCAGAGGAGCCCTCATAAATAGGTGACATTACTTTTGGAGCAACTTGTGTAGATTTCTATGAGAAAGAGGGAAAAAAGGACAGTTTGAAAAATAAGTTTCCACCAGTTATTAAAATAATTACTGCAAGTCAATGAAAAGTCATTAATTACTATTAATTCTTCAAAATAATAGCTTAAGGCAAGCTAAGGGTATGTAAGCTAATGAACCACAAACAGGAAAAAAAAGATGTTGACAGGAACATCAGGAAATCATAGTATCCATCATAAGTAATTTCCACAAGGTGATTGCTGAATTTATTCTTACAGATGCCCAACTATAAAGAATTCCCACTTTGCCTAGGCAACTTGTTACCCAATTTCCTTATCAGTATCATTTAAAGCTTTTCTTCTTATCCTGCCTTATTTTTTTATACTGCATGTTATGCCTACTACTCTATTTAATCTTTTGACTTAAAGAGCAGATTTTTTTTTTATTTCCTAATTTTAAGAGCAATAAGGTAGCCCCATTTACTACATGCCTTCACAAGTAGTCCTTATTATTGCTTTAAGAACAGAATGTTTTTTATGTTAATTAAGAATTACATTTACATTCTTATCATAACTCATATGTCACTGTCCTTAAAGCTACAGAAGCCAATGTGAAGACAGACAAAGTCAGATATTGTAAAACACAGCACCTCTGCAGTATTTCTAGCTAATTCTGTAAACAATCAGTCTAGAGAAAGAACATACATGACTGAAATTTCCAGGCTGGATGTGGCTCTGGGCAGCCTGGTCGAGTGGTTGGTGACCCTGCCCCTGGCAGTGGGGTTGAAACTAGGTGATCATTAAGGTCCTTTTCAACCCAAACCATTCTATGATTCTATGAAATCTGGTCCTGTTGCAAAGAGCATGACAGAGCCATGATAGGCTTCCTTAAGGCCAGCATTTCAAGCTAGGAGATACATTTCCCCATCAACTACTTGGTTTAAACATAGGGCCATCTTCTACTTTCTTTCCACCTTCTCCCTCTTTTTTTTCTTTCCTTTTTCCACCCCAGGAGATCCCTTTTCTTATATGTATCTAATTCTGCTGAATTTGTCTTTTTTTGCTTTTCCATTTACAGCTTTCAAATGAAAGGGTATATAATGCTATAATGTCAAGGAGCATTACACTGCTAAGTAACTTCTTAGTAATTATTCTTAATTAGAAAATCTTAAACTAGACTAATTCTTAGCCTTCTACACAGAAGTATTATATTTACAAAAGTATAACAGAAGTTTATGGAAAGCTTGCTGATTATGTTGTACTATCCATCAGATTGCTCAAGACATATTTCCTTTCAAAAGAAAAAAAAAACATCTGTATCCACATATATGTATAAAATAAATTATATTGTGCTACTTCTAGTATTATAGATGACAGTGGTGGGAATTTTTGGTCTGCAGTGCTTTCTAGTAGAATATTTTATAGTTAACACACGTTTTTTCTGTTTATTCCGTTATTCTAATACTGCATATTTAACACCCAGATTTTACTGTGCTTCTTTTGCCAACTCCAGGAAGCAGCCACTGTAAGTTAAGTTTGTACTGAAGGCTTCTATTCCTAGCAATTTGTCAACCACTTACTGACTTTATTTACTGAGCATGAAGACAGCTGTCAGAGTGTGATAACAGAATAACATCATTCCAGAAATTAGATAATGACCATTTTTGTCACAGGCTGTCATATCTAAGTTAATCAAAAATATTTAAGGGAGTTGAAGGTTCAGCGTGTATTTTCAACACAGATACTTGAAACAATTCCATGGTGTCAGGCTCTGGAAACTTTTCCCTCATAGTCTTCCTAACACACACAAATTCCCACAATGGGTCGTTCCCCCAGTTTTCTTTCAAGAGTTAAAATATGAACACACAGCCAGGAAAAGAAATAAAGCATGGGAAAGAGGTAGGAAAAAGAAATCAGGGAAAAAAAATAAATAAAATTGAATTGCATTTGAGGAAACACACACTCCTGAAATGACATGCTGACTCAGAAGCTGCAAGGCTTCTCTGGCTCCCCACTGGTGAGCTGTGATGTCTCAAGGTTTTTCTGACTCCTTTTCAAGTCTTCTGGGCCCTGGGTAGCCCAGAGAACAGGCACAGATTTTCTTTCCTATTCTGTAATTTTAAGTGCTACTGCTCTAAGTATAATCAAGTCCATCCTGTTATTACTCAATGTTAGGCAATAAACTGCTGCAATAAAATTGCGACTCCAGCATAAAAGCGGATCCAGTGTCTTTGGGGACTTGATTTCTGGAAAATTAGCAAGTGAAATGACAATAATAATTCATCTAAAGTTCTACGTATATTACCATTCTCCTCATCACTGTAGAATACAGCCCTTTGGCACACAAGAAAAGGATGACAAATTGTTTTGTGTGGCACTGAGCTGGTTTCTCTTGGTAGTGCATGCATGGTGGTAAACTGGAATCAAATAATAAAAAGCAATAACTGAGAAGCCAACATTCAGTTTAAAAAATTGCTAAGGTGAACTTCAGAGAAGAAGTGAGAATGAGCTCCTTTTCCTAAGGTATAATTTTACAGTGCAATATACTGAATTTTACCTAAAGTCATGAGAAGTGAAGGAATGGTTTTGCATCTGAGGTAGGAAGAAAAAAAGGAGGAGGAGGAGAAGGAAAAAGGAAAAGAGAAAAAAAAATAGGAAAAGGAAACAAAGAAGAAAAAGAATTAAACATGAAACACCATGAAATATTATAAAATATATAAAATGTAAAATGCTGTTATGGATGAGCCAAATGAAGATAACTTCCATTACAACTTCTCAGCAGCCCCAAAGCTGGGGAGGAAAGACGAGGTGACGAGGTGGGACTGCAGAATGACTCATCCCAGGGTTCATTTTCTGAAAGGTCAGTGGGGAATGGGACAGGGACCAACCAAAATTAGTCAATTGCTCTGTGAGTTAACATTTTCCCCACTCCAGCTTTTTTTCTGCAGTTCCAGCACGTCCTTCCACTCAACATTTTCTATTGGAAATTTGGACTATTTTGTTGGAAAATATATATGCTCAAGTGGACAGAAGCAGTGTTGTAAACCACTGCACTTCCAATGTCCGTGTCAGCTTCTTGTGGTGTCATTAAGGCTGTAACTTGTCCTGCAAGTATAGCATATAACGTACACCTCCCATGAGTATAACGTATACTTTATGTATTAATTAATGATGGTCCAGATTAGTTAAATGTTGTGTTATTTGTTGTTTCTTTAAACAACGGAACAACAACAATACCAGCAAATAGCACAAGCAGATAATAATGAGGATGATTTTGTGTTTTCTCTAA
Organism: Gallus gallus; assembly: GCF_016699485.2. NCBI lineage: Eukaryota > Metazoa > Chordata > Aves > Galliformes > Phasianidae > Gallus > Gallus gallus. The sequence goes on along the minus strand of NC_052534.1, from coordinate 86,869,571 downwards.
ATAAGAAATATTTCCAGTAATGGAATGTAGTATGCCTTACTGAAAGCAAGTGTGAAAGCACTCCAGGTATCCCTCACCCTGTACTTGGAATCCAAACTCCCCACCACACATAAAATAAAAATGCCAGCACTCTCTTCCTGTATATTTAATATTTTTTTAAAAACTATCTGTTAAAAATGATGGGTTCCTTTTACTGCATGTAAATTTTGTAATGAGCATTTTTACACATCATCATAATTAAATACTGACAAGATATGCTTGGGGTTAATTTCTTATGAAGCGTTTTAGTAATATTCTAATTTCAATACAGATTTTAAAACTAGGCACTTTCTAAGTGATAATGAAGAAATACAGTGATGGACGTAGTATGGATTTCCAGACATAAAATATTAAAGCTATACCTAAAAGTATTCAATTAATCCAATAAGATGTGAACAAAGATGCTGAGTTCTGTTTCCTTTTGAGGGTAAAAGCCGACAATTAAAATATTGTTTCTCCATAAAAAGCTGTTTGTCATTTCTTCTTCCTCAGTCTGATTTGAAAATTTGCTTTTTGTCCTAAACTCCAATATTTTTCAGGTATTATTGTTCATCTGCTCAGCTTTTCCCTGTTAAAAAAAAAAAATACAAATTCTGGATGCAGTAGAGATAGTGGTTTGGGTGAAGGCTGAAGTGAAAATACACACTGAGAAATACAACCAGCGGGACAGCATTCTAAGTAGGGCTGGCCAGTGCTGTGGTCCCCCTGTGCCACCAGCACAGAACTCAGGCAAACTGGGAGATGCTGCTCTTGAGAGTACATTTGGATCTGATCAATGTACAAGTCTCTGGAGTGCATGCCTGGAAAACCTTCTCATTCTGCATCCAGCATAGCAATATATACACAATTAGAAAGCATTGCTTTTTAACCCGTACTGTTCTCGTCTGTTAGTACTAGAACTATTACTGTTCAGTTAAACAAATAAACTAAAATCACTGCTTGCAGATATCACAACTCTTCGACTGTTTTGTAGAGAGTTTTCTAAAGAAGTTTTAGAGAGCTTAATTTTATTTACCAACTTCTGCTGTTCTACAGATACAGATAAATCATGTTGTGTGTTCCTCCATGCAAGTTCAACAATATCATACTTCTAGATTTTGACTCAGAGTTCAGGTAAAATATAGCTATAAGCTGTTTTGATTAAAAATACATATGCACAAAGGTGGTTCAGAAAAAAAACATACATTTTCATCATGTGCATCTACCAGTAGCATTCCAAGTGGAATAATAATTAGTTTTAAAAAGGGAATAAGAGTCATGCCAGGGCAAAATTTAACAGTTTGTTTCTTTCCTCCAGTTCACTGCAGTGATTTCAAAACGTGCTGAGGAATAGCTTGGGCCTGATAATAGATGACCTCATTCTAGTCATTACGATTTGGCATTTGTTGTTCTCTAAAGAAAGAATTCTAGAAATACACTATTTGGAACTATCTTTACACTCTTGAAAGTGTAAATTAAAAGCATTCCAGATCAACCAGCCCACATACATTTAGATTTAATCCTTCAGATGATGAGCATAAAGCCATTCTATCACATACTCAGCCCACCTCCAAGGCAGTTCTTCTGTAAAAGGGCCACAAACCTCCCAGGCACAGGATAATAAATAAAATAATAAAAGTTTTCAGACATGGAGTTCAATAATACAAAAACATTTGTGAGGACTAACCAGACTGGTTACTGCATCTTACTCCTGCCAAGGCAGTGGAAGAAGCTAGGAGTGGGGAAAGAGTAGAGAAGGAGCAGAGGGGGAGTTGAAGCAGAGCTATTTGGACAGCAGAAGAACAAGCAGATGAAAAGGACAAATTTTGGCAACATAGCTAAATCAACAGGGAAAAAAGAAAAAAAAAAAAAAAAAAGCAGTGACCACACAAGTTATACAAGGGCTGCTCCAACAAAAGTAATGCCTCCCAGTTTACTATGTTAGCCCATGACAGCAGAGGTGGGTGGTGGTGGTAGGGCAGTAGAGGTTGAACCCTTTCACTAACACTGTGTTACGTTTTGTTGCTGTGGGACAGATGGCAGCAGAGAGGCAGTCTGACACAATGGTGTCTGATATGAAAGCCTGCATGAAGTAAAAGTGTGGAACTGAATTCCTCCATGATGAAAAAATTGCACCCATTGACATTCATTGATGCTTGCTGAATGTTTATGGAGACCAAACAGTGGATGTGAGAACAGTGAGGCAGTGAGTGGTGTGTTTCAGCAGTGGTGACAGCAACATGAAAGACAAGCTACTTTCCCAACAGCCATGCACAGCTGTCACACCTCAAAATGAAGACCTCCTTGATCAGCTCATCTATACAAATCAGCTAATGGTCCTGACCATGTCAAAAAACAATGTTTTTTTAGCTGGGAATTTGCTCTATCAAAAGGTGTTATTGTGCTCTTCGTATCTGTTGTAGTTTCCATGGAAATAAATAGGAGGCATTGTTTTTGGAGTGACTTAACAATTGCATTCCTGTCAAACAAAGCAAAACAAGAGATGAACCAAAATATTATGTTCTTTTAAACCCTCGGGATCTCTTGGGTCAGCCTTAGGATTTCTGGGATCTACAGGAGACAGATTATTTATTCTAATTTTTTTTTCCAAAGAGGAATTTTAGATTCAATTATAACAAGAGATGTGCAGACATGAAAAATGTACTGCATCACTATCTTTTATTAGGCTGATCTACTTCTGACAGAAATACACAGGGAATCATATGGAGCGTGTTTCAGAAGTATGTCTAGCAGGAAAAATGTGAAGAAGAAAACTTACCTCATGGGTCTTAGTTGCCTTCAAAGCCAATGGATCAGTAGCCAACACTTGTGGACTCTGTCCATAACTCTGTCTCTTTTTTCTCCATTTTCACTATTCTTAACTAAAATTTAAGCAATACAGTTGTGGTCACTAATCATACTGTGGGGATTTAATCACTATGCATATTATTACCTTCCCTAGAAGCCTCTTTAGTTCTCACACATTGTGATTCTGCAATAACCTGGCAGAACCACCTCAAGTTACAGACCCAGGCAAGAAGAAAGGATAGTTTCTGACAAAAGCAACCAGCCTAAGGACCTGTATCATGTGGGAACATATACCTTAGAAAAGGATCTGCATATCCTCAGTACTGACAGCATTTTTAACTTACAGCTAAACGGGGCAAGAGCAGCTCAGGCAGAGGTTACAGAAGAGCTTCCACCTTCAGCAGCAGTGTTCCTCCTCCAAGAGGTTAGGATGAGATAGTAAGCAGCCCAGGTCTTTTTCCCCTCTGAAAATGTTCTCTTGGAGTTGGTGAGAATTAAAAGAAAGAAGTGACAAGAATGTGAGCATGCAGCTTACCTCTCCTTACATATGGAAAGGGGAAAACTGTAAAAAAAATAATAATTTATTGTCTCCTGAGATACATAATTTTCAAATGCATCCAGCTCAGGTGGAAGATGCATGTATGTATGTTACAAAATAGATTAAATGATGGCTAGAAGCCTAGAATTATAGGCTTACAATAGTTCCATATGTTTCTATATTCTTTATGTTTGACTAAGGTTTTTTTTCTGATGTACTTCTGCCACCCAGTGGATCACTTATATGAAAACTCTCCTTCAAGTCCATTTCAAAAGAGTCCTAGAAAATTGTGATTCTTGGCAGGTATGTAATGCCAAGGTTTCAGTGAGCATCCACTTAATGTCAGCTTGCTAGGGTGGGCAGCAGATTGAATGCTCGTCAGCAGTACAGGGAGAATAGACTGTATGAAGCTAAATACTCTGAAATTTAAATATCAGATTTTTCAAGTTTTTATTTCTTTTGTGTGTGCGTTGTATTTTTTTTCACCACCACAGGCTCTTTATTCCTCAATTATTTCTGAAGGAGATATGAAAATATTCCTTTACCATACAATGCATCATCAAATCAAACTAACTCACCTTTATGAAACAGAAAATACTCCAGCAGCAGCTGCATGAAGAGAGCCCTTCAGAAGCTAAGTGATTTTTTTCCTAACAGCAGCTCAAATATCATACATTAAAATCACCGAGACCCACCTACTGAAGTCAGCAGAAGTTTGAAAAGCTGTTTCTGGGGGACTATCATCTATTCAGTGCTCTTCGCAATCACCTGAAGCAAAACTGTGTTACAAGAAATATAAGTAGGCTTGAACTGAGTTTTTCCTAACATTGGAAAATTTGATATTCCAACATGGAAAATACTTGTATGAAAGAAATTTGAGTGTAAAATAGAAATTTAATTCATCTCCCATCTAAAAGGCCTTTTAAGATGTATTAAAACTCACAGAAATAAAAAACAACGAAATAATCCTTGACATTGTTTTATCTTCCACCACAAATACCAGAAGGGAAACCTTTGCAGAAAACTCTGAACAAGGTCCTGCTCAGAAACAATCACCTAACTCCACAATTCTTTGTCAATGACTAGGCAAAACAGTTGTGCACACAGTGTAGCGTTTGCAGGACTGGGACTTACAAGAGAGTTTATGACATGTCTCTCAAATATCCACCCTTTACACAGGGACAGGGGCCAATCTATGAGCTGAACTTTTCCTCATTGAGATAGAGACACTGGAGATGTTAAGACTGCTGTTAAACTAAAGTAGGAATACCTGTCCCTCTCAGTCCACTTCCCTTGAATTATTAATACAGTACAGCTCTTCTAGGAGAAAGCATTGATAAAGCCCCGATTGCATTGCATGTCATACATTCAGGTTCCTGCAAAAGCGGAACCACAGTGAACACACAACCTCTCATGGACATTTTAGCTCTCATCTTCCATCTTACTCTGGAAATAGATATTAAGTATTGTAGACCCACTGTCTCTCAACCCCCACTAAGACTTCCTCACAACAGAGAAATAGAACAACTGCCAATGGTTATTGTAAGCTTCCTCCTACATTTCCAGCATGTTAAAAGACAAATTATCCTTATTTATTACACCCGTATCCAAATTAATGCAACTTCAGTTTCACTAGGTGTTCATCAGTTAGAGAAAAAAAGAAAAAAACTGCCTCATTAAAGCAGCCTTAGAACACCTGCACCCACCAGCATTATGACCCCACCCATAACTCCCTGAACCAGATGATTCTTCCTGCCCATTTGCTCCCAACGTCGTAACTCAATATCACATCACTTACAGAAATGTGTCTCTAATTTGCATTGCAGGCCTCAAGGGGAAGTTTGGGTATGGTTGTTACACCCAGCTTCCTCTCTCCCCTGATCCTCTCGCAGGAGTGGGATGTTAGTAAGACCAGAACAGAGGGACGTATGCTAGCAGCTTAAGGGATTAAAACCCCATTTCCCTTTGTCCACTAACTGCAAGTTTATGGCTCATCTGGGAAAACCTTAACTCAAGACGGGAGATAGATCCAAAAAATGAAATATCTCATTCCATAGTAACATCTGGCAGACAAAATTGTGAAAAGAGGCTGGAGAGCAGCCCCGTGGAAAGGGATCTGGGGTTCTGGTTGACAGCAAGTTGGACATGAGCCAGCAGTGCGCCCTGGCAGCCCAAAGGACTGACTGCACCCTGGGGTGCCCTAGGCCCAGCGCTGCCACTGGGAGAGGGGAGGGGTTGTCCTGCACTGCTCTGTGCTGCACGGCCTCACCTCCAGCACTGCATGAAGGTTTTTGTGCCTATATAGGAAAGACATAAAACCATTTGAAAGCATCCAAAGGAAGGCTGCAAAGATGGTGAAGGCTCTAGAGGGCAAGAGGTGTGAGGAGTGACTGAGGCCCCTTTGTGTGCTCAGCCCAGAGCAGAGGAGGTGAGGGGAGGCCTCATGGCAGCTTCAGATCCTCACAGGGAGCAGAGGGGCAGTGCTGAGCTCTGTGACAGCGACAGGGCCCGAGGGAACGGCATGGAGCTGTGTCAGGGGAGAGGCAGCTGAGGGGTAGGGACAGGGTCTGCACCAGAGGGCAGTGGGCATGGAACAGGATGCCCAGGGCAATGGGCACAGCTCTGAGCTGCCAGAGTTCAAGGAGCATTTGGACAGCACTCTCAGACATTGGGTTTCAACTTTAGGTGGACCTGCGTGGAGCCAGGAGATGGACTTGATGGTCTTTGTGGGACCCTTCCCACAGAAGGGAATATTCTATTATTCTATTTTTACCAAGTAGACTCTAAAGTATAGAGCTTCCTGATGCCGTGGTCCTGTTTCTCCAGATCTATCCATGTGTCATTAACGATCTGAAAGTATGCCTTATTCTGCTCCAGGACATACTGTAGAGAGAGAAGGTAATTTGGTGCACCTTGCAATGATGGAATTATCTTTTCTTTTATTTGCTATTTGGTCCCATGGCATGATCACAATTAGTCTGCACATGTTTTCAAAGACCAGGAGGAAGAAATTTTATCAGCAGATATCAGTGAAGAAAGTAAAAAAATAAAAATAAAAATAAAGGAGGGAGAGGAGAAAAAAAATCCAATAAGAAAGAATTCTACCTAATGAATACAAAGTGGAGTCAGTGGTGCTTTTTGAGAAGTATAATATTACAGTGAATATGAATATGTTCTCCAGAATAAATGTACTTTTCTTACGGCTGTAACTTAGAGGGAAAAGGTGATGGAAGTTCTGGAGGAAAGCAATGATTACACACTTTTGTATTCTAACTCCTGTGAAGATCTCTAAGAACGTAACACCAAAACTTCATTTTATAAGAAAGAAAATGGAGAACAAGAACTGGTAGCAGCATGCCTAAAGCTGTAATTTGCTGTATGATATCTGGTAGATGACAATCAGGAACGTTAGCAGATCTTCTGCTTTCTAGTCCCACATTCTAGGTTATAAATCTTCCCCAAAATACTTCCTTCCTGTCCCAATATATACCTTGTTTCTCTCCTTGTTATGTAATTACAGGAGAGGTTTCTAGGGCCCGGGTCCTGTGAACAGCACTCAAGACATGACTATTCCCAGGACTTGCAGCAGGAGCTGGAGGCTTACAGCTGCTTTGGAGAACTGAAAACTGAACAGAGCTGAAAAAACTGCTTTATTTGAGGGTACAGTGGTACAAAAACTGCACTACATAAGCTGTATGGTTCATATATCCGCATCTTAAATGCTCCTATTCGTTTCACAAGCTAGTTATTTTCTTGCTACATTAGAGAGAAAATACATTCTTATTGGAAATATATGTTCCAGGAAACAAACACAACCAGCTTTGTGAGATGAAATCACCGTACAAGCTAGCATATGCCTGTTGCAGAGCTCTCTCCTGGAGTTTCTCTGGGCCAAGTGTGGAACATGGCAAGCAACATAAGCAGCACTTGGCTCTAGGCTCCCATATAGTCCCATGAAAATAAACACTACAAGCAAGCAAGCAAGGAAAATAATCTCAGTTTTCCAGGATCTCCAAAATCAACCTAAAGCCATTCTGGTCCACGTTCCTCACTTCACAGTCCTATAGAACTTTACAAGGAAACTTCTAGAGTGGTTCCATATACTTGGAAGAGCCAAGAATATTTACTATAGTTAATGCTCATTTGAGAGCAAGGACCAAAGCCAGTGAGCAGATGCCTACTTTACTAGGAACAGTGCTTAGATCCTAACAGCTGACATTTGGTTTGTACGGACCTGATCATGGCTTATTGAGTTGTGGGTGAGGGCAGCTCCCACAGGCAGCAGTGATTTGTGCCCCCTCCCACCTTGGCTGTGATGAAAATATATTTAACAGTGTTGTTATTTCTGAGCAGAGAAGACATGAAGACAGTAGGGAAGTTGGGAAGGACTGAATGCTCAACTTGTAACTCAGATTCGAAAAGAGAAGCTAGGAATGGGTGGAAATACTGGGAGAGAGTTCTCCTTGTGGAGGAAGAAGCAGAAAATGCACAGCAGCAGAAGGTAGAGAGAAACACTAAAAATAGCTAAGAAAATAATGAAGGGATTAGGAAGGCAAAAACTGTTTAGAGCAAGGAAATGTCACAGAACAAAGCCATTCAACTTTTGTTTACAAGGGAAAAAAAAAAACAATAAAATCCAACAAACAATAACAAAACCCCAGATATTTTACTGCACGACAAGAAACCTGAGAAAACATTGTGTGCTTTCAGTTTAGCATTGTGGTCTGCAAATACTGAAATGTGTTGGTGGAAGTCCAAGCAAGGAGGGAAGAAGAGTTAAAGGTAGATGAGCACTTCAAGTCTTAGTAAATTACTCTTAATAGAGTATGGCTATTAATGTGTTAATTTTTGTGTGAGGCAGTATAAGCTTATGAAGTAAACCTAAACCTAAATTTTAGATAACCTAAAATTTGTGATGCAAAACAAGCTTATTTTTGCACGTTCTCCAAATCTGGCATAATCTCTTACCTTTTCATTCTACGCTCAGAAAAGTATCTTGTCTATCTTTGGAAAGCAGCACTAAAAATACCTTTTTAAATACCTTTTTACAGCTGTGGTATTTAATTCCTGGTTTGGAAAATAAATATTTTTTGACTACGGTTCATGACATGGTAGGCAGTGGTCAGCAGCAGAGTAACAGAGAAGTACAAAGAACTGTGAAAGCAAGAAGAAACAGCACAGACGCTTTTGCTGATGACTCTGTAAACCCTTCATCTTCTTTTAGGTGACGCAATAAGGCTTTGGCTGCAGCACAGTAACCAACAACGCCAATGAAAGAATTGCTTTGGAACTTACACTGGTATTCTTTGCTGTAGGAACTTGAAAATACTAATCAACTATAAATCAAATTATGATCTCTCACAGGTCCCTCAAGTAAGGAAAAGGCAAACTGTGGTCCCTTGACACCTTTTAGAGCAGTGGGAGATGAATACTGTGGTTATGAGTCACAGCTTGTTTTCAGAGTTGTTGAAAATAATGATACAATCGAAGTTTTAAAACTGTTTCATATCATTTTGGGGTAGTTTTTTTAGAAAAAGGTTATTACATTATTTCTCATCTTGTAATAATATTAAAATGGATCTATCTAATCTTTTACCATAACTTCACTGCATGTTTCTCCAAGCTAAATTTATTACAGTGATGATCTCAAGTTCTTGGTTTGGTTATTATGTTTTGCAGCCTTCTAATTTCTTACATAACCATTCTGTATTTGTTTTTCCTCCAGGAAAATAAATTCCCCTGGTTCCTATTGAAGTCGGTTGAAAATGAACTTTGGATTTAGTTCAGTGAGAAAAAAATCAAGTATAACATTATAACAAAGGTACACTTGAATTTGCAAAATGGGCCTAGTTCTCTCTCCCACTACAGTTACTTCTTGCCCAGGTTGTCAAGGAATACCCTAACGACCTGGAGAACCTGTGGGCATGTTTCCATAGGAGGGAGAAGGAGGAGTGCTTATGCTGGCACATTTCTTGCTCATAGAGTCTGCAGAAGTTGAGATTTGCTCTAATAACATTATTTTACATGCTGGTATCATTCGTTGCTGGAAAAGGTAGTCCCTGTAGTTAGAGAATTAGAAACATCAGGAAAATAAAGTAGAAATAGTTCAAGAAACACTTCCATTAATAGAAAATCCTACAAAACACCTCCTAAATTTCCAGTAATTATTTGATTAACAATGTTTGGCTGCATTGCCCTCCTCCCTGCCTTTCCCAGTCCCATGCCTATCTGAGGAAGCTGACTTCTGACTTTGTGTCAGGTAAGCATTGAAAGCATGGATTCCGTACAGTTATAAACAGAATTAAATACATCATACTTTGACCAACTACAGAAAATAAAATTGCAGTTGGATACTTAGCAGGTAAGATTACAACAGAGGCAAAAACAGTCATCACCAACTTTAACATACCACAGACTGATACTCAGAGAAGACAAAAGCTCAGGCCCTGGTCTTTATCTCCCTACTCCATCAAGAGTATCATGGTCCCTTGCATGGGAAAACCTCATTCTGTATTTTGGGTCAAAAACTCTTGAAAAGCTTAGATCTAAGCTTGTAAATATACTTGACACAGTGCTGACCTATATAGATTTAACAGCTCCGATTCACATGAGGAAATCTGTATTATGCAGTGCTGCCTCTGAGCCAACATATGCTTTTGCCCACACATCCATCAATCAGCTTGCATGCAGCCAGTTCACCTATCCCCCTTAACTTCAGAATTAATATGAATGACCTTCAGATAGCTCTGTGCTGCTCCATAGCTACATCTACATCTCGCATTCCCATAGTGCCCTAATTCTGATAGCTCGTTTCACTGCTGTGAACAGTCATATATTAGCAAATAGATTAGTTGATAGTACACTGGATTTTCAGCTGCCCTATTTCTGTCCAGAATTTTCCTGACAGAAACACACATATGTATATACATGTATATATAGAGAGAGAAATGTGTGCACAAATAAATGAGATACACAAATATGTGTGCTGCCTTCACTTGTGGGCAGCATAAATCTGCCAGCAAACAGACTCGAATCTGTGCCTGATCTGCTCATGCACTCCAATTCTGATGCTTTTCACATCTGGCACGTGCACAGTGCAAGGCAATCTGAGCTCGCTGTAGAGGAGATGCAGTGCCTTTGCAGGAGCTTTGACTGGGCTGCAGGTGCTCAAAAATACCAGAAAAATGTTTTTTAAAAGAAGTCTTCTAATTATGACTCCTCTGAAAGTGGTGTTGAAAAAGGCGGACATGCCTGGATGAACCTGGATATTATTTGCTCTAATTGGGAGTTATTCTTTGCATATGGATTTAATGATACCTATGATACATATTAAAATACTCAGAGTACTGCCGGAAGGATGCCATCAACTTTTACTGTACCTTATGGCTCTGTAGTGAACATTGTACATTTTGGTATAAAGTTTTAATACCTTCATAACTTGGAATCCCAAAACTCCCATAAACCCAAATTCTCCTTGAACTCCCTAACAGATTGAATAACAGCTATCTATATTAGACACAGATGTGTTAACCTACTTAGAAATCTGCACCAGCAACGTAGCGCAGTGCTGTAAAGACCTTAATGTAACTCATGTATCTTTACCTCCCTATACCATCTTCTATGTTGTCTGTCTGGAGTGTGTAGATTCACACACGTAAAAAAATACAGCCATGGTTGGAGTGAACAACCAGTGCAGTACTGCAGCTTTGTGGAAAGTATGAAAAATACTTCTATATCTAAAGAAAGATGGGGGGAAATGGTCAGAATACAGAGATTCAATCTCCATTCGGGACAGAAAAGCAGAGGACAATAAAAATAATAAATTTAAAAAAGAAATAAATAACCAGAAAGAGGTTTCTGAAAGTCACCAGAAAAAGGGAATCAGCAGAAGGGTATAATTCTGTAAGCTCCACAACACCAACTCAGTATTAACAAGACAAGAGCTATCTTGATTCATTGGTATCACCACTTGTGTACTACGGCTTTTCCAGCCATCGTATTAGAATGCTGAAATTCATTCTCAGTTTTGAAATCACAAATAGTGATCTCTGCATTGGCAGAGAAAGTTGCATTTTACTTTCTAACTACAAACGAGCTGCAAAATAAAGGAAGGGCTGTTCATTATGTTTTGTGACCTCTGATCCTGACCTATCCCCGCCGTAATGAACTATCCAGCCCTTACTTTTTTCCATATCTTCTACCAACATCTTTATAGCTCAGCTCACAGGAAAAGGCAGACCAAGCTGCAGCTGGTCCAGCCCCCTGATGTGGCATACTAAACGTCTGCTGCCCAAACAGTAGAACGGATGCTGAATTCTCATTGTGTTTCCCAAAACAGGGAGTGCAAACTCCAATCTCTCTCTGTATTTAGGCATCGCATTTCACAAAGCTTGTAAGAACTCGTTAGCTCTGAGATGTGTAGCTCTTTTCACACGTTGTTGGAACTGGTCAGTTGGATGTGGGAAATGACAGCAAAAGTGATGCAAAAGATGTACAGGAGACATACAGGAGACAAGGTATAAAATCCACCTTCACTCCTTTTGCTTCAGGTTGTCTTCTATTTCCAGGTACTCCAGATACTCTTTCATAGGGAAAAAGTCATTTATATCAACAGCTGCTTTTATTGATAACAATTTTATGGCTCTGTTGTAAGTGAAGACGATGATATAATGTTACATGCATTTCAACTCTGGACTCTAATAATACACTTAAACTACAGGAGACAGACAAAGGTACTGCTGGGAGAGTTTATGACAGTCAAAGAGCTGAACTCCTTTGAAAGAGAGACATATTCATAACGCATAAAATGCTGCAGCATTAATCAGCCTGACAGCTAAATTGCCGTGTTTTATTTTTCTGATTTTATATTGTTTTCCAGCCAATTACTTGACTTCAAGTCATAAAGAAGTCATACAGACTGAGTTCTTTATACTGAGGTGTATAGCATAGTTCTGTGGATTTTAAAGAAGCTGTGTGAGGAAAGCATCTAAGGATGTAGCTTTATCTTATTGGTGAAAGTTCATTCTCCTCCCTCATGCTTTTGCATTTACCATTTACACATAAAATGTCCTCATAAAGATTTAGATTAAACAGTGAGATAGTTGCTACTCAAGGCACTCATTTTCTCTTTATACATTTTAGTGCTAACTTTAAAAAGAACACTATGCTTGCATGATTTTCCCATGTGTCAGGTCTTTAAATACACAAAACCCACTCCATCCATCAGGCAGCCCTCTCCAACCTTCCTCACCTTTAATGCCTAATTTTCCCTGAAGAAAATATATTGCCTTTTTGAAGGAAATCGCTTTTTTAAGTCACTCAGAGAGCATTTGAAAAAAATACATATATTAAAATTATGCAGTTATGCCAGGACTCTAACATTTCCTCACCCTCCTGAATCACCCAGAACAATTTTACTGCATCACTTTAAGTGAAATTATTACTGCTAAATGTTTTTCAATGACTGCCCTGGACTGCAGTGCTTTCCAGCCACCTTCTAATTGCATTGGAGACAGAACACCTTCCTGGTTTGCTGCGCTGATCGTCGCGGTCCTGGAGGATATTTGGGGCTGTACAAACAGAAAGAAGGGCAGTGCCTCTGCTTTTAACCCTGCAGTGTTTCCAGCAATAGCATATATTGAAGCTAATAGGACTGAGGCTACAGAGTCTGGCAAGCTTGATAGATAAGCATGAGAAATCTTCCCATCACACATGTGTAAAATGCAATGGCATGGCACAGATGAAGTCAGATAACGAGGCAGAGCTTGCTATGACAGCAATGACTGAAACCTTTTTGCTTCCTCCATGTACTTTTTGCTTTGCCTGTTAGGATGACAGCTCACTCATAGTGATACGAGGAAACTTCAATTTGGGATCTTTTTTTTTTTTTTTTCTTCTCCCAGAGATCTAAGCATATATTGATTTTTTTAATGAATAGTTAAAAGCTCAAATCCCACAAGAGCTGTCCTCAATGGACCATGGCCCTTGCTTCCTCTCCACCAAGAGGAGCCAAGCAAGTCCAAACCAGGGCCAAGGTCCAGGTGCTTTCCATAGCCAGAGGGAGAAGTGTGGGAAGCTGTTTGCAGTTTGACATGGGATTACAGCAAGCAGGCAATCAAAAAAATTGTGCTTACTGCCAGATTTTCCCTCTTAAATGGAGCCCGCCCCACTCTGAACAGTGCTGTTCCTCCAGCCCAGCATAGATGGCGAGAGGACCTGAAACCCTGCAGCATATGCCTCAGAGCTAGCTTTGTAACAAAGAGCCAGACAGCATAAGTGATAACATCTTGGCATAATATCAGAATTAAAGCATATGACTATAATATTTGTAACTCTTTCAGACTGTCCTTTCTGCCCTTGCTAGCTTTATTATGAGGAAAATGGGGTTTGGAGGGGAATCAGCAGCACTGCCATGAAAAGCTCCTCATGGACAGCAAGCTGTATTTTCCACAGGTGGCCACGCTGAATCTCCACCCAGAGTCCCACCAGCACGCTCACACAATGGGTTTCCAGTGACGCTGAGCCCAGAACTTCCTCCTGGGTGGCCACAGACACATTGTTTGTTTTCTGAGTCATTAGAGGGAAATCCAAAGGCAGAACTTCACTGGCAAATGAGTTTCAACAAGTCTGAAGGCAGGGGAGGGAGAAGCAGCAGAGAGCTGGCAGGCCCTCTCTCCCCAGTATCTGGGAAGTTCTCCAGGAGGAAGGCCAGGCCAGTGGGAGGAGGCGGGGCGGGGGAGGGGAGCAGGACCTGCTGTGCCAACACAGGCAGCCAGAGGGTCCAGGAGCTGAACAGCAGCCTGGTTTTGATTTTGGTTTCGCTGTGTGAGGAACAGTAAAGCTGCTTTTTCCCAGAGCGTGTCAGAAAGGCTGGAAAGTCATGTGGCAGAGTTGCCTCTTCACAAACACCAGGGGGACTTCCTCTGTTAGGACCAACTGGGCCCCCTACAGGCCCTGCCAGTTGACCTCCATGCCACAGTGATCCCTTCTGAACCCACAGACAGTGAACACATTCAACAGCAGCTTCCTCATTAACACAAAACTTCTTCATTTCCACACGCTGACCCCTCAAATGCTGTGTGAGCAGAGCCTGGAGCTCACTCCTGCTCTGTGTAATCTCTTTTCATCAGTCGATAAGGAAACTGCATGTTCTTAGACAAGGCAGGTAATTAAGGGGAACCAGAAGGCTAATATTGAGTAATTATCAGTGAAAGCAACCATGGTACTGGGAAGAGCACAGGCACACAGTGCAGGGAAACACACAGCACGATCCCAAGCAGGCTTTTTATGCAGTGCAGTACAGTGTGTTTCAAGCTGCTTTCAGAGTATCTGGAGAGACTCATAAAATAATTTCTTCTAACTAGGCACGATACAGGACTTGCTAATAAATAAACACAGGAATCAAGCAAACTCACAAAGCAGACTGCTAACACCACTCCAAACCTATTCATGCCATATTTCAGCTCCTGTAGAGAAGTTTCAAAATGTTCTGATCAAGTACTGAGCATAAGGCAATTACACCTCTGCTGATCTCATTTTTTTTTCAGCTATGAATCAATTTTCTTATGCAATCGAGATTGTTAGGAACAAGGCTGTGTATTAGAAGTCCACCAGCCAATTTTCATCTAACTGGTTTCTCTCCCTCTTAATCTTTTCCTTCTTAAGGTGGACAAAAGTAATATGGCAAACTACTTCACAAATACTGGGCTTGGTGAATAGCCACAGTACTGCATGTAAGTATGGTAAGAAAGGCTGTCAGCACAGCACAGAGCTCTGTGATCTGTCAGTGTACGGCACACAAGCAGCAATCACACCTGCTTGAGCCAGTGCTTACCACTAGAGGGAGATGTTGATTAAATAATACTGTTTGATGTTATCAGCAAAAAAAATATATATAGCAATAAAATATTTTTTTATATATATAAAAAAGTAAACACTTCTTTTTGAAATCTGATTTCTGTAAGATCAATAAATAAGAAAAGAAAAAAGAATCTAACTGGAGAGCAAAGGAGAAAAGCATAAATGCAAAGACAGCTTTTAACACACAAATGAAAAACAAGATGCTGACTGTAGTGAGAAAGAGTGCATGCTTTTACGAGATTAACACCAGGCGCGATAGGAAAATATGCAACTGTAAAAAAGACTTGCTTACTGAAAAGCAGAGTAAACACTCAAAAAAGTGACCCACTTGTGGGTCTCACCTGTCAGGCCAGTCAGTATTACCCAGCATTGAACGCCAGGAGGAAGCAAACTGGCTGAGCTCCTCACCAAAACAGAGATTCATCAACTGATGGGTTCAGTGGCAAAACGTATTGCAAGCACTGGTCTCGTTATTTATTGAGATAGGACTGACATCCTGGCAAACAAGCTATAACTTTGCATTAGTTTCTTTCATTCTGTCTTGTGCCAAGAACCATCAAAATCTTTGCTCACATTGAGCTGAGCATGATAGTTTTATCTGGAGTGATAGAGAAGAGACATAGAAATTGCCTGTCTGTCAGGACACAAAGGATGATGTGGTTTTTGCCGTCAAGAATCACTAAATTTGTAGACTGCCATTCACAACCACAAAAGTCACAGTGATGAAGTACTCCGATGAAAAGCCATTTGGATAAGCCACACTGTAAGAAAATACATGCAAGGCCTGTTAGAGCCTGCTGCCGGCAAATACAGAAGTGATCCATTTGGTAAATCACATTTCTAATGATTTCTACATAGCTATTTTAATGGCACTGTTATGCAGCAGACAGACCCACATCAAGAGATGCTGAGGAATACATTTTAAGATTAGTATTTAAAGGATTTGGCTCCATGAGGCTTCCTGATATTAATTAGCCACATTTCTGGGGACTTCAAAGAATAGAAGGTCCCTATCTGCTTTTTTATCTCAGGCAAACTTCTGCTGAAAACACCACGGATGCAGGTTGTACATCTCCTGGACCCTTTGAAGAGGGTTGCCTTCCAGCACAACCAGAGGAAGTGATCTTGAGGTGCTTATATGTGTAATTGACTGCAATTAACAACTCAGCGAGACAACTTGTGAAGAGATCTTAGACTATATCACAGTCTACCCAGACACTGATTAATACCAATACTATTTAAATCTTATTCTTTTAGCAGGGATTAATTTGCTAGTGTTTCATCTCCTTAAAAAACAAAACAAAGACAATCTTAGTTTATGACTTGCCTAGATCTCCTGTGTTGTACAGTGGGATTTGGGGGATAGACTAATGTTCCTAAGTCTAATTTTTCAGCTATGCTTATCTCATTTCCTTCAGACTATCTGATTTCCTGAAGAAAATCAAACATTGCAATTTGGAAATATGTCTATTACTCCCATTTGTTTGGTATGAATCCACAAAAATTAGCACTTATTACAACCTTCAGCCCTTTTGTTTGACCTCAGCAGCTGAGTTGGCCTTTGGAGGTAGCTACTGTCTTGAAATGTTGCCAATAGAAAATGTATTTGGTGTGCTTATTTTCAGGCTCACATTAAAACCATAGGGCTTGGAAATTCAAAGGAGGGAAAATGCTGCCCTTCTTTCAGATCAAGCCTGGATGCCAAGGGCATTCAGAGCCTTGGTGCTGGTGATGCCAGAGGAAGTCAAACAAAGGCACAATTATTGACCTGTTTCCTGGTCACCTGCTAAAACTGGGAGTTGGTTTGGAATGGAAAAGACAATCCCAGCTCCCCACAAATTATGAGACTGCATCTAAATTGCATTTGCTTTCTCCTTTGAAAAAGCTCAATGTGATTTGTGTTAATTTCCTTGTTTTGGCTACCTGAGGCATTCTACAGTAAACACACTTTCAAAATGAAAAAGTAGTTGGAAGGTATTATACATTTCCTTCCCCAGATTTAACAATGACTTCTTGCCCTGGGAAAAAAATACCTACTCTTCACAATTGTTTATTTCATCGGTAATTAGAAGTAAAAAGTGAATGTTCTGACAGGAAATGTATTTCTTATGCAGGTGTATAAAGTACAAATGCATCCACCTGGTTACTTAGCAGGTAGGGTTCAGTTTTGTAAGCTTAGGTGAAGTGCCTTGCTGCTGTCAGCTTTCAGACTACGACCATGACAGCACTGAATCTGCTGTAAAAATTTTGAAGCCATTTCATAGAATCATAAAATCACACCGAATGGCCTGAGTTGACAGAGACCACAATGATCATCGAGTTTCAACCCCCCTGCTATGTGCAGGGTTGCCAACCACCAGACCAGGCTGCCCAGAGCCACATCCAGCCTGGCCTTGAATGCCTCCAGGGATGGGGCATCCACAACCTCCTTGGGCAACCTGTTCCACTGTGTCACCACCCTCTAAGTGAAAAACTTCCTCCTAATATCTAACCTAAATCTCCCGTCTTAGTTTAAAATTATTCCCCCTTGTCTTACCACTATCCGCCCTTTTAAACAGCCATTCCCCCTCCTGTTTATATGCTCCTTTCAAATATTGGAAGGCCACAATGCAGTCTCCCTAGAGCCTTCTCTTTTCCAAGCTAAACCAGCCCAGTTCCTTCAACCTTTCCTCATAGGAGAGGTGTTCCAGCCCTCTCACATTCTTGGTGTGTGCGTTTCCATCTTGATATCCAACACATTCTACCAATTAGAAGAGAGTTAATATTTTGGAATGCAAGACAAAAAGCAGCTTAAGCTTAATACTAACTGAATCCCTAGTTCTGTAGTTGCAGAAATGAAATACAAAGAAATATGTTTGTGCCTTTAAAAACAGAAAGACCTATTAAAACAAAAGTGGAGATCAGCTTAAACTCCATGAAATACAAGGTCATTTTTCTCCAAAAAATAAAGATAAAACATTGTCCGTTAATGTTATTAATACAATCTGTTGTAGTATTTCCTTTTTAAAACATGGATAAGTTATGAAGAAAAGCACTGTTACTCCTCTTTGTTCCTCATTACAACATAACCGTATAACAAAATAAACACCTGTATGAACATTAAAAGAAAATAGCTGATCTCCTTGTAGGTGCTCTAATTTATCATGCTCTGAATTTTGCTCTAAAAATGCTCTACTTCTACACTGAAAATGTGTATAAATATCCCTTCACTACATAAATTCACGTCCTAGAAATACACTCAGTAATTCTTTTGGAAATTGGGTCAATGAATGATCCACAATGAGAAAGCATCTTCCATAGCTGGATTGTTAATGCTGTTGAACTCTGCATATATGTTAGAAAAATAACAGAATTTCAACTAACTTGTACTTTTAGAATATTCCAGATATAAAAGACAGAAGTAGCACAATTCTTGTGCTGAGAAGTTAAATACTGAATGGGCCATTTAGAGTTTACTGTGAAAATCTGTTCTAAGAATTCAAACTTCTGCTTTTCTGCAGACCATTACTAGATGACTGATGTTGCCATTTATTTATCTTTTCTTACTGATGGTTTTCTCTTCACAGCATTCTGAATTTAATTACAAAAATATCAATCATAGTTTTACTTAGAAAGGCGCGGAATTAAAAAGATGTGGTTCGTATCATTCTCACCATAAGAGAATCCAGCTCAAAAGCTACTGATGTCAGAGAAGTCTTGCTCTTCTCTTCATTTTCAGAACACAAGACTCAAAAGAACACACAGCAAAACAAATCTCAATTTGTTAAGTCAACCCACCCAAACCTACTACCCTCAAAGCAAACTACTTTAGGTCAGTAGGGAAGTATGGATCAGACCTCTGTCAAGAATATGAGTTCCAACAAGTGACACAAATTCAGATACCCCGATTCAGTGAATTTCCCTAAAATCCAGATTTCCCTGATCAATTATCCATATTCTTTCCAGTTCTGAACTCTGTTGATGACAATCCACCTCCATCCATCAACAGATCTGCAGTGCTATTTTTGTGATGATGAGATCCCCACCACAAAGGGCTAACACTTGTGTATATGTACATAATGTTTACATATGGACGTACCTCTTAAAGACTGATAAATGATTTCTACCATCCCACTCCGAAGCGTGTAGATAGAAGCAGATCCTTCTCCTGATACTGAGGCATGTTGGAGTGCTTCCAAGCCGAGTAGTGCAAACTGCTCCTGAGCACAGCTGTAACCTGTTCAGCATCACACCCACAATTGATGAGTTTTGTAGCAGCCAGTTTGCATTATCACCTTCCACATCAGCCTAGCCATAGACATTAAAAAAAAAAGGCAGAGTTAAGGGATCTATGTGTACTGACATACACAATTAGTTATCAAAACAAGGACAATAATATTAATATGCTGTTAGGATGTTGCAACAACAATAACAATATGCATTCAGAGCATAGTGCTATAAATACCGATGTTCACATAAATAGCATCAATGCAGCCATATAAATCACTTCTTTAAATAAGGATCAAAGGACTGAGTCCCAAATTTCATCTTTCAAAACTTTGCTTACGATGTTCTATTAGAATATTCACTTACTCTTGTATGTCTATATATTTAATACAGGGAGATGTTTATTGCATCACTTCATAGCTACTAAAAAGTTATCTTCATTAAATTATATGTACATTTACATTAAAAGTAAGTCTGCTCATTTAGTACTTGATATCTTTAGTGGACAGAAAGAAAAAGAACCTAGTATTCTAGTGATGGGTGACGTTCTCCTTAGGCTATCCTGGAACATTAGAACATAGGAATGTGAGACTGACAACAGAAAGAACCCCTTAATAGGCCATTTGTACACCTGTTGGTGTCCCAGACACCCCACAAATTTTTCTTTAGTTTTCCCTGGGTTGTATTGTGTCTGACTGTGTAACTAACTATAGAACAGGTAACTGTCACCAGTACCTCACTGTATCTCCTCACTCAACAGTATAACAATTCTCAGGTAAGACCTGTTGTAGTAATTACTATTAGCTTTCATCAAGACTTAAAATGCTGCAAATTCCCTTCTAATCCATACTACTTCTTTCTGGTAGACCAGGTATGTCAGCATGTGACATCCAAGCTTGTGCTTTGTGTGGCAGCTGCCCACTACTCCCATAAGAAGCAACAGTGTTTGGCTCTGTGATTCATTAGAAGCTCCCCATTCTCTCATCTGGAACGGAAATCTCCTTCTTACCTTAACCAAGTTTAATATTAATGAACTTCCACTTTATACCACACACATCAAAGCATGAAAGAAAACACAGTTATTACACTTAAAAAGAAATAATAACCTCACTGATACTTCTGATTTACAAGCTTAAACTGAGTGCTTGATTCATATTGCAAACTCAGCAGTTACAAAGCTTACAATATAATTTTCAGTAATCTCTTGACTTGAATCATTGCAATTTGGAATACCTTTTTTTTTTTCTCTGTAGCATGTTTGTTCATAGTGTGAGGATTGTTATGTTATCTCCTGTCCCTCCTGAAATGATCAGTAAAGAGTTTAGCTTCAGTCTGCACATCTAAACTCACTTTAGATGTAATGAAGCCTTGATTACATGAATGAGAAAAATACATTTCAATAGATTATTTGTTATCTCAGGGAGAACTTCTTGAGAACATTTAGCACAATTCTGGACAAATACTGAAGTAAAATTTGAGTCAGGAGACTCTCGGCATGCCTTGGTCCAATTGTCAGCTGGAATAAATAAAATCCAGAATGGGAGCTATTGAGTAGCCCTCAAACTAAGACTTCAGCTGAAACTTGTTTGGCAATAACCCTTCCAGTGGTGATACCCAGATAACAAATGCAAAATACATGAACAGTTGAAAAATACATGGCACATCCACACGTGAATAACCACCACCGAGTTTCAGGCTCTTTAGGCTTTGCCTGTCATGTGGTCAGTTTTTGTTTTCTGATAAGAACCACACCTCCTGTCTTTAGCTTAAAGAAAACACACTGATGTTTCTCATTCTTCCTTTCAGAACAAAATCAGTGGAAATACAGCCAAACCCAACAACTGCCCCTTACAGCTGTGTTTCGGCTGTATCTGTGTTCTACATTTTAAGATTGGAAGACTAACAAGTTTTGAAGCACTAATGTTTCCAAATAAGTTCTCTGCACATTTGTGAATCAACCTCAAGGCCATTAAGATCTGGAGAAATGGTAGGAATAAACACGCAGTGAATATCACTTCCGATTTTCTTAGTAGCATGGTCCTCACACATCCTGTTTGCCATGTCCATGCTAGTCTGCACCTTGGCTGCTATTTCTTTTACTTCTTTGCAGCATCCACCCCTACAACAGCTCTTTCTTCACTACTCTTAGCGTTTTTCCCCTTCAGCCGTAAGGGTGGCTTCCCACAATTGCCACGCTGGCAGCAGCAAGAGGTCGTTCAAGGCAATCCCCCCAAACATTACACCAGCTTGGTAGTACTTTAATAAAAAATGCTTCTAGTCAAAATGCTGATATTAGTCTTCTACTGAAGAATAAAGCTGGTATGAAGTTGCTAATGGATAAATGGCGAAGTCAACACGTCATTCTTTGTACCAAACACAAAAGTTATATACACTGAGGTAAAGCAAATCCTTATAAATCAAAATGTTTCAAATGGAGAAAGAAGAAAAACTTACCTTTTTTTTTTTTTTCCTTATGTCTATTTATAAATAAAAACCCACTTTGGTATTGCTCTTCTATTTGTGATACAAGAAGTAAACCCTTCCAGAGGCTGAACATGGAATGCCTTCAGGACTGCACCTTTCCAAGTGGTAGATATGTGCTGTTCTACCAGGCAGAGCTTTGAAATTTAAAAGCAAAGCATTCTGATGTTAAGTTTAGGTAAAACACAGTGCCTCAAACTCGTTTCTAGTAATAGGATCTCACTTCTCAATGGCACATGTGTTAGCAGGAGATTTTCTGTTACTGGTCCAGTGGAGGGCAGCAAAATATTTACTAAAGAGATCCCTCTTTTTATAGCCTCATCACAGAGTCGTTGCAACGAATGACTTCATAAAGACTTTGGAAAAGTCCACCACTTCTTTGTTTGGCTTACAAGATCTTACGTATTTGTTTGTTTTAGTTGAAAGCAAAGTTTTAAGCTGTTGGAGACTATTTTTCACATCAGAGGTTGTGCCTTAAACCAAACAGTGCTTCCTGTATAAATAACTCTGTGGTGCTCCCATTCTTTCCAGCGCTAATGACATCTGCACTGGGATAAGGAGGGTGGTAGAGCTCTGCCTCGCAGCTCTCCTCTGGAAAGCATGCATAAATTTGCCAGCGGTTCAGATCCAATTTCATATCTCCAGCACAGCGCTATTGGCACACCATCATCTTGCATCACTCACTTGCTATGAGCGCATGTTATCTCAGCTTTTAGTTTAATATAAAGGGGAGTCAGCAGCACTAATGGAGTTTGGAGTCTGTGTCCTAAGCTGGAAGCCAAATTTAAGAAGGAAAATATTTTAATGTGCTAGTTAATGGACTTCATACAACTCTCTTCAGTAGAATCTGAATTTCAAATGTATTAATTTTACAGTGATGTTTCATGAAAAGTTACTGATAATAGCCTTCCACGTAGGAACAGACTGAGTGAAGAAAGACTACAGACAATAAAATACAGAAAGTCAAAAGGACTTCAGTCTAAATCACAGGAGCTGTAAAAGGTCTTTAACTCAGAAGTGCACAAGTGGTTTATAGTCCATAAAAAGCTCACGCTCTTTAACAGAAGTTTGGGGCACTCTCCTGGAAATGAGATTTCCTACTGATTTTACAATGTCAGTACAGCAGAAGGTAGAACAGAGAGGCCCTGTGTAATGATTCGGGTCACAGATGGAGCAAAGGAGGCTGGCACCTGCTGGTTCCCTGCGTGGAGCTGGCGGTACCTGTGCCATTGCACATCCACTGGCTGGAGCAGAGAGCAGATGCCCAAGTCCCAGGGGTGACAGCTGTTGCGATGGCGGTGCTGTGTTTCAGGAGCCAGCTCTGGAGCTCGTGCTGCAGTACTGAGGGGCACAAAGGAACACGCACAGGGAACGCTGCAAACGTTACACTGAGTAATTTGAGTCCTGGCAAAATTCGGTGTTTGAAATTATAGCACAAGCAAAAAGCTATCAGGTAGCTGGGCGCAGGTTTGTAGGTTGCTCCAAAAGTAATGCCTCCTATTAATTTCCACACAACAAAGAGCACAATAGCAGTACTTGGTAGAGCAATTTTTCAGCTATAGAACACTATCTTTCAACATTGTCACCACCATTAACTACACACTTTTGCCAGTGATGAACAAAAGCCTGCATGTTGTGCTCATCAAAATCTGCACCAGTGGAGGTGATCACCATAGTTGTAACCACTGCTGAAATGCACCACCCATCTCACTGTACTCACATATGCTGTTTGGTCTCCATCAACATTCCGCAAATGTTGATGAATGTCAACAGGCACAATCTTTTTGCATGGAGGCATTCACTTACACACCAGTGCTTCATACGCTCTTCCATGTCAGTCACCATTTTGTCAGAGTGCCCCTCTGCTGCCACACAGCAATAAAATGGAATAGAATATTGGTGGAAAGGTTCAGCTTCTATTCCTGTATCACCAACATCTGCCTCTGATCTTGTCGACCAACATAGGACAGGGTAGCCTTTGCAAATCTACAGATTGTCAGAAATAGGAGGAGTTTTGCTGTGTTTCTCACAAAGATATTGGTAGCTGCTGGTACAGGCAGATATGTGGATGCTTGACTGCAGAGTGTGAAAAGAAAGAAAATCATCACACAATGAAAGTGCAGTTTGAACTGTGAAGAGCAAGAACAACAGCTGAAGGATGCAGCAAGCTAACCAGGGCTTTCCTGTAGGATTATCATGCAGCGAACTCCAGATTGTTTGCAGCTGGTTCTTTAGGGCAGGTAAAACTCTATAGCTCAGGGAAAATACAAATTAGGTAGAAGATGTCTTAGTGAGAGGTGGGATTTCAAATAGGATAAGGAAAGCACTGATGGAGGGCATAAATGTATGCGTTATTCCCTAATTAATAAACCCCTGAAGTAGGATAATACATATTTCAATAGAAAACAAATTAGCAACTTCCTCTTGGAGCTGAATGACCTACCTGTAATAAATACTTAACTAGATAGGATGTAGCTGTATATATTACATCTTGACTAGTTAGAATGCACAAAGTACTTGCCCGTGCACACAAGTTCTATTTTATGCTCACTCTTGGTTTGTTAAACTATTTTCATTGATACATGTTGGAGTAAATGTCATTTGCCCAGAGAGCAAGCATCAGCACCAGAATGGCAATCCTGTGAGAGAAAGTTTCTCAGCTTTACTGTATGCAAAGACTGACTGTGACAGAATAACTGATGCAAACCATACAGCTTTCAGAAGGTCACAAAGTTCTGCTGTAGACCAAGAACACAATCAGTGCATGTTTTATCCAACATGGTTGTTCAAAACTGGAAAGCATTGACATTATTTCTAAAGCATATGGAGCAGTCTTAAGTGGTTGTTTCCAGTAGTATTAATTTCTGTGGAGCCTGATCGGATGGAGATGTTGAAAGGACCAGAGCCGGAAAAGTGAAACAATAGCAAAAAGGAGTGGCCCAATGCACACAATAAGCAGGTTCACAGCTGCTAAAAACTCTCCCATGGACCCTGCTCGCTGGAACAAGCCTCTTTCACCAAGGTTGTCCAAGAGACACCAATACAAACACTTGAGCAGGTCTTTCCTTTCCAGGTTTGTTGGCTTCCCATCAGGTCTGGAAAAAAACGCTCTGTCCTGCTCACAGCACGTCCCCTCAGCTCCTGCTGGGAGGATTTTTGTCCAATATTTTTGTCAT
Organism: Gallus gallus; assembly: GCF_016699485.2. Taxonomy (NCBI): domain Eukaryota; kingdom Metazoa; phylum Chordata; class Aves; order Galliformes; family Phasianidae; genus Gallus; species Gallus gallus. The sequence goes on along the minus strand of NC_052534.1, from coordinate 86,844,485 downwards.
GACGCCATGTAGCTGGGGTTGGAGCAACAGCTCTTACCTGAGATATGGCAAATTTGCTGTGTATGGGTTTTAAAGCTCATCAAGGAGCAGTAGGTCTGGCAGGCCCAGCACACATAAAGCAAATTCTAAAAGCATTAGCTGATGTATACAGTCAACCTCGCATTGCACACTTATATTTTTACCTTGGAATTTCCAGACATAGACATAGAATATCTGCTAAGAGCCTCTCCAATGTAGCTATCCCTGTAACTGTGGTTGTTGAAAACAAAACAGAACAAGAAGTATCATAAAGGTAATACAGGTGTGACTTATACTCTTTTCCTTCAATAAGAGATTAAGATCACTGGGAAAAAAATACAGCTATGTCTTAATGAGCAGTTCATGGAGTGCTCAGAGATGAGCAGTAAGTAAGGCACACAAAAAAAAGACACATCTTGCACTTATTGGTTGCTTAGGCAAGGCAGCAGGATTCTGTTCAGAAAAACAGGTTGCCTGTATTGCAAGGGAGTATCCAGCAGAGTCAAGGTCAGTGAGGTCTCACCAGGAGTTAGGGAGACAGCCAGAGCTCCTGCCTTGGTGGAGTAGCACCTTCCTGCTGTGGGCTTCACTTCCTCCTGAGCACGAGTTACAACAGCTGCAGCTGCGGAGAAAGAGAAGCAGCTTGCCAGGCAAGGGAGTAAATGATGGCTGGAAAGGAGACACCTTGCAGCTGGGACAAATAATGTGCGTATGCTCAAGAAACCAAGAATCCCCACAGCAGGGTGAGTAGAGGAGCAGCAGACAATGCCAGCTCTGCGGGGGGCACGTGTGCTAAATCATTGCCCCAGCCTCAAGGAGGAGGGAGGCAGAGATGCTTATCTAACTGCTTTTGTATAGGCTTGCGATCTGCACTGAAGAATGGCTCCTTTGTCTCGCCCTCCGTCTGAGGCTAAAAGCCATGCAGCGTGCAGCCAGATGGCCAGGACAGACTGAGGACCGAGAGGAAAAAGGAGGAAAGCTTCTTTCCTTAAATTTGTACTGATCCCTGAGGCTTAGAGAACAAAAGTCCACGGAGCGCACATCCCTCAGGGGATGATTTAGAGGCTGAGGTTCTGAGAGGCTTGCAAAGAAGGATGCGGATGTACGTACCTGATGTGACACATATAGTCTTAGCTGCTAAGATTTGTCTTACAAGATATGCATGCTTTTAAAGTGCAGCTGGTGAATGGGATCTCCGTTCGCTTAACAGGCCACGTGCATACCAGCAACAAATCTGGTTGCAAAGAAAGCCCAATAACCTTCTGGTCCCCAGAGAGCGCTTACTCAGGGAGCTTCCCAAAATAGAAACTACAGAGCAGTGCCAGAGGGAGTGAGGCACTGTAACCAAGAAGATGGATGAAAAACAAGTGCTGAGCAACAGAGAGGTATTTTGTATTAACCCTGCCAAATGGATTATTTATACTGTAATCTGCTGCTGCTGGTACGACTGAGCCTTTTGAAGGAAAGTTGCAGGCAGCTTCTCCTGATTGTTCAATGAAGCAGATAAGCTCACACCTTAAATCAGCTCTGCCAGCCTTTCGCTGCCTTCCCGCATACATGGATTTCAGGATAATTCTTAAGGAAAGCAGAAGGTGGCAGTTCACAAAGAGATGTTCTGAGTATAGTGAGACATCAAGACAGTCTAGACTGTAAACTGATCTTAAGCAACAAAATTATATCGAGCACTGAAAGCGCATACCTCCAAAAAAGATGACTGTGATATGAAATGCTTTTTAGGGGGCCTCACAGCCTGGTAGGAGTGGGAATTGCCCAAGAGCTCTTTGCTACCCGAGGGTTGTCAGTGAAAGGTGGGCAAGGGCATACACGTACGCAGGACAGGATGCTCCAGTTAACGAGAGCTAAGTGCCCTGATGTGAACACGCAGAGGCTGTCAAGGAAATATTAGCAATAAGACCACTACTACAGTGTTTCTTGTTACAGTCTATTTCCGGTTGTTTTCATACCTTTGGAGAACAGAAGAAAAGAGAAAGAAGCTGGACTCAGAAGTCACCTTGCTCACTCCCAACACAAGGTCACTTCTACCATGAGCAGCAGCCTCTGTGACAAGCAGCACCCACAGAGCTGACAAGGCCTGCCCACGGCTGCCTCCTTTTGTAAAGGCCTTGAACCCATCTTCTGCTATACCTCAAGGCAGGTGTGGCTCTCCAAGTGACTCTAAAGCACCTAGTATGGGACAAACCCCTGCCTTTCTCTCATTTCCTCTGTTCATGTCATGATGGAAGAACAGTCACCCTCAAGAATCTCCATAAGACACTACGCAGCTCACCATAGCTCATCACTGAACCAAGCCATTCCAATCAAACTCTATTTATCTATTTATACATATAGCATCCATGTATGTGTGTATATATGTACAGCCATTTATTTTACAGAATTTTAATGGTGGGATCCTAGCACCTCCCACTTCTCCCTTCAAGAACCTCTAGTATTTTGCTACGCTTACCATTAGAACATTTTCTTTTTCCCTAAAGTTTAATAGAAATCACCCTTACTGTTTTAAGATCATTACTTGTGCTTTCCCTGCTGGAACGAAGAAATTATTCCCTTCCTCCCTAGAGCATCCTTCAAAATATTTTAACAAACACTGTTATCACACCTCCTCTCAGTCTTCATCCCTCTAGACTAAACAGTCCCAGTGCCTTCAGCTTATAGGACATGATTTTTTTAAAGCTCTATCATTGTTTCTGTTTGCTTCTGGACTCTTTCCAGTGGTTCACATCTTTCTTGAAAGCTCAGTGTCCGCAGAATCACGTCTGAAACTTCACCATGTTAAATAAAAAAGTAGTTACTCTAAAGATTCAATTATGCAGCACTCCTAACTTTACATCTCAGTGATAAGCATTGCACTTGTAAACATTTTTTCAGGTTTTCCTTGGGAAAAACACAACCGAGGATGTTACTACCATAGCTGGGGACTGCAGCACAGATTCCCAAAGCAGGAATCTGATGGCTCTCCTCCTGTTAAAAATTCAGCCAAGTGAAAGTCTAAGGATGAAGAAGTACAAATAAAGTTACTTATACAGACACAAATGTACTCTGGGACAGATATCTCACAGTTACTTCATGAAGAAAAGCTCAAGACTATTGAAAAACTGTCACCATAACTCTAACAGAGAATAAAATAATTCTTGATTTAAGACCAATGTGTAATTATTAGCTTTTTCTGATTATCTAGTGAACTCTGACTGACATTTCAGATACCTTTCTTTAATACTGGTATCTGCAAAAGTCCACTACATCTTGCAATGATTTCGTTTGCCCCAGTTTGGCATGAAATTTAGCATCCAGATGAACTTTTAAAGTGTGGCTTATGCCTGCCTACACAACTTTTTTCAGGGCTGTGTCTGATTCATACAATCTGGTATCACAGTCCCTCCAGAGCTGCATGCCTGACCTAATGAGTTCAGCTCTGTGATAAAAGCTTTTAAGGTTTCTCCCTTTCTTGGTTCCTTTCCTTCTCTTGATCCACTTCCAAAATGTCATACTTTGTGGGGAGGTAAAAAAATGTCAATCTATATAGAATGTCTAATAACCAACCTCACACTATGTAGACCAAGATATCCTCTGCTACTAATTCTGCAACACTTAGAAAATTACCTACATTTCACTTCTTCAAGTATCTTCATTTGCCTATATGAAAGGAAAGATCTCCCACTGAACTGCTCTGACTCATCAGCAAAATCACTGGAGATTTTGCACCAGAACTGTAAGCTTTTCATTCTTTCATTCACCACGTATCTCTTTCCATCTTGGTTCCTTGATATCTGCCCTACTTTCTTCCTGGTCTTGTTCTCATTTACGATCCTGCTGGTCTTGATTCCATTTCTAGGCAGAGATAAATGAGGAACCTGAGTCAGTATTTAGCATTAGCAAACAGGTGGGTTAACCACTGCTGAGGGAAGATCCTTGTGGGAGGGAGAGGTAAGTACCAGCATTAGTCATGCCACGAACATCAACACTCTTTAACAACTAATTTGTACCAGACTACTCCAGGAGCGGGTTAGATTTCTGCTTTTAAATGATTGCATACCTTTGTGCTCCAGATTTAGATCCTGGCACAGTTACAAGTTTTGCGATCTCTCTTTCTAATATTAGCTGTTTCCACATTTTAGAGAAATATGTAAAGTTCACACAAAATATACAAAGATCTTCCAAAATCAGAGCACGCTTGAGCCTGCAGGGAACCCCACAGTGGGAAACCCACCTACATCTTGCGCTTAATAAAGGAGATTTGCAATAATTCAGAGGTAGACACAAAGGATGGTGTTTTACATTCTCAGACACAACTGATCCTCCTAGAATCAACTAGCAACAACAGAAAAAGAAAAGAAAACCGAGCAAGTAAGCAGAAAGCCCTCTTTTCCTTTTAAGTTGAATGTCCACTGCACAGGGAGGCAGGCATTAATGTTGAATAAACTGCAGAATAAAACTTTCTGCAGTCAGCACACAGCATCAAGTCTCCTCTGAGATTTTACATAATTAAAACAAACTTCATCCAAGGAAATTATGGACTGCTCAGAGTAATGAAGAACCTAAGTAGCGTATGTCTGGGTAGAAGGAAGAGCTAGAAGGAAGAGATGAAAGGAACTTGTTGTGTAGACACCCGAATGGCTTGTGGAGCTGGCTGAAGCTCAGCACAGATGCACCCTGTCAGCTCCTTCAGCATCACAAGTGTGCGTGGCCACCCAACTGGCAGTGCCTTCAGGCAAACATACCTAGCGTACTAGAAGGTGGGTGTTAGTGCAACACCTACCTGGCTCTGGGCAGAAGCTGAGGTGTGGATGGGGTGCTGAGTGCTGCCCACAGAGGAGCAGTTTTGTACAAGCCTCAGCATCCTTTATACCCATCCTGGTTTAGCTGGGATAGAGTTAACTTTCTTCACAGTAGCTCCTGTGGTGCAATGTTTTGGGTTTGTACTGAAAATAGTGCTGAAACACCCACGTTTTTGTTGTTGCTGAGTAGTGCTTACACAGAATCAAGGTCTCTTCTGTTTCTCAAGCTGTCAGGGAATGAGCATGCGATGCATGCTGCTAAGCTGCCTACCAGGTTAAGCCACTACACCATTCTGTCCCAGTCAGTGTCCAGGAAAGCTGTAGCCCAGCAGGCAGCTTAGCGGATGTTAACTTGTGGGGGCACAACAAAGGGAGAAGTGACGTGCTTCTGGGCCATAGAGAGCCTAAAAGCTGCTGTTCATGCTGCTCTACCCCCCATTAGTAAGCTTCTTCAAAGGCAGTAAGCGTATCAATAGCAAAAAATGAAACCCAGAACTGCCTGGACAACCGAGGGTGCCAACAGCACCGGAAGATGCCGTTTTCCATCTTGTATTCAACATTTCTACCCAGCACCTAGACCACAGGGCAGAAGCCCCGCTTCCCAAGAGCATTCAATGGTTTAGCATAAGGCAGTATTGCACTCAATCCTGTGATCCAAATTCTTCGTTGTTCTTGGAAAACACACCAGCATACCATGGGAGCAGCTGTTCTAATTGCTTCCTTTCATTACCATCTATGGATGCTTCTGTCAGGCTAACCTCCTTTACTGACTGGGTTCTTTACAGCTCTTGACCTTCAGCCTTGTGAGGGGGTTTGAGACACCAGCTACACTGTCCACTTCCCCACAGTCTATTTTTTAGTACTCTCTGCCCTAGCTGGTCTTTCACATCAGTTACTTTTTTTCTATAACTCTGTGTCAGAGTCTGAACTGCCCTTTTTCTGAAAAACAGTCTGTACAGGGTATTTTCTGCTTCAAACAGGCTTGCGGCCATTATTTTTATTTAGCTGGCCAGGTTTTTTGTTTTGTTTTGTTTTTTTATTTTCTACTAGGAACATTTCATATTTGGTGAGGTAGATACAGCAGAGAAAGCTTCAAGGTCATAAGAACCATATCCTTTCTCATTCCCACTACTCCGTCTTGTTTTTATCAGTAATGAGTTCCTAAACAATGTTTTGCAGTGTATCTGTGACACCTGTGGTGGGAAATCACTCCTTATGCAACATCATTAGAAATGGCAGCAGCATTAATGTAGAAATAGTGCAGAATTAGGTCATCTATTGAGCACAGAGCTGAATTCAATGGTTACTGTTGTTCTAGTGTTTGCAGTGGCCGATGATTAATAATCAGCTATCAAAATCTGTACAGTAGAATTTTTCTTTCCCCTAAGCTCCCATTGCCACAGCCCTTTCTCCCTCATTTTCCCAAGGTTTCATCGCGGGCCCAGCTCCAGGTAGAACTTGCTGGTCATCTCCTCACTGGAGGTGTCTTTCTCTGTATAAAGTAGGACGTGTCAGACCCTAGCTCCTTCTCTTCCAGATGGAATGTGAGCCCCAGTATCTCATGGTAAATGGCTGGCAGGCCCATGGTGACCACCAGCAAGTTCTGGTCCATGCAGTAGTTGGTCTCCTTAATCTGGTTTATGTAGCACATGTCCCAGGCATTGACGCTGTTGCTGAACTGCAGACATCTTGCACCATTTCTTTTCTAGGTCCAGGATCTCTTCTCTCTTCTCCCTGAGAGGTTTCATCTTCTGAACGAGCTCATCTTAGAAACCATGGGAGGCCCAAGGGAGAGAGCATGACACCTAGCCCAGCCCCTGATCGTGCACAGAGGCCTTACATTTGCACTAGGCACCTGAAAGCAGTAGCATGACATTTTTGTAAGGCTGGAGCTTCTCCAGTTCAAACAAAAACCACGCCAGAACATCACAAGAAGATACAGAGAAAAAAACATGAACTTGAAAAATAGATAAAATAACAACAAAGGAATCGAACCTACTCCTGTGATGAAAAATCCTGATAAGAAATACAGTTTGTTAGTGATCCCATAAAACTGTCTATCTTCACATTTTTTTCCCATATTCAGCTAGACAGAAGGTGGCAAACAACAGCAGAATCCATCTCATGAGGAAAATCAGAAAAACAAACTAAATGGCAGAACCTGAATTTGAATCATATGCCAATAACCCCCAAAAGCAAAATAAGATTCCTCCAGTCAAGTATTTCCACTGCTTAGCTTGTGGAAAATTGTTCTATAATTAGAGAAAGAATGAACTGGATTTTTACTATTTATGTAGTAATACATATTTTTTTCTGATAAGAACTTTTGAGAGACCTAAGAAGTTTTGGCTTTTATGCATAGATTTTGCAGAGTAAAGTAGCCTGACCAACAAAAAAAAAATACTACAAAACCAGAAGGTTTTAAAGCACTAAAAAGAGTGCACAAAGAGAAGCTGATCTGTCTTGCAGCATTCACACTCCAGTTGACAACTTGAGGTGAGAGATGATTGAGAGATCCACGTGGGCTCTATGTTCTTTTTGGAAAAAGAATGAAAACAGATGATTTGCAATGAATAGACTGGCAGGTTGAAATTGTACATATTATAGCAGTAACCAGAGGGTCTTTTACACTCTCTATCGTGTAATGTATTGCATAGTGGTCTATCTTTTCCCCATAGAACTTAAGTTTAATGACACATACGCACCACACAGTAGACTGTCGTTTGAGTAGCACCAACTAACTGAGCAAAATAGTCTGGATTAAATATTATTAGCCAAAGCATCTGCTGTTGGCCAGTGACAACAGGAGGATATGAAAACAGACAAGCTTTTAATTTCATATTGTAAGTCCAGCAGGCTGCACAGTGATACTAGTATGGGTCTCAGATGTAGCTTAATGCTATCAGATATAGTCAATTAATCTTCCTTTTGAGCCATGCACACTGACCAGGCGCAGTCACAGGGCTGCTCTCCTTCCCCTTGTAGCCAGCAGAAGATGTCCCTGACACCCACTGCAGCCACCCCTTACATCAGCTGCCGTGGTATCAGCAGGTGGACAACCATGAGGCAACTGACAGAGGCCAGATCAGGTCCACTACCTACTTGAGGAGAGCAAAAGTGCTTTGGGATGTCCCTCTGCAGTTTAAATCTTGCTAAGTTTAGGCAAGTGGTCTGGGTGTAAAGGACATGCCTACAGATGCCTGCATGGGTAGCTGCTGTCTTCTATTGTATGATGCGGTCATGGGCCCCTTGTAACTAGCTTGGGTAGGAGAGGTCACTGACTGAGTGACTGCATGAAGGATGCTGAAGGAAAAAAGACATGGGGAAAGAGTGAGAGAAACACATCTCAAAAGACTTTTGTCTATTTTAAACCCTTGAAAATCAGGTGAAACTAAGAATTCTTATGAGGAAATAAAAGCTCTCTAAAACTTTATGGGAAATTTAAATTGATGGATAGACTATAGTGTGGATCTGTAAAATGTCATGAACATGAGCAACACTTACATTCAGGAAAATGAGATAACATCCTAAAGATGGGCACAATAACGAAGGACACATCTCTACCAACTCCTGGAGTTACTACCAGCCTGATGTACTTGAAGGAGTTCTCTTGGATTTCCAAAGAGCTTTTAACACATTCTTTGATCAAGATCCCTAGTAAACCCAGCCTGGCATTAAAGAAGAAGGGACAATGTCTATGAATTACATTTCTCTTTTAAAGGAGCAGGATAAAAGGTATAAATTAATAAAAAAAAAAAAAAAAGAAAGAAACAAGAACAGCTTTTGCAGTGGAGGTTATGTTCCTGTAGGGACATGGGTCTTCCAGTGGTGTAGACCCATTTTTAGTAGTGTAAAAAAAAGAGGCAGCTCAATACAGACAAAAGAGTTGTGAGGGTATTGCAATACAATTAAAGACGAGGTTCAATGCTGAATAGCAGAGGATGCTGAGGATATGGTTTACCATGAGGCAACACTCCTGCAATCAGCAAGCAGCACTGAGCAGCATTGTGTGGCTGGCAAGAGACTACTGAAGACTCAGATAAATTATGTTCTTATTTCTATCATTCCTGCGGTACCACAGAAGAAGGTGCCAGCACAAGGCAGTGGAGCAGATGATAACCACACTCTCAAATCAGTGACCCTTTTCTGGGCAACTCTGTGAGGGTACAGATGGAAAAAAATAAATCACTTATAAATCTGGCAGCATAAAAACTTTTATTTTTAGACTGTTGTCAAAATTTAAAGCTTAAAAACATCGGTGGTAATGGAAAGTCTTTTATGAAACCCACCTCTGTCCTTATTCATTACCTATGCCATTGGCTACATTAAATAATTTTTCATGGTTTTATTAGATCAAACTGACTGAGGACTCTATTCCTCTCTGCTCTTCTCTGGTAACATCTACAGCATAATACATGATCTCGTCTCCTCATCTCCCATCGCATTTTTGATTCTACTTTCCAAACTCTGGTTGTGCTTTCCCAGTCTGTTTCCTGCAGTGACCAGTACTACTGCTCCTTCTGTTACATATCCATAGGAAGGAAAGGAATACATATTCACAGGAAACACAACTTCCTAGTGGAAAACGGTTTTCTCAGCCATGCTTAAGTAGCAGAGGTACACCATCCAGTCAAACAAAGTATACACTTCAGCATTTAAGGCACTTACCATATAACATCTTCAGGCTAAGTGGATTCTACAGACACATGAAATTACTAAACATGGCATTCAAATGCAGAACGTCATTCTCTGTAGCTATTGTTTCTAAACTCTGTTGCGATTCAGAACTTCACTGCCAGAAGTCACCACTGCTCACATGATAACCGTGGAATTGGAGCTGCCCCAGTCTTCCATAATTTGCAGCTGAATCCCTTTGTTTGTACAAACAGCTGGATACTTGTATCCATTGAGTTTTGCAGGCTTGAACTACATCTGAGAAATGTGCTTAAAGTGAAGACAGTAGAAATGTAAAAGGCCACCTGTAGCATTTACCCTTTTTACTTGCTTCAATCCCACATTACGTGATGCAAGGAGAGACGTGCTAGTTATCCTACATTCATTTCAGTATCAGAAATCACACATTAGAGTGAAAAAGAACATTTTGCATTAGGAAATCTGAAAACAAGTGCATCTTTTGTTTTCCGCTGGAATGGGATCCAGATCAGGCTAGTTTATGTTACATTCCCGGAGGGAGCATGCCGTTGCAGCATGTCATATATCAGATCTAGGCATGAGCCCATGGAAACTAACACTTGCCACAGGTGTTATAAATTCTGTGTTTTCTGTGTTCCAAGGGATTCTTTTCCAGTTTGCTGATAAATATTATCTAACAAGGCTGGAAACATAAAATCCTCTGCTTGCAGAGGAACAACACCAAGGGTGTCTGCATGAGCCCCAGCAAGACGAAGACCTTGTCACCTCCAGCACCACATGCTGTACCCAGTAGGCTCCTGTCCTGGCAACTGACCAGGCTGCCAATAGCACTAATTGGCATTTGGAGTTCTGTGTTAGAGCACTGCCTGAGGAAACGCTGTCTATTCTGTATTCAAACTGCTTCAGCCAAGCTGAGGGGCACACATACCAGAACGCACCTCTCGAAACATCCAGTTAGCTCAGGTAAATCTCTAACATCCCAGGAAAAAGGAAAAAACACCGTGGCAGAAGAGCAACCCTTCACGCTGGGGACAGAGCCATCATCCCCTGCTCTGCACCTCCAAAAGAACCAATCAAGGATTTACAAAATGCCTCTGCATGTAGCAGCAAAGACATGAGATGTTTGTCAAGCACGTGAAAAATCATCAGCAAAATTTGACGGGACAGATAAACATAGGAGGCATGAACAATGTCCAGTTTTTTTCATAGCTTGCTTAGAGATCCCTTGGATAAAAGCAGGCACAAGATTAACCTAAAATTCTAGCCAATAGCTGATGTTATTTCAGTGTTTTTCAAATGCTTCAACTAGAACCTTGTCAAAATAAATGGTGGATTTGTGCTTATGTGCTTATATGGCAAGGTTGATCCATGCTGATACTATTACAGCGTTGTAAAGCATAAAATCTAGTTAATGGTTTCTGCCAAACCATGAATCAGTTACAAAATAATGACCTGAAGTATGTTCTTTTTTCCATTCTCTAATATTTTTTCGCAGCACAACCCAAACAATTGCTCATAATTAAACTGATTGGAGGAGCAGACACTGGCAGGAAATACACTGCTGGCAGCGGTCCGATAGCACTTCATTGTACTGAATTTAGAACAATTACATCAGTTCCTTTCATTTTGCAGAAAAAGAGGAGGGGGGGCTGCTTTTTTATCTTCTGCTCTCTACCAGCAAAATCGATGTTTATCAAATCTTGTGAAGATGATTTGGACATTTTTAATGAACTATGTAAGTGCATCCCGCAGTACCCTGATGCCTTTGATCATCCTGTTTCATTTGCTTTATGGCTGCTTTGTATTATTAGTCATAATCCGTCACTTGCTTTTTTGTTTTGTTTCCTAGAAAAGCATGACTAGATCAGCTTTTAATAGTAGAACAGAAAATGATAGGTGCTTTACAGCAAGCAAGCAAAGATACCGAGTGAAATTGAAGTCCATATCTAAAAGCATATGGTGACTTGTGAATTCCTCCCCATCTAAGGAGCAAAAGTAATGCATATGTATTATAAAATAGCATAACTTCCAGCAGTAGTAAACTGGAGCTGAAGTCAAATTTTGCTCAAGTGGAAATGCCCATTTCCAAGAAAATTCAGAGACCAAAGAGTGTGTTGGTATTTAGGGAGAAAGAGAGTCAAAAGTGCTCTACATAAAACCCTGAATGTATCACTTGCCTTTCACAGTAGCATTGTGTCCGAAACTAGCCTGAAATCTCAATGCTTTAGCAACTTCCTTATGTAAGTGTAAAACCCTCAATTCTATTGAGTACCTACAACTATGTACAGTTCTGTATATACACAGATAAAAGATGCATTTAGGAGAAGCTTTAGCAGAATGAACGATCTATACTGCAATAGAGCAATTTCTATTTTGCATGGCTACCCTGAAAGAGCAGGCGGGGGATTTGCCTTCATTTTTCAGTACCCTGCCTACTGGGAAGCTGACAGAGAGCAAGAGGATCAGATGGCCCAGCAATGGCTCCTTGCTCCCAGCAGTTATGCCCAACTTTGGGCTTGCATAGAGGCCAGTCACAGTCTGGCAGCCAGTTACTCATGCACTCAATTAGACTGGCTTTCTCTCACACATGCTTGGAAATGTAGCGCTTCCCACGAGTGGTTGTGAATAGATTGTTGAAGAAATTCTCAGAGAATGAATGTACCTCTGTTTCCACAAAGTGCTGAATCGAGGGCAAACTTGGTTCAGAAATACAGTTTGCATTAGTATATTTATAACAAATGAGATTTGTGCATTCATATCTCATTTGTTACCCATAAAGACCTTGAAACAAATTCCAGAGCACGCTTTGAGAAAAAAAAGAAAATGATGCAGTGAATAGAGCACTGTGCAAGCAGTGAGGAAGATATCACTTGCAGATGGCCTTCAGCAAAATATTTTGTTTCTTTGTCTTTCTCTTCTAGGGTTCTAAGCCTTGTCTACTAGTATTAACAGCTCCTTGGGAGCCGTAACTGTAGCTGATGCTCCTAGCTTCCACAAAATCATAGGGGTTGGAGGGGACCTCTGCAGAACATCTTACGTAACCCTCTGCTAAAACAGGTTGCCGACAGCAGGTCACCCAGCAAAGTGTCCAGGTGGGTCTTAAATATCTTCAGAGAAGGAGACTCCATGGCCCTTCTCAGCAGCTTCTTCCAGAGTTGTCACCCTCAAAGTAAAAATATTTTTTTCATGTTTGTAGGGAACTTCCTATGTCCCAGTTTGTGCTCATTGCTCCTTGTCCTGTCACTGGGCACCACTGAAAAGAGCCTGGCCCTATCCACTTGACTCCTGCCCATTAGATATTTATAAGCATTGTTTATAAGTTCTCCCTGGAACCTTCTCTTCTCCAGGCTGAACAGCACCAGCTCTCTTAGCCTGTCCTCATAGAAGACCTGTTCCATCCCTCGGATTATTTTTGTGGCCCTCCTCTGGACACACTCCAGCAGGTCTATGTCTCTCCTGTACTGAAGACTCCACATCCGGATGCAGTACTCTGGGTGACCCCTTACCAGAGCAGAGTAGAAGGGCAGATCACCTGCCTCAACCTGCTGGCCACACTCCTTTTGATGCAGCCCAGGATACAGTTGGCTTTCTGGACTGCAAGGGCACGTTGCTGGCTCATTTCCAGCTTGCCATCCACCAGTAACCCCAGATCATTTTTGGCAGGGCTGCACTCAATCCTTTCATCCCCCAGCTTGTATTGGTAGTGAGGGTTGCCTTGACCCAGGTGGAAGATCTTGCACCTTGTACTGGGGAGCCCAGGTCTGGACACAGCACTCCAGGTGTGACTACACTGGTGCTGAGCAGAGCATAAGGATCATTAGGGTTATTCCACTCCAAGAATAAGACTTTGCACTTCCCTTTATTGAATGCCCTGTGGTTCCTGATATCCCATTACTCCAACCTATCAAGGTCCCTCTGAATAGCAGCATAACCCTTGGTGTGCTAGCCACTCCTTCCAGCTTTGTATCATGTACAGAGCAAGTTCCAGAACCAAAAAAGTACCTTTTGACATACCTTCTTAGTAGATTCTGCTTGTGTGGTTTGCATGGCCACCTGGACCTTAAGATGACCCCATGTCACTGGGTTCACCATCAGCTCAGCTGTCAGCAGCAGCATTCTGGGGCCACTGTGCTAAAAGGCCGTTTGTCTTTATGCTGCATCATTCCATTCTCAGTCATGAGAATAAATCAATTACATGGGAAAATGAAGGAGAAATAACAGCTGCTTATCACCAAAAGTGTGGCAACTCTACAAGTAAAATGTCAGCATTTTTTAGTGGATTTTTTTCCATTTTGTGAATAATCTCATTTTGCAGTCCATCTTTCTGTGTAACAAGGAGAGTGCCTACATTCTATTTATAACTTTGCTGGGAAAGATTCAGTGTTTTGATTTTATTAGAACACTATTAAAACAGAAACATTCCAGAGTCCCAAACTGAAAGATAAATTCATATTCATGTTTATGTTTCCTTCTAGCCCATGCTCCCTAGCAGAAACACTTGATGGGCACAGTGCAGCTTTACTGTTCAACTCCTACACTTGTACCTAGCACATCTAATGGTTTCTTTATCAGATAATCTTCTACAAGCAAACACAGACTTCTTTTAACTATTTTAAAAAATTAATTTAACTTTCCAGGTAACTAAGGATGTTTTTTCAGACAAGGAGTATTACATTTAGATTCCTAAGCAGAGATATGAAATGACAATGTGTTGGAAAGGGAGGGATGCTCTTTTCAGAGGAATGAGGATTTGTGTACCAAACCAGTTTCCTGATCTGCCAGCATTTTTCCTGAATATTCCCAGGCAAATTGCTTAATCTGCTTCTCCATTTCCTATCTGCAAATCCAGCAGATTCCTACTTCCCTTCTTTCTGCTCTTAAGCTATCTATCATGGTTATAAAATGGTAAAAGCAGACCAGCACTCTGCAGTGCTTACAGCTCCAAAAATAAGGGACCAGCAATGCCCCAGTGATCACAGGCACATATGTAGGACTCTTCCCACAAGGACCAAACACTTCTACCTTGTAGACTGTTTTGGTACATGCTAACTTTAGCAAATGCTCAAAGGTTATCCACTTTCTCTTTCGGCCGCATCATTCAGATAGCTACAATTCTCTCAGCTTTTTCATTTCAATTTTATACAGAACTCCAAGCAAAACTGAGACAACATGGTTTCTCTGATGTAAACAAAAATTTGGAAATCATGAATACTTATCCTTTCCTAAATGAACTACTAGTTGGCTTCAGTAGGCCAAAAAAAAAAAAAAGAGGTGTTTCAATATATTTTAAATTCCATTCTCAAGTTGAACTTTGTGATATGTTTGGAAGAGATATGTAGGAACAGGAAAAATTACCCTGAGGCAGACTATTGAAGATTAAAGTTAGATCTGCATTTGGCTGGGATTTTTCAGCTCTCACATGTATTGACTCCCATATTCTCACACTGAAATTTGCTTCTTGGTTTCACTCAGCACAAGGAACAAGAGTAAACACTGCAGTTTTTTCCATCCAGATCCACCAAGTCCAAGAACAAGTCAAACTGCCCCTTATGAGCAAGAGACACCATTTCTATTTTTGCCAGTTCTGCTAGTCACCACTGTAGATACAGCCCTCTGTTTGGTAAGAGGGGAACAGTGCTGGCAAAGGGCCGTAACCACTTCACCAGAGGAGACAACAAAGAGTTTTAGAATCTCTAACCAGTAGAGATTTGGGAGAAGAGTCACCACCAGAAGCGCTGCACACAGAATGTGCTTTGTTCAACATTTGTTGAAAATACAGCATTACCGAAGCATTTCCGAGGCAAACCAAGACCAGCCAGGAAACTACCACGTACCAGATTTTTAAGATTTCCAGTAATTTGACATTTATTTTAACTACAGGATGATCACCGTCACAAGTGCTTTGTACTGGTGCCTTCAAGATCTGCATCAAGAAATACCAGCTCACAAAAGGCCCTGATATCACTCAGCCTGAAACACTAACTTCTTTACACCATTCTGCAATGCCTTTGTGAGTAAAGATTCTCTCAATGTTGTATCAGTTTGAATCAGCACTGTTCATTTTCTGCTTTGCTGCAAGCCAAGGAATAGCTATTGCAAGATACAACATAAAATCTTAGACTCCTTGTTTTCTTCTGGCCAATGTCTCCCACTGAAAGATTAAAGAAAAGCCTTGACAGAAAACACAACTAAACATTGACTTAAGAAATATAAATGGATCTTGATTTTTAGCCATCTTTCTCCAGGCTTGATGTAGTCAATCCCAAACTCATTCCCCACACACCCAAAAGTTCAGAGTCAGGAAAACAGCATCGTACTACATTACTAGCTGCTCATAAACTGACTGGCAACTTCTGTCAGTTATTTCTACCTGAATTTGCATGCTTCCTTCTGACTTGGATTAGAACTTACACTTTAACATGCTTTTCCCTTATCATCTATCACAATAGCATTTTCTCTCTGCGTCCTTGGACAGGCTATAGACTAGGACAAAATCTTTGTCTACACTCACATGGATCTCAGTCTTATTTCTGCTATGCTAAGAGATATGAATAAGTTATGCTATAATTTTCTCCGACATGCACTGTTAACTAGATCTTTCCAGCGATAGACACAGCTGGTGCTCCAATCTGGGACTACAAATATAAGTTTATACAGTACAATTTATGGCAAAAATGTTTCCTTACAAGCTAATATCACAACAAAATTATGTGTTCTCCTCTTGGATTTTAATCCAACTGATTTTATCTCTAACTCTACCTTCCAAACAATAAGCACAGCCATGTGCTGGACTGCAAATGACCTCAGTCTGGTAGACACACGCAGATGTACTTAACCTGGAAAAGCCACCAACAGCCCCCAGAACAGAACTCACCAAATCTGTAGCTGCCTAAAATATTGCCTATCCAACAGGTGTTTCTAAATATTTTCAGGATTTCAACACATATACCCCATATAATTATGGCACAATTATGTCTCCTTTTTCATTTTTTCCTTTTTTTTTTTTTAAAAAAAAGCAAACAAAAAAACAATAGTTGAATGACATCACTGTGCCTAGATTCAAACTCCCTCAACACCATTTGATCACTCCACTCAGCTGAAAATAATTGGCTTTATTTATGTAGATTTGAAGACTACATTTTACACCCTAGGGTTTAATAACAGAGAAAATAGTAATGAGGGCCAAAGGCTGACTAGTTATATATAAAGTAACATAAAATAAAAAGACACTCCTATATAGAGCACATCATATATCTAAGACAAGAAAAAGATTCCTTAATTTTTGCCATTTTGATTGAAAAACTTGGTTCTGCACCGGAGGGCAGCGGACATGGAACAGGCTGCCCAGAGCAGTGGGCACATCCCAGAGCTGCCAGAGTTCAAAGAGCATTTGCACAATACTCTCAAACATAGGATTTGAATTTTGGGTGGTCCTGTGTGGATCCAGGATCTGGATGTGATGATCCTGGTGGGAACCTTCCGACTTGGTATATTCTACATTCTGTGGAGTAGCATAAACCCTGGTTTACCTCCATCAAACCGCAGGGCTCAAGGTGATTGGATGATCCTACTCTCACCTCTTGGGAGCTCAGAGCCAAGGATGCTGTTACAGGGTTACACTTGTGCGACTTCAGAAAACAAGATCAAGTTTCTAAAATTCCCAACTACCCCGCTTTTTCAGAAAACTTTGGAGGATGCAGAGAAGCTGCTCAGATTTCTGCCAAAGAGGAAACACAAGAGCAGCCAGTAGGCTGTGTTGTTATTGATAACTATTCCTAACTAATTAAGTAGCTACTCATTTGCAGATTTATAAATTACTTGCTCTATAGATTGTCATCACTTCATGATACAGCAGTTAACAGAAAGATGTCAGTCCTGAGGTTCTTGGTGGTAGAAAAGGAAGGGTCCAACACATGCAGGACCTTCCCAGAGCTGGTATGGTCTGGATGGGGAAAACAGGACTTCTCATTGCTGGGGGTGAACAAGCCTAGCTATCTCAAAAGCCTTGCCCCCACGACACTGGGCCCACAAGCTGTTGCCTGCCACACACACTGCTCCGCAGTGCCACCAACTCGACACATTTCATCACCCTCTACCACTTAGAGGACAAAGTTTCTGCCTGTGCTGACCTAATGGCGTTGCTCCTTCTTTCAGGAGAGTATATGCTGGCCATAGCCCTCCGGCCCTGCAGCTGATACAGCCTAGCTGAGGATTTGGGCCAGCACTGACCAGGGTTATTTTACTGGATGAGATCACAGCAATATTTTTGGAGAGCTATACGCAGATGACTGGAAACAGAGGAGCTCTCGTGTGGAAAATTTTAAGGGTACCAAGGACTGAACGCTCACACAGGGGCCGAAGTTTTCACCAGTTATTAAGAGTTTTTCCATTAGTGAGAATTATGTTAAAATTCCTTTGCATCATTAAGATCCATCCCCTCCCCTAAAATCTGGAAAGACTTAAGACCTCATTGGCTGGGAGAAAATAAATAACTAAATAAAGAGGTGGAAAACAAGCTAAAAATTACTTCCTCACAATTCCACAGCCCCAGCTCCCACTACCAAACAGCAGGTAAATGCAGTATATAAGAAGTAAAGAACACTGTAAAAAAGAAATCACACAGAAAAGTCTGTGCTGGATAAGTGACCACATCAGACAACTTTTCAGCTTCACGATGCTGTGGTCAAGCCAATGACTTTCCCTAGCGCTTGGCAGCAGTAATGAGCAATCTCCTCCCCACAGGCCGCTGCTCCCCACACGGCCAGGCCCCGAGGCCAGAGGCAGCTGTGCCGCCGGCCCACGCGGGGCCCATAGCAGCATCATCCTGCTTGTGAGGTTCAGCCTGAGTTCAGGAGCCGTGGCTCACACACCCTGGTTGCCATCTGGCAGAGGAAAGCATCACTCAGGCTTTTGTTACAGAGCGACGCACACAGGCTGGAAAGTTCAGTTTGCTCATTTTAATAGGAAATGCTACAGGGTTGCTGTGCGGTTCAAAACAACTAGAGCAAGTATTTGCAAATGTACTCTGTGAGGAAAAAGCAGTAACACAGTGAGTGGAAACAGCACTCACTGCTAGCATTTTGCCTTCCTCCTGAGAAAAGGCGTTAGACTTTACTAATTAATTTGTGATTCACTGCATCTCTTTGTATTTTTACAGATTAAATCTGCCTTAAAATGAATGTCTGTGTTTTGCCCTTATGGTCAAACCGTATTCTGGATTCATCTCCAACTGAGAACAGTCCAGAAACACAGCGTTCAGTAACCACTTACTTCACTCAGACCTTAACACAGTGTTAATTATTTGTATTTTTCTTCCTTCTAGCAAAGAGAGCAGTTTACAAATAACCACGTTCAACTGTGCTTATTTAAGAAGCAAACAAAGAAAATAAAATGCACTGAAGTAACGTCATGTCTTTGGGGAAAATCCTGTTGCATTATCTTCCTCTGACGCACTTAAATGGAAGAGAAACACACCACTGTGGTATTCTGGTCAATGACTTATGGATGTAAGCAGTTTGGATCTCGAGGACGTGCGTGGCCTGCCAGTGTCCCATGAAAGATGTGATCTCTTACACTGATACACACAGACCTCTAACAGCTCTCAGAAAGAAGTTATCAGAGAATCCAAAGGAAATGAGATTGCATGTGTCTCACAGAGCATGTGTGACTGGCAGCAGTGGTTCATACCTGAAAGACTGAAGAACTGTCCTAAAGTTCTTGCAGTATTTGACAGAAATGAAAGAACTGGGTTCTCTGCGCCTCTTACATGATTCATATTCCCTAAATGTGACCAGAAATGATGCCGAATTATGCAATGTTCCATGATTTGCATATACCTAAAACATACTTAGTGTGCCAAAAGGTATGTAAGCGATAAAAGTCACAACGATTTTGAAGTTTTGGTGCTGAAAATCCCACCCCCCTTTACACTTGGCCAGAAATAAACTCATTAATTCGGGGCGGGATTCGCTCTACTAAAAGCTAGTTGGCTGGGGCTGAGCTAGTCACCATGGGCCCCGTGCAGTCAGCAGAAAGCAATGCGCACCTCCCGGGAGGCAAGATGAATCACAGCAACACGGCAATGCTTTTTCCAGAGCACCCTTCCAACAAGGCACTGCGGGAGCCCCAGAGCCAGCATCTGTAGCTTTATGTTAAAACCTGTCAGGGGCTCTACTGCAGCCCTCTTTCTTCTGCTAACACCGTTAAAACCACTTTCTCCAACACTGTCTTCCCTAGCTTTTAACATACTACTTACCCTCATTAAAACCTTGCTTCGATCCTGTAAGGGCTTACTTCAACAGCTTGTGGTGAACAACCTTGTTGAAGTCTTTCGAAGGCCATGTGGTCTATCTCAACATCCATCCACACCAACTGATCCTTTCAGGAGGTTTCCAGGCAGTATGTAAGGCGTGATTTCCCTCTAGAAACTAAATCAATTCATCCACAGCATGTTTCTCCAGGTTTCCATTAATACATCATTTATTATTACTTTCACCAGTTTTTCCAAGCCCAGACTGATCAGCAGTTTCCTAGATCTTACCAGTACCTTTTAAGAAAAGGCCTGGTGTTATGTTAGGCACTTTCCAATCCTCTCAGAACAAGTCTACATGAAAGGAAGGCTCCAAACAGCAGCACAGCTGCTTCACCCTCGTGCAGCAGGCTTGGGTGAATACTACCTATTCCTGGTAGTGCTACCTTGTTTTGCTGATTTAACTGATAACACTTTCACCAATTTAGGTTTGAAGCTCTTCCAGCCAGCTAATGAGTTCTCTGTATACATACAAGCTTATATTTTTTTCCCCTCCTCATTTTGAACACACTTGTTTCCCATCTTACACTTGGATCACAGGCTTTTAAATACAAGAACATTGCTTTATCGTATGAATTCACTGCCTTTAAAAATAGCCCAGACAACATAAACTTCCACAAGTCTCTAGATAATCGTCATTCTGCCAATAAAAAGATGATTTCAAAATGCCATGATCAAGCCCCACAAAGGGGTGATGGAGGGGGGAGGGGGGAAAGAAACATGTTAGATACTTTTCTAAATGCTGAAAGCATATAATGACCCCTAAAAAAGAAAAAAAAAAAATGCTCCAAGTCAGCGTTTCCTGCCAGGAGACAGCTATCACCACTCTGGTTGCCTCTTCCCAGAGGAAGAAAATACATTGTGGATGTTGACAGGGCCTGATTTATGGTCTGAGGTTCTTACTCATATTCAGTCATCCCAACGTTAAGAACACATCTATTAACTTGCTTGTACTTACTCATCCAGGATGCCAGTTAAATTACACAATTCACCTCCATCACTCTTTCCTTCAGCCTTCAAACACAAAAGTACGGTTTAGCACCACAAGCTGCAATTCAGACTATTTAAACAATTTCAGTTCAGAAGAACTACTTAATTGTGGAAGTACATGCCCCAAGACTCTTCTAGCTTCGGGTCAGATAAAACTTCATTTGCAGCAGCCAAGCTCCGAACAAGTCTTAACAGAAGGACTTACATCCACATAAAAAAAATATCTTCATGGGATCAGCTATGAGGCATTTTCACGCACGTTACCTGTAACTTAAACTGGTACCTCATCCTGTTTTCTGAAAAGCTCCTTTCTCCTCTGCAATATTCCTCTTTTCAACACAGATAACTTTTTTTTTTTTCCCCTGCAGATTAGTAATCCACCTGCATTTAACCTCCCAGCGCCTTCAAAGAGCATTATTACTAAGAGAAAAATCAAGCAAACAAGCCAACCATCCCTCCCCCCTGTATCTGCAAACAGGTTATTCAAATTCAGTAGCGAGAATAATTTTCACTAGGAAAGCACCTTTCCTTTGTTCTTCAAAATTCCATTCAACTTGCATTGAGAAACAAACCTGCTAGCCACCACTCCTCCTTTTAGCCCACGATGAGAGCAAACATCAAGCTAAACACCATTAGCCTGGAATGAGATCAGGTGCTAACATACAGCCTAAGAACTGGGAACACCTGGGAGCTATTAGGGCAGCTGTACTGCAATGAGGCAGACCCAACAGGTGTGCTCAAAATCCTTGTTTTCCATTCTTGTGGTTACTTACAGAGCGCTATAGAGAGTGTTCAGCAATGTGTTCTCTCATCATGTGCCATGTCCAACATAGGTGAGCAGTATGGCCCCTCTCATAAATGAGAGCTACTGGTGCGAGCAGTTGGTTGTGGACAGTCTTGTTGCTCTACAGGGTAGATGTTGGCAGAAGCAGCTCCTGGTTCAAATGCTGCTGCTGAGTATGGTACTGCATAGCTGCTTGCACCAGTTTAAGAAATGCATTCATTTTTTAAATTTAAGATCGCAGATAAACTTATCTCTATGCTTTTATAAAGGGATGTGCTGCAGGCGAAGCCTCAATTACTGTCATCTATTACATTAGCATGTGGCTAAGAGGCTTATAGTATAAACTACACTGAGAAAGCTGTAGGCCATAAGGCACAACTAGCTCTTCTACCTGTGTTACTTTTAGTTGCAGGTTTCATCTGTACATTTTTGAACATCCTAGAGACGTGGGAAGGCAGCAAAACAGCAATGCAGACAAATTAAACAAGAGAAAAGGGAGCTCAGGACTGAACCAACTTTTCCCAGTGCTAAATACTCCTCATACACGGAACAGTATGGTTCTCACAGTCACTGGCTTTTCAACACTTCCTTCCTCCCCATTACCACTGCTTCTTTGCTGCGCTGAAAAATCTCAGAACTTAAAGATACAAGAATGTAGACCATGCTAAACTGTTGTTCGTACAGCAGACTGGATTAATTTGTGTTCAATTTCTGATGGAAAATAATAAAAGAGGGGGAAATGCGTGTGCTGCAGTTAGGTTAAGAACCCATGTGACAACAGAGTGGGGATTTGGTTATTGGGCTGACCGTTCCTCTTGTTTATGCTGGGAACATAGAAAAAATATTTTTTAATTACAGGAAAATGGAAACAGAATAGCACAGCTTTCTTTATAAAGTGAGTTCAATAAAACCAAGTAATTTATCTCTTACTGTGGTTTCACATCCCTTAGATTCTGCTTGTAGGTGACATCTCTGACTCACTGAGACTTCAACGATTTCATTTTCTTCTTGGTAAGTCTTTGGCCACCAGGACGGTGGTCAGCTAATCATTTCTACACTCTTTACTCCTAGTTTTAAACTAATAATTAAGCATATTTCCTAGAAGAATGTCAGGGGGAAGTTCTTTGCTGAGAGAGTGGTGAGGTACTGGAACAGGTTGCCCAGAGTGGCTGTGGATGCCCCGTCCTTGGAAGTGTTCAAGGCCAGGCTGGATGGGGCCCTGGGCAACCCGATCTAATAATTGATCTAGCAGTTATCAGCACCGCATGTGGCAGGGGGGTTGGACTTGATGATCCTTGAGGTCCCTTCCAACTTAAGCCATTATATGATTCTATGAAGACACACATATCTAATCCAAGACAAAGACTTGTTACCCGTCATCATCTGCAATAGAAGCCACACTTCTGGCACAGTGAACTGCTCCGTCTACTTGGGATGCAGAGCCCCGATATGCCTTTCCCATTGGATTCTGAAGGTTTGTTTTTGTGTCATAGAAAAGTAGGAGGTTCAATGTTTATTTTCTGAATTTTGGAAAATGTCTTCAGTTTGGGAATTCTTAGTATCAATCTAAAACATTCAAACTTCTTTTTTTTTTTTTTTTTTGGAAGGTAATGGTAATTATACATGGTACAAGATTTTGAGAAAAATTTGGGCTTTTAACAGGAAAATTCCCAATCCCTTTTAATCTACTATCAGACAGGTCTCCAAAATGGAACGATTCTCAGAAGCCCTTCAGTTAGCTTCTCCACTTTGCCAGCCCCAGCCTCCACAGTTCTGTAGTAGCCAACAAGTTACAGAAACCATGATAGTCACTGGCTTCTTTAGTCTACACTGGGTTTCTCAGAATCTCGTCACAGCTTTAATATTCCTGTAAAGTCACAATGTAGCAACATGCATATTTAAGTAGGATATTTCATTAAATATTACAAATATGTATAAAACTAAGACCAGAGCATAAATTCAGGGTACTTCCAGCATTTGCCAATACTACTCCACGAAGACCGAGCTCATGGAGTGACAGAATATCCCGAGTTGGAAGGCACCCATAAGGACCATCAAGTCCAGCTCCTGAATCCATACAGGACCACCCAAAATTCAAGCACTACATCTGAGAGCAATGTCAAAATGCTTCTTGAACTGCAACAGGCCTGGGGCTGTGACCACTTTACTGGGTAATTCAGTAAATGTGTGTGCGCCTTCCAGACCTGCTGCAGTAGGACTTGTCATCAGCACTGCTTGCTGTGCAATAGAGGCCACATGGCCTTTCACTAGGGCCTGCCCCAGGCTATGTATTTTTTTTTCCCCTAATTCCACCATCTGCTTTCTCACTCAGGATCTCATCCACTGCACTTTTCCTTTTTACTCCCTGGTGGAATTTCCTGCCTGTTTTCCACGAACACTTGTAGTCGCTCTGCTCACACTGGAGGAAATCCTGACACAAGAGGATTTTGATTGATTGAATCTTCTTTGGAGAATTATTTTGTTTTTCAGTTTCTTATACACTGACTGGGGGATTCAACTCCATGTTTTCAGAAAGCACTTGTTTGTAATGAGATCTAGTTAGCAGAGAATGCAGATGTCACCATTACCTATAGGTAATCAGCTGAACTTCGTTGTTAGTACACTAGGAGACCCATCATAAACCAGTCTTCTCCTAACATTCCTCTACTTAAAGCTATGGCATTTTCTGGTACATTAACAGTCAGATCTAGACTCTCTGATCTGTCAAACTGGCTGAATTTTTAGTGTGTCTTTCTGATATTATCAAAGAGTGTTTTGAATCTGTAAGGATTCTGTCATTACTATAGCATCTGCCCAGCTGTTGTACAGCACTCCTATCTGAAGCTGCATCCTTCTTCCATTAAAAATAAACTATTATTAATTCCTTCAAATGAATGAATGGCAAAAATATTCCACTGACGAAAAAAGTAACAGAATTACTCTTTATGCCTGTCATAGATGGTATATATATGTCACAGTTTAACGTGGAGAAAATAATTATCAACAGACAATAATTACATATAATTTCATATGATCTGATATGTGCAATTTAGTGTTTTATTAAACAAACACAGCAGCTAACCCAAATGTGATCGCTGTTAATTGAAAATTACATTAAATTCTATGTTCCTATGGTAATTATTGGTCATTTGACATAACATATGCCCTAAAATGTAATGCAGAAATTGATCTTCCTGTGAAATAAGAAATACTGTAGAAATAAAGTTAAGGGACATGTTTATTTCAGAGCCTTCTGCAAGCAAAATTGCTTTGATACAAAATGAGTTCAATAATAATACAGTGCTACCATCCACTCAAGCAAAAGAAAACCTCACATTTACATGAATGCACTTTATATTGATATTCTTATAGAATAATAGTTCCGATATCCAGAATGTGTCTGGCCTCACTGAAAGCAATGGCACAGAAACGCTGCAAGGTATTGGAGTATCATATCACTGGCAAGTGCTTAACTCTGTGAGTTCTCTGAGGGATGCTGTATAAATAAGGGTACTGTGACTGTGGGTCTGTATTCCTTGGTAGCTTTGACACACATCCTTTAGTGTTTGTTTCATTAGCTCAAAATGCACTATTGTGTCTTTTGGCTTTTTAGTATTCTTTTTTTTTTCTTTTTTTAAAGAAAAATCTTGAGGTATCCTTTACTGTTAACTAATGACATAGTGATAGGTCTATTTTCTTCAGGCTCCAGAGATTTACTGTACATTCAGTACACTGTACATTTGGTAATTATTTTTTAGTGTACTTTCTACACATTACTGTGTACAACTGTTAGTTTACATTAAAACTCTTCCCCCTCCTCACAAGATATGGCATAAACAAAAACAAATCTGACAAAAATTATACACATAAAATAAGAAGACAAATACACAAATAAGGCCATCTGCAGAATTAAAAATCCACCTCTTGCGATATTTCACAACAATTTCTACAGAATATTTTACATCTTACGAACTTAAATACTTAACGCAAAAGGAAAAAAACCTGTATGAAGCTAATCATATTATCTCTTCAAGGACCTGTCCAATTTGCTGGCTATCGGCCTTCTCTGGGGAGTTGGAATTTTAGAAGGCTTGGCTGATCCTGGCCGAGAACCTGCTCGGGGCGTCGGTCTGCTTGTAGCTGGAACAGTCTCTGACATATCTGAGCATACAGACTGGATTTCTGAAATATCAAAGTCAGATGCATCGCTGCCTCTGCGGCTACTCGACCTGCTGCCAGCCTTGCTCCCTGCTCGGCTTCCAGGTCTGCTTGGAGTTCTCCTGGTTTCTAGAAAGAAAAGGTACCCAGCAGCATTAGAGGTACAGATGCAAAAGGTGTGCAGGTCTTTGCTAAGTCTTTGGCAATCCCAACAATTTCTCACTGCACAAAGTAAATTTCAGACTTCTGCCAGATAAGCTGGACAATAATCAGAGTTCCTCTTACATTAACACAACAGCATAAAACAATGTCACACCTCCCATTAAAAAGAAGGGAAAACGGAACGGAATGCTGAGAGGTTGGAAATTTATCACTAGCACATCCAGTTAAAGAAAATTATCCTGGCAACTCTTCTTGACTTACAAGACATGTATTATCTATTGATTATGACCAGCTAGATCCTTTCTTTCTTCTGTCATTTTCTCAACTATGACCTGGAAGATTTAAATAGCTGGCATCCCCAAGTACTGAAGATTTATGAATCAACATGGGTGGATAGTGATAAGACAAGGGAAAATGGTTTCAAACTGAGACAGGGGAGGTTTAGGTTAGATATTAGGAGGAAGTTTTTAACCCAGGGGGTGGTGATGCACTGGAACAGGTTGCCCAAGGAGGTTGTGGATGCCCCATCCTTGGAGGCATTCAAGGCCAGGCTGGATGTGGCTCTGGGCAGCCTGGTCTGGTGGTTGGCAACCCTGCAAATAGCAGGGGGGTTGAAACTCGATGATCCTTATGGTTCTTTTCAATCCAGGCCATTCTATGATTCTATGAATACATAAATTGGACATGCAGATGACAAACTCATTTTTCAAATGTGTACTTCTACCCCACTGCCTTTTTGTTTTCCAAATCAAAACCACAATATTGAAAGCTGCAAATAAACAAGGGAAGACTGTACATTCTCCCCAAAAAAGGACTTAGTAAATGAGCTCTCTGCAAGCCTTCTAAAGTGAAAGCTTGTCCAGACAATGTGCCATGAAGAAAAAAACCACAACAAAGAATCTTAAACAGAAAAACATGAATGTGGGTTTTCATAATTTTCTTATTACTTATTGAATCTTTTTTGATCTTGACAAATCTGGTTCCCTGTAAGGGCAAAGAATACCAAGCTGAAGCTGAAATCTCAGCTGGCTCATTTTTCCGTATCACCTATAAGTTAAAAAACATGGACTGTTTGAGCAAGATTTTCCAGTACGGATTGGTAAGCTCTGCAGAGCTCAAGACATGCAGGAAAGGTAGTAGAGCTATCTTCTTGTCTCAACACCCAGCCAGCCCTGCTCTAAAGATCCTGGAAGAGCACAGCTTCACACTTTCTATTTTTATATACTGTTTTAAAAATCTCTGTGGGATGTTTCATAAATAAGGTCATCTACAGCTGCACCCTGCAGCTCTTCTTCCAATGAAAACAGACAAGTCATGACTAAATGACCCCTTTGCTCCATCACAGTTGAACATAACTTGGATACTGTGAAGTAAACTCTTTCTTCTTAGGAAAATGCTTCTTTCCTATTTCTTTAGGCAGGGATATTGGAGATAGTATTGTCAAGAATTTCTGTCATGAATTTGCACATCTCGCACTGAATGTAACACAACCACTGTTAAACCAGGTGAATGAAGGACCGTTACCCTGATTATGTGCAACTTTAGCAATGATAATATGGAGACAACAGGACTACTGGCTTCCCACTCTTCCAACTCACCTTCCTCACATCTCAAAGTTGACTCACAGGAATCCAGGTAGCCAAATAAAGCAAGGTGTAGATCAAGCTTTAATGTTAAGACACTCACCTGCAAACTGAGCTCTGACTCTGGTAGCTGCTGTGGACAAGATGCCGCTGTCTTCTCCAGAGTGGAAACCCTTCCCTGATAGATATCCTGGCAGTCTGAGTTTACTTCCTTGAATAGGTGTTCCCTATTAAAAAAGAATGAACAAACAAACAAATAAATAAATAAATAGGTTGTTTCTATTTTTGCTACTGAAGATGTGGCCAAGTATTAGGTGATACATAGCTTGGAATATGATTTTGGAATATGATCATCTTAGCAACATTCACTGTGAATCTGAAATACTGGTTTCAGTCAGTATGGACATTTTTGATGATGTGAAGCTTTGAACATTCCCTTAGCAGTTAATTCTTGAAATAGTCTAAAAGCAAATCAAGAAACAGTTTGATAGGCTGCTTGACACTAAAATTCAAGCCATTATGTGTACTTCAGTGCATATATTGGAAGAAAAATGCTATTTTCTTACCATTAGTCAAAAACATAGGATTAGTTGATGGTACATGACTTCAATTAATGAAGTAGCTGAAGATTTATGTCTGCATAGCTTGACTTTCCACCATTCTAATTGTTGCTGTAGTGCATTTGTTTTCATTTTATAAATACTCGATGGTATTTATAAAACACAACTACCTAATTTCAAAATCTTTTGCCACAATGCAGAAGAAAAAACACGACTACTTCAAGAAGTCCTTGCTGTCAATACATTGCCTGAAACATCTCTGCTCCATATCTTTACCCTGCCTTTCTCATTTCTGAGATTAAACAAGCCTTGATTTATAATCAGCCCAACAAAAGGTTTCTTTTGGTGCCACAAGAATGAAATCCTCATTTCTCAAATCCCAAAACACATGTAACATACTAGATAGGAGTTTTAGGCAAATAAGAAGAAAACCACAGTATTCCCATTAATTTAGTCAACAGAAAAATATTAAGTAAATATCCTAAAAGAAGAAATACTGCATTTATGAATATGGCCCTTTAAGTGGCCCAGACCCCAGGACCCACGTTCCAGGCCTTTGATCCATACAGTGGTGGGGTAGAATTGGGTACTGAAAACCACAGTCCACAGAGTGAGCTGCGAGCTGCCTGGAGCTAAGCACTGAGCAGGGGCCCAGCAGGGGCTGCCTGGCTGCTGCTCCTGGCCCTCTGCCAGCCAGGACCACTTCTGGCAGAGCTGAAAGAAAGAGCACACTGATGCTACAGAGCAGACAATGTGCTTGCTCTGACATGGATTGTCACAGTATTAACTCTCCCTAAAGCAAGTATGAATGGTTAGCAGGCTAAGATTGTCCAGCCAGCCACACCTTAGAAACCTCTGCTCTACAGGAATTGCTTGGGATGATTAACAGAAAGGGAAATCTTGTCATCACCTTGCTGGATCTGCTGTACTTTGGTGAAGGCCTTGGGATAGAATAACCAGGACAAGGAGAAAAAGAGATCAAACTTGTTCTTCATTTTAGCCCTACACCCATTGCCAGTCTACACATACAATACTAACTATTCTCTTGGGCAGAAAATGCAGCAGAATCTCAGAAATTCTCTACAATCTACCCCAACCCCAATCATTCAATTTGTAATCTTAATCCATGGTGTTTTACATAAAAGAAACTCAGTTAAACTACTGGCAGTTGTAAGAGCAGGTGAGAAATACAGTGCCCCCATTTGAAATCAATGCCATTTGCTTTCATGTCATGCATATTTCTTGAATCTGGAAAGTACCATCAATTAATCTTACAATTATTTACCAGCTAAGAGATGAAAATACAATAGATTAGAAACAGACAACTGATTCTATTTTGTGCTGCTGTTAATCATTCATAGCAACAGTCTTGCCTTGTGTGCTTGAAGTGATGTATACATACATATGCTTGCAGTGTGCACAAATAATGTGCCCACTTGCACAAGAAAGAGGGAGTGAAAATTTCTTTTGCATCTTTGAGCAAAGCCACACAGAGGTCACGTAAATTTAGTGCTGGAAGGTATCAAATGAATAGCAATAGACATCAAAGTGCAGACTTGTGAAAAGCAGATACAAAAAAGGTGATGGTAGTATAAGCTTCTCCACACTGAGCCCTCTATCCAAACTAGGGCAAGAGTAATTCCTACAAGTAAAAAGTCAGTTTGCATCTGGTCCAGCTGCAACCTTTTCACTGCCTGCAGTGACATTAGAGAAGACACTTTGGCTCCAAGCCCGTTCAAATTTTGGGTCATTCAGCTCAATTACCAGCACAACCCTAGTTGCTATACTGGCAGCTTTTATTTAAGTCATGGTCTGGACAAAAGACCAAAGCTCATTTCCTGTAAGTCATCAAATAGATCTTATTAGAGCAATGACTGGTCATTACCCCCTTAGACTACTCTTTCAGCTGTTGGGAAGATTTCTATATCACCATGAGTATTTTGTGCAATCTCGTTTACAGAGACTGGGTATCTCTTTATTTAGTGGCTTTTCATGGGAGATAAAAATTAATTAATCTGAGTTTTCAGTTTTTGAAAAGTAACAAATAGAAAAAGAAGTCTTGGGGAAAAAACAGGCAATGAACAAATAAGTTGCAAAGGTCTAAAATAAAGTCAATGCATTAATATGTAAGGGATGTTGCAGCACTGAAGCACTGAAACTCTAGTGGTTGTTAGTGAAGTGACGGTTTTAGTGAAGGAAGACTATTAGACTAGAATCTCTATCCTTACTGTACCTCTCCAGATGACCCTTGACAGTCTGAGGATTCTGGTGGCTTAGAAGGAGTTGACGTTTTGCTGTTTGTCAACCATGGTTTACCATAGTTGCGTGTTAAATGATGTGGTGTCTGTACGAAACAACGGTAAATCAAAATATGAAGGACAGCAGATGGCAAACAATGTCATGGAGAAGGATACCCAGGCTTACACAGGGAGATCAAATCTCATAGTAAAAATACAAACTAAGTAGAAAGAGTTGATGACAAATGTTCTGAAACAAAGAGATGGCAGAGCTTATTTCTAATATGAATTGGAGAGTTTTTTTGCTCCTTCAGAGTTTATTCCCAAATCATCAGTTAGCACCTTAAATATAAGAAAATCTTCTATTCCTGTGTTGCTAACAAACAGTAGAGGAAATACACTGAAAATACTTCTGATTTCCTCCCAGAATATGAAATAAGACTGAGGTGCTTCTTCCCTGTCATCTAGAGAACATTCCAATTTTGTTGAAGCAAGAAAAAAACCTACATTCCGTTTGTTACACAATGTTGCTTTGTACGTTCTTCCTTACCTTTGGTGTACTCGTAGCAACTGCTTGTGGGGCAGCTGCCTGGCCAGCCTGACTTGACAGAGAAGTAGATCGGTTTGGAGAAGCACCCCTTGAAGAGGGTCGTGATCTACGGCCTCTTGGTCTGAAAGCTGCCATGCTCTGACTGGCACCATCTGCCAAGATGAACTTCTCACGCAGCTCTACATTTGTCCTCCCTTTAGCTGCAGCAAAGAAGGGTGTTCATTTAGTGAGAAATGCACACAGTCACCAAGCTGTTCATTGTCATTTTCGCCATGCCGATTCCAACACATTTTTACAAGAAATAAAATGCATTACTGTGTAATGCATTTATTTTGGACACGGGAGAATTATGTGCAGAAATTTCTTATTCTAATACTTTATGCCAGCAGGAATGAACCACTGTCAAAGGAAGTCAGCGTGATAATGGAATGCTCAATGTGCTAAATCACTGTTAATCAATCATCTACTAATACACAGACAGAACCTGATGAGCAGTTTTGCTAACTCCACAGCTACTCATTATAAATAATACTTGCTTGGATGTTCCAGGAGAAATTGTTTAGTAAAATTTACAGGAAAGCAGCAAATATATTTATTTAAAACTATGAGATTATGTAGTTTGGCAACATGCAATGATGAACACAAATTCCAAACTGTAATGAAGTAATCAGTGGCTAAGCACTCACACACACACACACAGATATGAGAGAATGTTCTGCAAGAATAGATGCAAGAAATGTTAGCATTTAACTGTGTCAGTGTGAATGACAATTGTTTTTGAAACACTGTTCAAGCATGTCAAAAAAAAAAAGCAACAAAAAAACCAATAAGCTCGTAAAGCACCAGCCCATGTAGTAACACATTAAGCTAAATGTGATGGGTGAGGCATATTAAAAGTTAAACATATATATATATATAAATGGGAAGGAAATGAAGAGAAAGGAGAAGAGGAGGAGAAGACAAAGAGAGGGATTTGCCAACCTATAGTAGGCTGAGTGGTAATTGAAGAGTTTGATTCCGAACGTAACATTTTACTCCCGTGATGATGAACTAGAAAAAATGACACAGGACATGGGTCACATTAAAGAAAATTGTTAACAGGAGAAGAAATCAAGTATAGCAGCTGCATATGCAAGGGACTCGGAGCCAAAAGACAGGACTCAGAGCAAAAGCTGTCTTTAAGTGCTCTGAGGTGAACTCTCAGTGTTCCCCTAAGCAAAAGGAAGAAGTGCTTGGGTAGACTCAACTGCAGTCCTAAGTAATACATGTGTAGTAAAGGTATTTATCTGCTGACATAAAGAAGTAATATAAGCTAAAACTTTTATGTCACTAGGCCAAATATATTTTAATCTATTTATGACAACAGTTCTCTGAAATGTTGTTTATTTACATGCATGAGAAGCTCTTGGTAGACATGCAGATTTGCTAGGCCAAGCGCTCAAGGAAAAGCCTGAACCTGCACCACTAAGATCACTGTCTACTTTACATCATTGACTTAAGTCCAGTCAGGATTACATACCAATGGACACCTTTCAGAATCTGGATGATTTTACAGAGATTAGTATTCCTTTCTCACTGTGTTGAGTTACACATCTGTGCATGTACATCCCATGAAAAAGGGACAAAGCATAACAGCAAATACTATAGAGGTATGTAAATTACAAGGTTTGTTAAAGAAGAAGGGAAGGAAGGGACGGTGACTACAGTTCTAAATGTCTCTCTATCTGAAGACAGAGTAATAAGGAAATCATATGTATTAACCAGATATTCATTATTGTAGCTTTCAGCATCAACTCAACTAGGAATTACAACAGTCTGCCCATCAACAGGCGTGAGACAAATGTTTGGTATGTAGTATGATGCTAAGGAAAAGACCGATTTTTAATACTGCTGAAAACCTCACATATATCATTAGAGGGTTACAATAGGTCTTTTAAAGTTTCATGGATACCTTTCAAGCCTGTGGACAGAACTTTCCAGGGCAGAGTGGTATACCCTGTCAGCCCTTATAGGATTCTGTGGTAGCCTCTTTTCTGTTTTAGCATCCCTGTCTTAACATGGCAAGTTGTACAAAAACAAGTTGTTCAGGCTCTCAGGGTCTATGCTGATCTGCTTAGAAACCCTGGTGCCAAAGCAGAAGTTGCATCAGACAGTTGGCACTTGAGCAAAGTCTACAGGACAGCTAATATCCTCTTCTTCAATACTGTGTTTCTCCCTTGAACTCATGCTGTTACAGCATTGACTGTAATTCCACAGAACTCTTGAGAGGTAAATTGGAGTAAATTTAATTCTGTTACTTAAGTGGATAGTGGAAATGACCCAGTTATGCAACATTAGTTAAGTCTGAACACAGTCAACACAATATTCTTTGGAATGTTACTATTCTAACTATTCTTTGACTTTCATCTCTTCCACTAACTACAGTCTCAAACGACTTCCTTTCTGTCTCCTAATATTCCCTCAGGAATGGTGCCAGACAGAGCCTACCTACCTTCCCACTACAGAAGCAGGCAAACTAAGATGTCACTAAGTCTCCCAGTACTGATAAAACAATCCATTTGATACAATGCCCTGGAGTGTATGGTGATAGAGCACTCCCTGCTTCCTCAGAACACTAAGTTCTCCTGATCACAGCAACTTCTACTTGCTTTGTACAAGGCCCAGAGCTCTGCAAAGTGGTGCTGGGGAGCATGCCAATGAGAAGACAGGGCTACAAAGGCAGAGACTGAAAGCGTGGGTGCAGCCACTGCAGAGGGAAGTTTTTCTATTGTTGTTATTCTTTTTGATTCAATTGCCTTCTTTTGATTTATGGCCTTAACATTTCTCTCCTGCTGAGAAGGTTTAATTGGACATATCTTGTGCTATTTCTGCCAAGTCATACAAGCAGCTTACAGGCTGTAAACTCCAGCTGGGCTAGGTTCAATTCTTAATTACACCATTCTAACAGTGGACAAACTGCGCAGAAGACACCACAGTTATTCTGTACATACATGAGTGTAAGTGTAGAGGATCTTAACTGTGGGATTTAAAGTTTACAAAAACAGATCATTATGAGACATTAAGTGAGATGCTGTTTACAGAACTGGCATTTTATACATTTCTATCTCAAGACAATGAATGATGCCTGTAACCAAACCATTATCTTCACGTCCATTTTAGCAATCCTGTTACGTACCCCTGCAAGGATCATTTTTCACTAAGAACTCATCAAGTGCCATCCAGCCACCTCCAACACGAACCATGACTGTACTTCTTAGGATACGAACAAGACGTAGTTGTTGAGAGTCACCAAACTGCAAGAAAATCAAAAAACAGTCTGAGGCTGTAAGCCATTCAGATACAGTTCAAGCTGACAGATTAAAAATTAGGCATTTTAAAAAGTTTATTTTGATATTTGATTATTAGTAAATGCTAAAACTCATTATTAATGCAGATTATTAAAGCTGTTAAGATTTCAAATCAGATGCTGCTGAATTAATCCAAAGGAGATGGCAAGACGATAAGAAAGAATTCCAGATTTAATTTTATGGTTGATTCTCAAATGTCTGATGTCAATTAGGATGCAAAATTAGTAACACGCCATTTAATTGGTTACAGTCTGCATATGGACAAATTAATGAAGACCTATTTGCATTATCTTATTGTTGAAATCTTACACAAACTCTCTTCTGCAACAATCTAGTTGTTAATGATACCAGCTGAAAGGAAGGCAGGATTGCTTTTAACAATCAGTAAAAGGGCTGGAAATTCAATTTACTATGTGCGCTGCACTGTTCCATGAATTGATTCATTAGAGAGATATTTTCAGGTATAGCATCCACACTGCTCCCCTATAGCTAGGTACATGTGAGGAAGGGAACATTAAAGGAGCAAGGCATCATCTTCAGCTATCTAACTACCTTTTATAAACACTTAGAAACTGTCAATCCTCTCTCTACACATTGAGGTTCTTCACAACTCGGAGATGCACAAAAGGCCTATTTTACCCTAACTCCTCTACTGGCCAGTTCTTCCTTAGAGCTGATGTCTAAGGCCTAAAATATGCTTGCTCTTTAAGCCTGTATAACGAAATCTGCATGCAGTATTTCACTTCAAATCTAGATCAAAGAAAAAGCAATCAAAACGTTGACCTCATAATCTCATGAAAACTGACTACAGAAATTCAGCAGTTCTTTTTTTTTTTTTTTTTTTTTTTTGCCAATGTCACTAAAATATTTATTTTGACATCAGATAATCAGGCCAAGGGCTCTCATGCAAAAAAATGCAGAGCACCTACTGAAATCAATAGGCGTCAACTACACATTTTTGGTACAATCTCTGATCCTGGGAGAAAGCTATCCATAGTTCAGCTGTACCTGCTTGCTACAGTAAGGGGACTGAAATACTTTACATGTAAATCACACAAATATTCTCCCTACTAGTTCAGCTGTTTCATACTACTCAACCCACGGAGAGAAGGTATGTTTAAAGGAATATTACTTTTAGGAACCAAACAAAGCAAAATTTGCTGCTTAATTTGATAACAGAAAATAATTTGTTATAAATAAGAACATTCGAATGATTATTATCTGTAAGGGCTTTTTAATTCTCCATTCAATAAATGTGATACAAAAGATTTTTTTTTACAAATGTAGATCAAAGTTTAAAACGGCATCCAAATTGATGCTGCTTATTTGTACTGGCTTATTTCTGAAGGGAGTATTTTCAGGTGGTTCTAAAGATCCTACCTTTCTTCTTTTCTTTACCTTTTCCCCCCTTTTCAGCATATATCTTCATTTAGACCCCATCAAGCAACTCTACCAAGGGTCAGATACCATATCCTTCAGAAACTGCCTAGGCTATAGTAAATTCAGACACTGGGACTTCTGGAGAATAACAGAGGTGCCTCTCAAGGCATTTTTTCTAACAGTAACTTAACTGACTTCCCTATCAAAACAGCCTGGATACCAACATTCCTTTAATATTTAGAGATGTTCCCAACAACTGGAAATCAGAGGTAAAAATGATCAAGATAAAAACTTCAAGGAAGTAATGTTTAATCTACAAAGTCGTCTTCTCCAGATAGCAGCCATATAACATCAGTACCACTTGGCCAACTAGCTGTAGGTGATTTCACTGTGATGCTGTTTAGCACCAGTAGGAGTTGGATGCTCTCAAAAAAATAATAATAATTAAAAAAAAAAAAGTATTTTTTTAGTTCTGTGAGTACAGATGGCAGATAAGAGGATTAACATAATTTCAAATGATCTTTTCAAATCAAGGCATGTTCTATATGTGGAAAACATTTTAAAGAACTACTTAGATATATTGCTTGAGGCATGTGGTAAGATTACCACTGCTCTTTGTGCTTTCTTCCACGCTTCAACAAGCTTTGTCAATAAATTAAAATGCAAGTACATCTCTAGATTTAAAGTGGCTCATGTATTTAACACTAGAATATCCAGAATGGATTTTATATATTATTGTCTCTATAAGTACATGAATAAGATCCTTATGATAACAGCTACTGTTCGCCTAAGCTATTTCCATTCTCACCAGGCAGTCATGATCTAACAATTTAAGAAGCTGCACATCAGTATGTGCCACAGGAGTAGCACTAATTAGTGGTGCTGTACAGCACCACTGCAACCTGACTCACTGATTACCTAGCTGACAGAGGACCAATACATTACAGACTTCTCACAGCTCTTCAAAAACACACTGGAAAAGAGAACAGTCTAGGGTGAAACAGCAAGCTTTTTTAGCCAATGCCCAAAATATGTATTGAATAATTCACTCAGTTAGTTTACAGCATCAATTAGGTCCAACCACCAATTAGGTTCTTAATCAGTCTGCTTGATTGCACAGGCGTTTTATTAAAAATGAGAATATTTTTCACCTTGAGTTGCAATAAATAAATGATATCATCATTGGATACATGGTTACTGTGATTGGTCTTTAGTCTGATAGCCTAAAAAACAAGATATAGACTTTTGAATCACTCCACTATAAAACTGATAACTGGTAAAATAATGTTATTCTAAACTTGAAATTTAAAAGCACAAGATTTTGAATACATAAATTCCTGCTGACCATTATCTGGTTCCTTTAAAAGTAATCTCCTTATTGAGGAAGATGGTCAGGGAAAGCAGGTGGGGGGGGGTTGAAGGGAAGAGATCCTGAGACAAGGAATGCTCCATAGTATTTAAGGAAGCACCACAGCTGACCAGCAATGAAAGTAGCTGAAGATGAAAGGATGGTAAAATGGACCATTGCAAAGCTTAAACAACTATGTATGCGTTAGAAGAAGGAAAAAAAAAAAAAAAAGGAAAACTTCATAACACATTCCACTGGTTTATACCTGATTTCCCAGGAAGAACTGATAAGAAATGAAAAATGGAAGAAAGACACGATTAGTTTACAGAAAATTCTCTACATGGCTCTAGAACACATGCAAACTAACACATCAGACATTCTAAAGTATCTAGTTCAGAGATGAACAGGTAGCTAACTACCCAAAG
Source organism: Gallus gallus (assembly GCF_016699485.2). Classification (NCBI taxonomy): domain Eukaryota; kingdom Metazoa; phylum Chordata; class Aves; order Galliformes; family Phasianidae; genus Gallus; species Gallus gallus. The sequence goes on along the minus strand of NC_052534.1, from coordinate 86,807,188 downwards.
ACTGAGCACTGAAGAACATTCAAGGCCTTTCTTTCCTTCCCACTGCTGTTTCTGTGGTGTTTTAAAATCATCAGCAAGCACTTAGTAACTCTTAGCCAAACATTGCATCTGAAATTGTTCTAGCTATTGAAACTATGGGTGGCGAATCTTCCTTTACATGATTTTTTTTTTCTGTCATCAAAAATTGTTTAGCAGTTACCTAACATATTTCTCATACTTCTTCAGAAGAAAAAGTGCGCTCCATAAAATGATAAGTGATCAAACACAATTTTGTCAAAGATTTTTGAAGTGCAACACAATACTACAGGAAAGTATTTGCCATTGTTTCTATCATACTAATAGAAAAACAGCTACAGTCTAAACACTTTGGGTATCCAGAAGAAAAGACTGCATCTTAAGGAGATGTTGTATATATGCATATATGTATGCAGGCAGCTTTTAAAAATTCCCAGTACACTGAAAATAGCTTCTGTAGTTTCAGTGAAAAACACACAGCAGCATTTTCCATGCTTTTAGTCTGTATGTTCTAAATAAAAAAAACCATACAGAACTGAGATGAGTTTACAGTAAGAAAATATGCAAGTGTCATAAATTTCCTGTAAATTGCTATAGCCTATATCCTTGCAGAACCATGTCACAGGAAGAATCTTTAAGCTCAAAGAACTAAGAAGGTCCTTAGGAGACTTACCCTGTACTTGTTATCCCCAATCTGTTCCACTTGAAACCGTTTTGCACATTTACATTTAGCTACTTGTCTTGTAACCTGCGAAAGAACACCGCTGTATGATTACTGCTAATATTACACTTTAATAGACTATATTATAACTGGTAAACTTTAAATTATATAGGAGGGAAAATAAAATTGAAAAATATGATGCCAGTAGAACAGGTTGTTATCAAATTAAAACAGAGGATGTACCTCGTCTTCAATTTTGTCAGCATCTGTGAGAGGCTTGTAAGCATCCTTGTTTGGATGAAGAGCTGCTACAAACTCATAATAATCAATATACCCATCACCATCTCTATCAAAAATGTCTGCAACAGCACTCATTTCAAGTCTGCTTGTTGGGAATTCTGTAAGATAAGAACGACAGAAGATAAGTTGGTTTTTCAATGCCATGAATATTGACAAAGCCATGAATGGCTTTATCACAAATCTAAAAGCATTTTCAGGCACTAAGTGACAATGCACATAAAAAAAAAAAGCCCAGCAACATTCAAAAAAGTATAGGAATCATTCTGAAAAAAGACAGGATCGCCAGTGTTACCTAGATAAAAATGAATATGACAGCGATACCAAGGCATGTCCTGGATAGAGAAACAGAGAACAGTGCACAGATTAAACTGTGCACTTTAACATTTTAACCTTCAAAGCACATAAAATACCACAGATTAATAATATAAATTGTTAGCGAGGAAAGGTCAAGCAAGAATTTCAATGCTAATTAAATTTGGAATGCAAGGCCTTCCCACTTCAGAAGCATGCATGGTGTGTTGTGAAATCCTTCTTTAGAACAAGTCCACTACAGCAGATTATCAGCTCAGAGATTCTCTATGAAATGGTCAAAGAAAACTTCAGGACGGTGAACAAGAATCAAATAATGAGTATTTAGCAGTAGCAAGTTGGTATCAACTGAGTTAAATGAGTAGGCAATTTAACAGCTTGGCAGTCACAGTTTTTTTCCTCAGCTTCTGTCATCTGAAACTATTCCAAACTAGCAAATACTTTAATAAAAATATCAAAATCACATGAATTGTTTTTGAACATCATCTGTAAGTTTCATAAAGTATGTTTTACTATTATGAATAATCAACGAAAAGTGATTAAATATTGAAATAGCTGTGGAAATGATAGTCATAGTCTGGTAAACTACTAATTAACCAGTAGTATAAAAGTGTCATTTGTAGTCTGATCCACAAGGGAAAAGAGTTCCTAGAAACAGAAACAGTTTCTAGAATCTAAAAATATTTAAAGTTTCATATATATATATATATATATATATATATATATATATATATATATATTATAATATATAATATATATATTACGTGTATATATATATTATATATAATAAAGTATAGCTGAAGTTAGTGATAATTAGTAACTTACTTCAAGAAGAAAATCTGACGTTCTGACACAATCAACTACATAATGCATACTCTTATAGACAGTAGTAAGACCTAATGAGATGCTTCTTCCAAGGCATCATTAAGATAATTTCAAAACTTACTTGAAGAAAGAATTCCATCAATAAATTCCTGCCTTGTTATTTTTCCATCCTGATCTTTATCAATCCTCCTGAAGAAGTCCATTACGCGAGACTTCTTATGGTTCATCCATCGCATATATTTTTTCCTCCAAATATCAAAATCAAAGTTGGCAAATTCTCTCAGCTTAATCAAGAACAGAGAAAGAACATTTTTCAGTTGAAATCAGTAGATCCAGAAAATCAAGAAGAGATATCATCTGCATTCTTTTAAATACATTGTTCTTTAAAATGTTAACTCAGATCCTCAAGAATCCTTTATCTCCTCACATTTAAAATGAAAATGACTACTTTCAAAGCACATGGTGATGTTTTCAGTTAGCTGTATCATACAACAAACACAGAGACTTTACAGTATAGCCAATTTAACCCCAGTTAAACAAAATTATGCAAAGAGTATATGTATTCTGTGCAGTCCATTGCTGACCTCTTCAAGTCTGTCCAAAGCATCATTGAGTTTTCTTCTTCTTTCCAAGGCCAGAAGCCAGACTTGCTGCCATTTGCTGACTAAAAGGTTTACCCGTGGATTCTTGGTTTCAATTTGTGCCTGGGCTGCTGATGGATATAAGCCTGGTGTGGGGGAACGCTTTCCTGTTAAAACACAATAAAATGCGTAAGTCTTACCCAGTTCAAACAAAACAAACATACACACAAAGGGTACTTAACCTTCCTAAAACCACTCCTTGTCACAAGTAATGAGCTCAAATCCTGATATGATTCCAACTAATGAGATTTTTAAAAATTTATTTATTTAGCACTGCTGGTGAAGGACCACACGGCGGTTTATGTATTCAACTCTTCTCTAGCCCAAAGCAGCCAGCAGTGGCTGCACAACTGAAACTTCACAGGTTATATCAAATCTTTGCAAGCCTCTGATAGAGAGTTAAGAAGTTATCAACCTGATTTTTGAAACAGGTTCCATACAGCAACAATACACTGGGTAAAAACATCTGAAATACAACACTTCTTCACTTAAGACTCACTTTCCATTCAATTTTACTAAACATGAGATTCCTACTCGGATCCATATAGTTTTTTGGACATTAAGAGAAAAAGTTTGTCTCAACATTTTTATTTAAAAGAAGCTGTTTGCACTTTCAAATAATTGTAGGTTGGCAAAAACACTGCGAGCACCCTCTTGGAAGTTTAGTAGCACAGGAAAGTCTGTAAACTATAAAAGTAAATATTCAAGAAGTGTGGGTGAAAATTTAAAAACAGAAGTCTGTTATAGGAAGTTACCTCACAATGAGAAATACAGAAGATTTAGACAAATCACTCAAGACAGAATTTTACCCTATTTCACTGGACTTTTCTGCTGTTAATCAAACTCACTAGATTATTAGTAACCTGTTATCTTCATAGACAGAGCAATGGTGTGTACGACCTACCCAAAACACTTCATTACTTACTTCCTGCTCTCCCCTTATCAAGGACAGGAATATGAGATTGTACAGGAGTAGGTTCAAGTGCCTTTCTTTTATAGGTCTTTGTAACTTTATCAACATCAGGTTGTTTTCTGGTCATTTCCTCCATGAATGTCTGCAATCAGATAGAGGTGGCATTAATTAACAATACACAAGTGACGCTAAGAATGTAAGACTCATACAATAGCAAAACAAGCCAAAGTTACAAGAACATCAGAGAAAGACTATAATAATGCCAATCTCACAGAACAGACAGAGATAAAATAGAGGCTTCTATATGTAAAAAATAAAAACAAAAATAACATCAACAAAAAAACCACAAATAAACCCCCACAAAAAAGAAGTAAAAGCTTTTAAGACCACTATGGCCTGGCTTAAAGGAAGTCTAAATCTGGAAACAGTTTATGAAACTCCTTTATGCCTTAGGTGTGTATGGTGAGGAGATGTACCACCAGACTTTAGACTCAAGTGCTCTTTACTGTCCAGAGAACATCTCAGAAATGAGATGTTTCTAGGAGGACTTATAGGTATGCTTCTGGAACAGTACAGCACTAAATTTTTTATTGATTGTTTTTCATAACTATGTTGAATAAACTGAAGGAATACTGTATACATAGTAAAGGCCCAATTAACCATCTGATAAAAACGATTCAGTGATTAAGAGAAAATAGCTAGAGGACTGACACTTGATTACAAAGCCTACCTGAGATGTGAGCATCTGTTTGAACATGTAGGACATACATGACACTTAGCATGCCTTACCTGATGTTCAGCTATAAGTGCTTTAACTTCCTCAATCTCCTGGGGGATAACCTCTTTATCTTTTTCAGTAAGTGTAGTCTCTGCCCACTGCAACCAGGACAGCAAGGCTTCCAGCAATTCCTGGTTAGCAATAAGTCCAGCCAGAGCTCCTGCCAGTCTCTGCTGATGTTGTTTGGCCCAAGCTAATACCTTGATAAAAGAACCAACACATCAATATATGCAAATCTGAAATTCTTCAAGACATATTTAGAATCGTCCTGCTAACTGTAAACAGCTTCTGCCCAGCCCTATTTATATTGAATATCAAAGGTGTGAGATGTAGTGGTCAAGGACTAACTGTGCTGGGCACTAACTGAAACTTCCAGTCCAACCACATTTTTTCACAGACACTCAGGATTACATACTATTAAATGCAGAAAACAGCACAGTTGAGCAACAGACTAAGAGCCTGATCAGACCATACATCTAAGCAGTAAATCATAAGGGATTTGGGGTCTGTCTTTTTCTGGACACTTCTGAGGCCATAATTTAATAACACTAGTATTTGTTTTTCTTTAAACTTCATATACACACAAAAAAACACTTCAGCAACTGAGAGTTTGGTACATTCTCTGAGACTCAGTTGCAGTCACTTGACTAATTTAGAAACCTCCTAGGTTAATTACATGTTGCACTTAAATCCTTCGTAATGCAATTAGAAAATGCTTCAAGTTTGCCTTGTAGTTTTTTCCTACATTTTACGTTTTTCTCCCTAGAAACTATTAGCTTTTCTCACATGGGAAACGTCAGGCAATATTTCCTTTTATACATACAAACAAAGAAGCTTGACCATCTGCTTTAGTTCTCAAAGTCCTGTAAGTTTTAAAATAAAACCTAGGGAAGCATGGTATTCACATTCATCACTGGATATTTTAAATGTTTAGTTCTTAACAGCTGGAACATTTCCTGTCAGTACAACTACCATGTTAGTTGTCATCTGTGTTCCAATCAAAGATGAACTGTTGCAAGGAAGATGGCTTAAGATATACTGACCTCTTCAAACCTTGCTCTGATAATTGTTATCCAATGCTTAATGGTGGTGATGGAGTCTGGATGGCAGATAGCCAGGATAGCTTCTCCCATACCTGTTGCTTTATTCAGTTCTGCTTTTTTCTCTTCCAGTTTCTTCATGAACTCCTAAATCAGAAATAACGATTTCAATTAGATATTGGCAAAAGTTGAAAGAGAAATCTGAATAATTTCTGCACGACCTAGAATGCCACAAGCCTCTGGATCAATCAACGTCTAAACAGATTCAACTGGCCAGAGGAAAAAAAAAAAGGGGGGGGGGGCAAGTCTTGTTTGTCTGAAAATAGTTAAGAATCTTTCGAAAAACAACTCTACATGAAGTACTAAATGGAGCTTTAAAATCTTTACCCTAGCATGTGGCCTCCATATAGCCCACCATGCTGTAAGTACTGGAAATACACACACGCCCTTATTCAAAAGGAAAGAAAATCATGTCATTTTAGCAGTGTTGTAGATCAGGCATGCAATGGTTAGAATGATTACTGGCAACATTTCAGAAGACTTTGTTTGTCTGTCAGTTACAGTAATTCTTCATAATAAACTATCAGGCTCCTGATGGAGGCTAGAGATGTCCAACTATAATTACATGCTCAGACAAGATGACAGAGGGCTTCAAGAGCAGCTATACTAAACTAACACAAACATGAAACTTCAGCAGCTGAGGGGGAGACTCAGAGAGAACAGAAACACAGTCTGCTAATTAAGCAGCTGTTTTCAGAGGTTCTGCCATGTGGGAAAAGTCTTCTAAAACCAAAAGGATGTTTACAGCTTTGAGCATCTAAGTTCATAGTCACTAATGTTCCTAGGGAGTCTGGCAGAAGAAAGAGTGGCAAGATTGGAACTGAACTGAGAGGGGAAAACCAGAAACCTAAACTTTTTCTTTTTGTTCTGTATTTCACTTATTGGGTGTTTTTTTTGTTTTGTTTTGTTTTGTTTTTATTTATTACTTCATTGGTTTTACAATTCTGCCTATTTTTTTCTGCCTATATATGTCTACACCTTGTGTGAATTGGTATGTCTTTGTGAGATGGAAACTGTCAGTGTCTCCCAGTGTGTAGTGGAATTGGGGGTTTTTTGTAGTTGTTTTTTTTTAATACTTAATGATCTCTAATTGAGCTACAAAACAGAACCATGCCTCTGAAAATTTAACTCTTCTTCCCCCCCTCCACTAAGGGTTATGTTAGACTCCGAAAATTAAAGATCAGCCAAGTCAGATCTTAGACAGTCCAATGTCACCAAAATATTGTAAAAACAGGTTCTACAACTCATAATTACATTATCCTGTGCCTCTACAAATTAAATATGAACATATTATGAAACAGAAGTACAAAAAAAGTCTACTGTACCTTTTTCTAAATGCCTGGAATAAGTAGGCTGCTTATATACTCGGATTCATTACTAATTAATTTTAACTATAGTTTAATGACAGAGTTTAAGACTCAGTCATGACAGCAGTCCCCTCATAAAACCCTTCCAGTTCCTATAGTATTACAGCTCAAAATGGTTTTGGAAAAGTTGAGGTGGGCTGCAGTGGCCAAGGTGGGCTGCAGTGACAGATTACCATGAAAGAAACAAGAGACAAGCAATGACAATGCTTGTTTCCTTTGCCCAGCTTTTTGTCATGTTCCACCATGACAGAAAGTTAATGCATGACAACATCATTCCACTGACATTTACAAATGACCTTGAAAGTATATGGTGGTTAGCTCAATGATGCTAAGAAGACACACTTTTGTTATTTTAACTGCCTGTGTAATAACTGTCAGATAATATTCCAGCATATATTAATCTGTCTCTAAATGTTTACAGCAACTTTCTACTTGCTCACTGTTTTCCTAATAAACCAAAATGACTCAAACAAGTTAGCATAAGTATGGTTACAAAACTGTCAAATTCATTAAATGTCTAACTTCTACATAGAAACAGTCACAAAAACAAATCCTGGATGCTGAATAGAATCACAGAATAACCCGAGTTGGAAGGGATGATAAGGATCCTCAAGGCCAACTCCTGGCTCTGCACAGAATATGATTACATGAGATAATAGACTTTGCCCCCTTTCCTCAATTTTTCCTTCTAACAGATCTCTTAGAACAAAGAGGACCCTCTTCACTTCCTTGCTTACCCTGTGCTGATCTATCAGTGTACGCAAGGCCTCTTCATCATCTGGAAGGACGCCGTGGAAACGAAGAGCCTGCTCTGCCTCTGCCAGCCACTCCAAAAGGACATGAACAACAGAGTGGAATTCCTCTGCCTGTAACAATACAAAAAGTCACAGTCACTGATGAAGGGACCTGACAGACATGCTGCAGCTTACACAAGCAGACTGAGCCCAGATTTGAAGCCATTAATCACGCAGCAGTACTGGCACATTAACTTTCCATTAAAAAGTCAATGATATACAGTATTACATTTTCATAACCGTAAAAATATCTCATGCTTCCCAAAAAATTATAGAAAGCCTAAAAGCCCGGTCATGCTTTTAGCCATCTGATTTATAGTGTATTTGCAGCTTAGTTGAGAATGTCATGCCTTTATGCTGACAAATTACACAGGAGGTGCTCTCGTGGACCAGCTGGAGAAATGAGAACTGTATTTTCTCCATAGCCTAAATCACTGGTTAAGCAAAATTAACTGAAAGCCCACTGGTGACTGACCTTTTCATGATTGGAAAAAAAAAAAAAAAAAAAAGAAAGTTCCACCTTTAGGCACAGCTATATTCAGACACACTTAGTGTTTGAAGTAACTCAGAATTATTCCTACTGAGAGACCAAAGAGCTGGATGAGCACAGCACCCTGGGAATAGCAGGACAGAAATTTTATACTGCTATTGCTAGAGCTCCAATCAAACATCAGCCCGAAATGACATGCCTTCACAGAGTTGTTCACTGTATCTTAGTTTTACAATCAATACAGATGGACCTATTAATTCGGGACTGGTACCAGCCAATACTGACATGCATGCATGTTGTAGTTCCTGAGTGTACTAATCACAACTCAGTTCCTTTCTGAAATTGTGTCAATGTAAAAATGGTTCTAGCACACAAATTTACTTCTTTTTAATAAGGCACAAAGAGTTTAAATATTATTATGACCTTCAGCTTCCTGAAATGGGAGTATAGTTCCTAACCACTCTTTGTGCTCATCTGTAACTTCATTGATTTCCTTAGATGGCAATGTTTTTGAAACACTTGATTAGTATTTGTAGTATAGCAAAAATACTAAGAGGTACCATTTACATATCGTGGCAAAGGGACAAAGAAAAGGTAAACTGCATGAACAAGAAAATGAATATTTTCAAACAAACTTGAATGATGTTTAATGAGATAAAGTGAAAATAAAATTTAATTTCTGTCAACTAAACTATATGGTATCTCCTCTACTTCCCACATAGGACATCTGGCATCAGTACTACTCTTTTACCTGTCGGAGAGCCTGTTCAAGTCGTGTTTGCTTGGATACTGACAGGGCACAAACTGTTTCCCAGCGAGTGCTCAGCTCCTGCATCTGGACTTTGACCCATGACGAGTCATCACGACTGCCCTCTATAAGCTCTCTGGCAGAGCGCTTCAGAGCCTGAACACTGCTCGTTCTTTTTCCCAACTCCTTCTGGAAAACCTAGGTACCACCAAATATGTTTGAAATGGTTAATTCATTAAGGCATAATAATACAAAGAATAACTAACAAACAACTGGTTATAAGAAGAAATCAAAGTATGATTTAGTTCAGTCCAGGATAACTGAAAGTGATGCAAAACATACAAGTACCACTCATTAGATTTCATATGAAGATATTTACACTATTCTAACAAGACTGGAATATAGTAGGAATACATCAGGCAGATCCTGAGAACACCCCATACTGATGCAATGTATGGTAAATGCAGCAAACTTACCACACTGGCTTTAATGTGCTTGGTTGCCACAGCACGAGAAGATCAGATAAAATGTTAACAATCAAGAAGGTTTAAAACCATAAACCTAAAACTAAAAAGTAATCTGGGGATCTGGCTGTAGATCTCATTACACATTCATATATTTATGAGAGTGTACATTCACATTCATGGAAAGTATGAGCTCCATTTACATGAAGAAAAACCTCTTAAAAGAAAATATGACAACTGCAGCATATCATGCAGCTGACTACGACATAGTTGTGATACACACTAGGACTTCAGAAGCAATTTGAGCACAATTTGGGCTGATTTTTAGAGATAACTTCTGTTTCCTAATACTTTTCTTCAAGAGTAATGGTGTCCTCTTCTCACCAAGCAGTATTTGGGTACTTGTAGAGAGCAATCTCTGATGCTTGTAGACTTTGCAATACCAGTAACCTCATCAGCTGTTTCCTCTGACATACTGAACTGGAAGTGCAGTTCAGAGGTGCAGTTCTAGATCCCCTGCTTGCTCCCATCTCCAAGACCACTTCACTGAAAAAAATACTGCAGCCAATGTAGGTTTCCTGGGCCTTAAGTCTAGCAGCGTAACTCTGTGCATGACTTAAACAATGCAACTGCTCTTCTCCATGAATTCACAGCAGCTCTGCAGGGTTGAAATATTCAATGCTTTTCTTTTCATAAAGGCTGCTGTAGTTGCAGCAACAGCACTGGACATTTGGTTAGCAGATGTACTGAATAAAATCCTGTCTTTTCCTCCACAAAACTTTCCAGTAAAATCATTTTTGACACCTCTTCCCATATACACATATTCATAAATGCAAATCTGTGATTTTTGACATGATACTCAGATACACAAGATAGCAGCATTAAATCAAATATCTGGCAGCTAATTGGTACCAATTAGTTATTAACAGGTTTTTTTTTCTTCCAAGTCTGTTTTATAGCATTTTCCATTGTCAACAACATGTTGGTGTTATAAAAATATTCCATGCTTCTAAAATTACAGAATAGCCAAATAATGAGAGAGCACTAAAATGCTACATTTATAAGCAGTCTAGTAATTTAAAAAGATGAAAGATTTTGGAATTACCTTGTGATTGTCAATCAGGTTCATCACTAAATCAATGTCTCCATGCACTGGCTGATCTTCTGCTAGCTGAGGTTCAATTTTGTATAACCAATCAATGAGAGCTTGTAGAGCATCGGTAAATTGTCCTGAAAATAACAGGGCTTCCTCCAGTTTATTTTGTCTGGGGAAGTGAAATGAGCACAAGAAGAAGAAATTTAGTTAAAAATCATTCATTTTAAGAAAATACACTTTAAGAAAACATAAACATTTTCAGCATTAATTAGTAACAACCAAGAGCTTTAAATCAGTGTTTTCCTTTTTAAATGGGGGGAAGAGGGGGGGGAAGCTGGAATTCACAGTGGGATGGAACATGATTCTGTTCTAAGCTCTGAACAGTCCCAAACAGAGTACATTTTGCCATCTCTGAAGTAGGTAAACTTCTCCTTGTTTCCCTAAGGTATTCTCACACACAGACTCCTGGGGGAGATATGGGAGACTCCACTCAAGTAGCAATTTACCAGTGAAGTTAATTGAGCAATCCAGCCCATTTGCATTGACCAGCACAAAGCATGCTCTCCAAATAGATGAGGGCTGCTCCTCTGTCCCTCCTACCCAGTCTTAAATTACAAAACAAGCCACTCTGGTTTTACTTCTGCACAACAGAAGCCAAAACAGAAGTCAGAAGAACTCTCATAAGCCTTCTTCTCAGCTGTTGAATAATTGGATTGGTTCTCTTTTACCTTTCTACTGATTTTCCACAAATTGTGTCCCATTTATCCCTTAGTTCACTCAGCATATCATCAAGCTTCAAATTGTCATCAGCCAAAGTGGTTTTCTCTTTCAAGGAGCGTCCAGTCCTGTTTGTGGTATCGTACACAGAATGTTTGGCACCAAGAGATTTCTGGAATTCCTATGAACATGGAAGGAAAAGAAAAACCTACATAGCATCAAATGCTTACAGATCAGAGTTAACTAATCTTTGTCAAATTATTTGCAATGTAAACAGTAAATATGTTGCGGCAAGAAGATTTTAAGCATTCCATAATTTTTTTTTAGCTTGTTAGCATAGATGAAATCATATGGAACTTGACACTAACAGAGGCTGTGCCTTTTATTCCTCTCTGGGAACAGAAGCAGTTCTACATCTGCAGGAACAACATGGGAAATTCCTTCTTCACTGAGTGATGATTCCCATCCTACCTTAGTTCCTAAATCGTACATTTCAGCCAAAGGCTGGCCAGGAAAAATGTGAAAGGACTACTAGTTTGGGAGCCATTAAACTGAACACTCTTTACACTACATTTTAAGATTTCAAAGTAGTGTAGAGCACCCCAGAGGCTACGAACATCATTCTCTTTTAGCTCACTATGGTCAAAATGAGGGACTTCCATCCATGAACATTTAACCCTCTTAAGACTGAAACCCGCTACAATAAGCAAGAATTGTGTGCCAAAAGCATGCAGATTTAGGTATGAGAAGCAGCCAGATGACATTTCAATAAAAACAGGCAAAAGTAACAATAACAAAAAAGGTTCCTGTAATCCAGGGACTCTGGAAGATAAAGGCGACACAGCAGTTGCATTTGCCTGCCCACACTTGACAACTCCTTTGGCAAGGAGCTTCTGGAAGCTTTGCATAGAACAGAGGAACACAGAGAAATAGAGCTCATCTTGATATAGATGTAAACAGAATTACAGGGTAAATAATTAAATAAATGAACACTGCCAAAGGATAAAATTAGTCCTGCACAGCAGCTTTTGAATGATAGTAATGCTTAAAGTGTTTCATTTCATATCTCCATGAACTGCTAGTAGAAAGACAGTTAAATAAATGTTTAATATAATAAAATCCATCATGGAAACAATTACCAGTTAAAACTCATAGTTCCTCAGGGCACGTAAAAACTGCAAAGATTCTACATGGTCACTGCCAGCACATGCATGACTGCTCAGCTCTGGCTCACAAGCTGCTCCCAGCTGCTGTGCACCAGTCTGGGCCCTGGTAGCTTATGACTCTTCCACCAACTTTCCCATGTGCTCCACAGAGTCATTAACATTTTTTAGATGGGAATCAATGTCAGGTGGAGTGGTAGCATGCATGCAGTAAAAAGTAGGCATTGGGTTGTACCACAGAGACAGTCTGCTAACTTCACCTAAGGTGACTCAAGGTTCCTGATATTTTGCATTGCACTGTCCTGGTTTTCTGGTTATTTTAGGAATCAGAGAGAACTGAAAATCAGAAATTGGTCAGCAAAAAAAAAAAAAAAAAAAAAAAAAGCATTTGTTTTGTAATTGAGTGTCTCCCTATTGTTCTTTCATTTTCCTCAAATAAAACAAGGAGTCATGTTTTAAGTAAGAATACAAATGCCATTGTCAACCTTGAACTCTACAATAAAAATAAAAATCCTCTTCAAAATGAAAATAACCTGAAAGTTCCATCAACACAAATAATACATATGTCAGTGCTCTTCTTTATTTGATGACATTTATTAACCACTGAAAGCTATATGCACGTTTTTTGATGTGCACAAAGGAATTGCTGTCAGAGGAGGATCATACATTAAAAAGAAGATTTAAAAGTGAACAAAGGGTCGTAGTCAATTCATTCTTTGAGAGATTGCACACACTATACTAAATCTATTTCCATTTGATATCACAGAGGCATAACTGAGAGCAAATGTTGGTTTAAGGCATTTCAGCTGCCAAGATCAGACAGGCAACGTGAACGAAATCTCAGTAATTAATTATTTACCTTCCCTCTAATGAAGACAGGAGCACACAGATAAAATTACTTAGGTTCACATAAATGTACTCTAAGAAACATCCAGCATTAGCACAGAAATGGAATGGGTGACCTACTAAGGGTTTTTCCACTCCTGACTTCTAAAAATGAGAAAAAAATTGCTGATAAACAGACCATGAATAACCCTCCAAAAGTCCCTGGCAACGCACTGGATGTAAGTGAGACAGAAAACATTTTCTTGGCTTTTCTCTTTCAGGGTCTTTTTTTTCTTTTCTTTTCTTTTCTTTTTTTTTCTTTTTTTTTTTTTGGCAGTAACAACTGGCAAGGAGCGAGTCCAAATTATTGCTTACAACACACACACAGCTCACATTTAGTTCAGATAGTAAAATCGCTAACTAAATGGAGCAAGGAAACCTTCAAGGTTGGGCAGAAAAGACAAAGACGGACAAAACGGGTTTGTGTGGGAGTGGAAGGAAAAGACTCAAAATACAAGGAAGGACATTGCAGTGTTGGGAGGTTTGACAGCTCATTAAAAAACAATCGAGTTGATTTCATGACAAAGGGGGGAGGGGACTGTTTGAAGTTTGAAGTCACAAAGTTCACCAGTCTCCCTCTCTCATACACATTTATCTTCTTCCTCCAAAATACCACCTTCAATCCTAATGTCCCCATGCCACACTCTTGCCCGCTCCTTATTAAAGGATTCAAGAACTCAAGTAGCTATGTTCTGCAGGCATTTAATGCATAAAGGAGCTGTAAGAAATCTGCCATTGAGGGAACTGATGAATCTGCCAATCTGCATGAGGAAGTCTGGGCTCATAAAATGTGCTGCTGTACATATAAAGGACAAGTAGGATATGAAGTTTAAAACTTCTGAAGAGAGGAGAATAGAAAGGCAGAATGTCAAACCCCAGGACCTCAAAAGACCTCAAAGCAAAGTCAGAATGTGTTGACTATACTCATGAGGAGTTTGAACTTCTTCTAAAGAAAAAGAAAACACAGGGATTAAAATATTGATAAAGTCAGAGAATAGAAGAAAGGTGATCTTAAACAAAAGACCTTTTTCTAAATCCTCAGAATTGACTCCAAGTTCTGGCAACAATGACCCCAGAACAAACTAAAATTGCAGATTTAGCACGACAGAATGTTAATGCACGTTTTGTCTAAAAGTTTTAACACCAAACATAGGTAAAGCTAGTTTTGCTTGGCCAACAGCCAACTCTCTTACACTGAAGTAGAACATTATCCTGCTTGATAAACAATACTTAAATCATAATAAAAATGAGAATGATAAAAATATGAAGCAGACTGATGCATTAACCACTCATGCAGGGCAAAAACTTGCCAAAGGTAAAAGCAATCATCAGAAACTACACACAGTGGGAGAGAGATGAGATGCAAAACTTTGGGTATATTCCGCAGAATGAAATTATACTGTAAAAAGTAGAACACTAAATTCAATATGAAAAGTAGAAGTAAATGTATGCCAAAATCGAAAAAAAATAAATCATCTTTCAACACTTCATCTCTGATGAAACTGCTCCAAGATAAATCTTTAGATACAGACTGTCTCTGAAGATTCAACCAGTCACCCACACTATCCTCACTAATACATCATTCAAGGCTGTTTACAAAAGTAAAAAAGAAGCAGACTTTGCTCTGTCCTTCATTTTTTTCAGGCTGATGTAACTGTAGAGCTCCCTTAAACTTCACATCAACTTTATTTGTTTGAAAAGCCATATTAACAGAGGAGATTGCTACGTTTTCTCCTGTAGTAGCTGGGTTTGTGGAAAAGTGCACCTGGAATTTTGAATCCTATGCAGAGAAATCACCTTTTCTACTAACAGTGTCAACTGTACTTTCTGGAGACTTCCATTAATAATTTCACTTGACTTAAAAAGCAACTGCCAGTGAGAATACCAATTATTTTTCATCCTTGAGATAACAAGAGATTCCTTCTCTGATAAAGTATAACTTCCCTTTTTTTTTTTTTATTTTTTTAAGTGCTATATAATTATGTCTTTCCTACTCAAAAGTAATCATTCCACCACAGATAAGGTTCTTTGAAAAGCATTTTTTGGACTCCTCACCTGTAACACACCATTTAGTTTTATGCTAATAACAATTTCACTGCAGTGAGTCCAGAAGTCCACCTCCTTTGCTAACTGTATGCAGTACAAAGCTGACAGACTTGCATTTAACTGGGCATCTTGCATTTCAGCAGTCACGACTCACCTTATGCTGCGCAAGCTGCATCTTTATTTTGTCAGGGTCATTTGCAATTTCAAGATCTGAGTCCAAAGATTTCTCTGATTCTTCCAGCCACTCCATAAGTTTGTGCCAGGCTTCATGGAACTGTGGGAAAGTGAGATTTGCATAGAGTTAAAAACACACTGATTCTTAAAATATTCCACAAACATTAAGCCCTGACCAGTTCTCTGCAGGTTGAACAAGTACTCTGCATACTTGGGAAAGGCTTGGTGTGATTTTTCTCCCTGGCCTCTCCAACCAGCCTGTGGACTTAATCACTGGGCTTAGCCTCCTTTCTCCCACATGAATTAGTAACCTCATATATACAATCTGTATGTAAGCCCACTATGTATCTTTCACAGCCATACTGGGAATTTCCATTGATGTGCTGGTCATTTAGATTCTACATTTTTAATACTGAATAAAAATAAAGCAAGAATCGGGCTTAGCCATTGCCTACGTGGGACAACAGCTATAAATCACTGGGGAAAACTGAACAGATGACAATCCAAGATCTTCCCTGAGATGTTCAAAAATGCTCTCATTGTATCAAATGCTATCTTGGTGGGCACCGAACAGATTCTTGATCTTCCTTCCTTTCTCAACAACAGTGCTTCAGGGAAGGAAGCAGAGAAAGACTAAAGATTCAACTAGCTTTCACAAAGTGGCAGGCCTTTGGGACTGGATTTTTATAGCTTGTTGTTTTTCTTTTCTTTTCTTTTTTTTTTTTTTAATTCTTCTTGCCTGGGCGGCCTAAATATGAAAGTATAAGGAACTAATTCAGAAAAGTGTTAGAACTCTTGGACTCTATTTTTCAGGGCTGCGGATCAGGCCTTGAAACTGATACCTGTCAGTACAGCTTCCCTCTGCACAGACAGTTGTCATCCTAAATGAATAAAACTAGTTGTATACAGCTTTTCAAAGTTGCAGAGTTGAAATCTTCTCTACTGTATATGTCATTGTAGAACTTCCATGAGTGTGAAAGCACAAGAGAAACTGCTGGGAATTTTCTTTTTTTTTAATGTTTGTTTTATAACATAATTATTGCTCAGAAAAGTTCTTATTCTAGCAGCTGAGTAGCAGTAACAATGAACATGAGAATGTGGTTTGGCTGTAAGCATGACCAAAGCTTCACTTGACTTACAAAAGCTAGAACTTCCTACTGACGTTTAAATATATTACATTCCTCTCACACATTTTGTATCTTATCATTTATGTTCCTCAGTGAGGGGAACATGAATCTAAAGAAAAGAAATGAATACTCCCTGGTCAGGAAAAGTCTGTAAAAAACTCTCCAGGTTTTTAAGGAAGTAAATTGAGAGATCTTAGAAGATGATGGTAAGTTAACTACTGTAAGAACCTGAGGAAGTGATGATTATTAATAGAGACAAAGTAAATAAAGGAAGAGAATACTAAGCAATTTTAAGCAATACTCTTACAGACTAGCAAAAGGTATTCATCACATTTTTAAAATATAAGGGGTTGATTGTGTAACTTCTTTTTGTGGACAGATGGCACTAATACACATCTGGAACCCACACTGCAACTTTCTTCTTTCAGACCATCCTGTACTGCAGACCCAAGTTATCGCTTGGGTTGAAAATGAAGACTTCACCTTCCAAATGAAGTGCTCTATGATTGCATCACAGAAATTGCTCCACTAACTTAACAGATACACCAATCCAGACATAGCTGAAAGTGCTTTAAAGCACCGTACACTTCAAGAGTCTGGATATAATTTCAGCTAAGTTCAAAGAGTTGTACAACAGCTGTTGTCCAATTACCTGTTTGGCTCGTTTCCTTGCATCATCCAAAGCTCTTCCCCTTTCGACTAAGCGCTGAACTACTTTTTCCCATCTACTTTGTACACTAATCAGCAGATTTTTAATAAGGACTACATCTTGTTTCTGGCTGAAGTATTTCAAATGGGTACCAGTTTTGTCCAGCTCTATGATCTGATCTCGATGAGAATTCACCTCTGTGGCAAAAACCTTCCAAAAAAAAAAAAAAAGAGAGAGAGAAATTTTTTGTAAATAATATATTACTCATGCACTGAGTAAACACTGAAAAAGCAGTGTGAAAAGAATGATATAGCAAGACCATAAAATGCAATTTAAAACAATGCAAATATTTCTGTGTGCCAGTGTTACAGGGTTGATTTGAACATTGTTGAAGTATCTCAACAGAGCAGGAGAAAAACATTACACATCTGTTTCTGTACATACCTTATGTTCATCAATTTGAAACAAGACAGTGTCCAAGATAAGACTTGGCCGAGAAGCTGCAGTTAGAGTTTGCTCCGCCTGCGTGAGCCAATTGATGAAATCTTGAAGTGAGTTGTGGAACTCCATTGCTAAATTGAGGGCTTCTTCCAGTTTGGTCTGTAAAGAAAGGTCATATCTTAATAGCATCTGATATTGTGCAGGGTATTCAGCTGAGTAAACTATCTTAATTTAGCATTTTGGAGTAAGCCATTTTAATTTAACATGTAGTTTAACATTTTTGAACATTCTTTCAACTCAAAATTTCTGAGTTTTATATTTTAAAATAATAGCCTGTGTTTGAGAATATTAAAGGGGATGGATAGAAACTTAACAGTAAAACTACTTATTACAGATGGGTAATAAATATAGCACCTAGTACTAGGATAAATTTAATACATTAGAACATTACATTTTCTGGTAGTTAATTGTAATGGGAGATATGGATTTATTTTATTTTATTTTTATACAAAACCAGTAGAATATCAGAAATCTCCAATGGTATTACACTTGGAAGAGCCTCAAAGTAGTCATCTAATTTATTCTTTTGTGCTAAAGAAGTAACAGGTTGGCCTAGATTACTTCTCTCTAATATTGCACAGTTGTCATTTTTGTTACCTGAACTGAGACTATATTTGGATACAGGGTTTTTTCAAACCATCAATATTGTTGGCCTAGCCAAGCAGTCCAGTCTTACATCTTCCTATAAGAAATGCTCAAATTGTGCATTAATTCACCCGACATTCTTTCATTATAAAGTTATCTTAAGAGACACCACCATTCTTACTTTAAAATATATCTAATTCGTGAGTTAAATATTTCTGCCTTATACACATTAGGGCTGAGCAGAGAATTCCTGTGTAATTATTGACTTTCTTCACTGCTTCACTGCGGTAGAGCAAATGCACTATATTTCATGAAGGGGTGAAAGCAAAATGGAATTATTAATTAAAAAAAAAAAAGTATGTTGCACATCAGTGAAATCATGCTATTGATCTACATTAGAGCAGAAGGTAGTTATTTGAAGTAAGTGGCAGAAGGCCAAGTCTTTGGGAATTTTAAGGAAAAATGGATAAAATCTAGGAAAAATAATGCAGCAATTCTGTACTGAGAAGAAAATAAACTTGAACGATCAAATAATTTAACTCTTTCTCTCATGTCTGTGATCACTGTAATGAAAAGCAGAAAAGCCCTTGCTCTATAAAGTGAGTATTAGTATCAGCTGAGATATTACTGTAGAATAATATGCCCTTCTCAGCTATCCTGCCCTGGTTATGGTTAATCAACTTCTCGAATCCCATTTTTCCCCAGTACTCGCTTAAGCACAGTAATGAATTCTGCACAACTATCTCTACAGTTGATTTTAAATCTAAAAGACTAAGCAAGTTTGCATGTATAAAAGGGCAGGACATTAGCAGTCTTAAATACATGATTTACACTTCTATTGTTATGTATAAACACATACTTTTCTTTCACCGAGCTTCGTTTGTACAGATTCCCACTTTTCTTTTAAGTTATTTATGTCCTGCTCAACATTTGTTTCAGCAGACTCTGGGCATCTTGCAAGCATCTGCTGGCCTTTCTGCATTAGACACTTATATGTCTCTTCTTTGGCTTCAAAGGCAGCACAAAGTTCCTAAAAAAAGAAACCAATAGAAAGTAAGTCAGGTAGAAATTCAATACTCTTTACGAATGTTAGCATAGCATCTATTCCTCCCCCAACATTTTGCGGGTATGATTAAGACTAATAAAAAAAACATATGTAATTCATAAAAAGCCAAATGAACAAAGAAAGGGCCCAATTCTTCAGGAAATGAGAACTTGTATTGTCTGTCAGATGTTCTTTCTGAGATGCAAAGCTTGGCAAAGAAAGTACTAGGCACTTATCTCATTGCACAAGATTTCCTACAACTCTGTTGGTTTACTGTCCATCTGTAGCTAAAACACAAGAAGTGTCAGCACTATACAGTGCGCTGAAAGCCCAGACATATCCAACACACCTTCAGAAGTAGGTGGGACAACATGGGAGGGCTGTTTTATTGTACATCATCTCTTGCATTTTGTCTGCATTTTCCTCCACTCACTAGACAAGAGCAAGATATTTTACACATATACAGAAAGCTGGAAAAATAATGGCAATTTGTTGTTTTACCTTCTAACTATTTGACTCACTATTCTCTTTTAACCATATTGAAGGTGAGGTGGCAAGAGAATTGGAAGTCACATATATTCCTCTCATTCAAAAGGGCATTTCCAAAATTTGCAACAAACTCTTGAAAATGCACAAATGAGGTTGGTGCACTCCCAGATGAGGATCTTCTTCCAGATGAACAGTAAGTGGCTTGTAAATGGGAGGAAAAGATTCCTCTGATTCCAAAGGAAATAATATAAACTCAGTATTTTCTGTGGGGTAGGAGGTACTGGTCACAGGGTTGTATCTGATTAAAGAGGAGGGCAGAGCAGGAAGTAGGTTCAACCGTGAGCTAAGACTCCAGAAGGCTTTGATACTTCTTCCTGAGGACCACGAACACTGCTCTTACCTCATCTGTTTTTTTCTTATGTTCCCAAACTCCTCAAAATATTTCTAGTTTCCTTAACTTTCCAGAGAACCTTTTTCTGCTGCAGTGCGAAAACCCCTCAGAAGTAAATGTAGGGAGCACAGCACAAGTGAGACACAGCATGGTAAGTATGGCCTGAAACACTGGGACTGCTCAGGGGAAGCCAAGGAGGCCTTTCTGTAAGCCTCTTTCCTGTTGGTGTCCAGTAACACCTCTTCATATCTGTTTTATTCCCAGAGCTGCCTCAGCTGGAAATGCTACCCAAGCACAACTCCATTTATGAACTGATTACAGTTCGGGGATCTTTTATTCATGAACGTAGAAACAGACCTTATACTCAAGATGATGATTCATAATGTTATTTCCAGTGAGAAAACACAGTAAAATATAGAGCAAAATTTTCTATTTCAGTTTCAGGCCACAAATTAATATAGTTTGTATCCCTTAAGAGCAAGTTGAAATTTGGAACTTACAATAAATTGTTCTCAACCTGACAACCCATCTCAGCATCTCCGTTGCCAAAAAAACAGAGAATTTAAACAGAGTTGCATAGATGCACTGAGTTTAACTAAACTGAAATAAAATCATTTTTTTTAAAGCTTATACACCCTTCAGGGATTATGGCAAGACAATGTCTGCAGTTGTATGACAATCCACAACATAGCATTGGCTTTTAAAATGCTTAGGTAGGAAATGATTGTACATGTGTACATACTACTGGGGACACATTCACACCTGTTCCAACAATTCAGATTTAAGATTCCTCTAATCTGTAAATGCAATACATATAAAAACTGACTTGCTGATTTGCATAGAACATACCAAAGAAAATTCTGATATTTTCCAGGGGAAATTTTTTGGTCTTGATCTGATTCTAAGTCCAGGATGAAAAATGGAAAGAACACCACTGGTTCCACCAGGTTCTTGATTACACAGCCCCCACCCTTGCAGGAACAATGTTTGGGGTTTTTGTTGTTGTTTTGTTTGTTGTGCTCTTTTTTTTTTTTTTTTAACGCAAAATGAGACAGATTTGAGAGGAAGGGGGTGTCGAAGAGTTAACATCCTTTCTATGTTTTACACTTGTTTCCTGCCATAACTGATTCTGAAACTGTAAATACTATTCCTTCTGAATAACAGTTACTGGTAAATATTGAAAAAAAAGGCCCCACATCTGTGGGCAAAACCTTTTGCATCATTCCAAAGCAAAATGTGATTTATTAAGCTGCAACAATGCAGTGCTTTAGTAGAAACTGTGTCAGGCATCTTAGAGCTCAAGGTTAGTTCAGTAAATACCACTCTCACATCTGAGCAAAGTGGTCAGAAGTTCATGTCACTGGGTTTGGGCTTATAACAAGGCCTAACAGCACAGCATGGTTTTATATAAGTGGAGCACTATGGACCACCTTCCTCTGAGGTAAGGCTTCAACAGTTAAAGTGTCCTTTATCAAGCTTTGTGGCCCTACAGGGGAAAAAAAATCCATAGTTTTGCTCTTATAAAGGAAGGAAGTGAAGGAAGGGAATAATTCAGACATCCTAATCAGATTTCCATTTCTAATTAAAGCAGAGTTTTTATGATCCATTAGTCCTAATTACATCTGTGCTAATGATGATTTCAATGTCAGCTTTGGTTAAATAAAGAATAAAAGATCAAGTCCCTTGATTCAAGGTCCAAATGAATGTGGATCCCTTTCAGATTCGTCTTCATATCTGAGAAAGAGCATAAATTGTAGTTATGGGGACAGAAGAGGGAAGGAGCATATGAATCACTGAAAAATCTGTAAACACTTTCTGTTTTCTTTCTGAAAACAAGGACGAAAAAACTTGTATTTCTCTCTCAATACTACTTATGGCTAAGCTTTGGGCACCTCCCAAATTACTACTTTTGCTCCACTGAAAATAACAGTACAGTTTGAAGGCTATTAAATTTTTTAAGATACAGTACAGACATTGTGATATATAGACCACGCACTGTATTTAGCATAAATACTCATGAAAGATAGTTAGCCCTGAAATGCAATTTGCAAAGCATTCTAGTACTGATACTTACCATATGGGTATTAAGCTGTTCTCTTGCTGTTTCTGGTAAGCCTCCAACAGGTTTTGATGCCAACAGTTGACGTTCAGTGTCTGTCAGCCATTGCTGCATATCTTCAACTTCACCATGGAAACCTTGGGCCTAAATTATACCACAGCATTTTAGAGCTTACTTAAATGTTTTCCACTCCAAATTCTAGTTCAGATGCAGAACTATATTGGCAACAGATTTAATCAGGTATTTTCAGTAATCAGAGGAAATGAAAGAAAGAAAAACAGCAAAGGAAAAACACAACAAAACAACATTTAAACTACCCCCATTTATCATAATGGAAAAGTACAAAAACCATGGAAATCCTGAAAGAAGGCTAAATGAGCCACTGTGAGATCAATGTTTTCCCTGAGTAATATACCTATATAGAATCTTTAGACTTTAAAAATAAATAGGCCAAAAACTGAGGTCTTGATTCAGCTTTGTAGAAGACAAAGGACAGCTGCGGAAAGTTCAGCTGGATCTAAACTTTAGCCAAATTTAGGAGTGGCTGCATTATGGCTTCCACTTAGGTTAATTTCCAGTGCATTTCTAGTATTTTATGTAAAAAGACACTTTTTCTGAGTTATCTCTTTCTTTCATCATTTCCTGCTCACCTGGATCAAGGCACTGTCCAGCTGCTGTTTTCTTTGTTCTGTTTTTTCCAACACATTTTGCCAGCGCTGATTCAGAAGTTCCAACTTGCTCCGTAAATTACTTGCTTCTTCAACAGCACTTGACTCAATCAGGTCACTTCCTGCTTTC
Source organism: Gallus gallus (assembly GCF_016699485.2). Taxonomy (NCBI): domain Eukaryota; kingdom Metazoa; phylum Chordata; class Aves; order Galliformes; family Phasianidae; genus Gallus; species Gallus gallus. The sequence goes on along the minus strand of NC_052534.1, from coordinate 86,784,058 downwards.
TTAACTGCTTCTACTGTAGACTGATGAGCTAAAACATCATTCTGTAGCACCTACAATTGTAACACAGCACGTATGACTGGCTATGTTGATAAGTTATTGAATAAAGGCAAACATAGTAACCAAGCTAGTTCTAACCCAGCTACAAGACAGTAGTTAACAATTAGCACAGGTATTAGTTACAAAAGCTAATAACTAGTCTAACTTCAATCAAAAGCAATAACAGACCACTCTGCCAGAATGTTGTGTTTTGCTTTTATATAGTGGAAAAAATATATATCCTTTCTGAATACACATCTTTTTGAAATTAAGCTTTCTGGCACTGCTAGTGAGGATGCACATCTGAGACATCCAGATCACTTCACTTTCCTTCATTTACTACATATGTTCTTTAACAGCACTTTTCTTTGATTTTGAGGGCAAGGTGTGAAAACAGTACTATAAATAGTATTGCTGACTCCTCCTGGAGCAGTAGGCTAAGGAGAAAAAGGAACAAGAAGACAACATTCTGACTGCCTCTATGTCTTTTTACACATTTCAGGTCTACAACCAGTCTCATGTATGTCAGGCTAGCAGTACACTTCAATTGTCCTAGGAATATTTATAATGCTTAACACTATTAAGGCCTCTACTATTAAGACCTTGTTTAAGATCTGTTGCCATCAACCACAGTAGAACCACAAAGGACAAAAAGTATGTTTGGGAAAAATAAGCTGTTTTCAGAAAGATTAAATAATAATAATTATAATAAAGAGAAAGCTTTAAAGTACCAGGAATAAAGAACAGGTAGCAATGCTGTGCAAAATGGTTAGGAAGGAAATTACAAACCACACCTACGAAATTCAACTTTTTGACTACTCTCTTCCAGGAGATGTGGTTCAAACTTATGTCCACCAAAATGCTAGCATAAGGAGATAAAAAGAAAAGGCTAAACACAAAGGAACTTTCTTCATCAAAAGAGTGATCAGGCACCGGAACAGGCTGCCCAGGGAGGCAGCTGAATCACCATCCCAGGAGGTGCTAAAAAAATGTTTAGATATGGTACCGAGGGACATGGTTTAGTGGGGAAATATTGGTGGTAGGTCGACAATTGGACTAGATGATTTTGAGGGTCTTTTCCCAACCTTGGTGATTCTATGATTTTAACTTTTAAATAAAATACACTGATCAAGTCACAATGAAAAAACAAGGCACAAGCAGTCTTTGTATACAGAATATGCACACCTTTGCTTTAATTCTTCTAAGCCAAGCTCAATACATAAATATATAAATAAGGGGATATTCACACAAGCAGATGCATCTTAATCCTCCCTGCCTGCTGAGGCTCACTAGGAACAAGGTCTATTCTTTCCAAAGTTATTCAAGAGATGGATGTTTTTCCAGGCTACCACAGGATGCACTACTGGGTGAACTTTCTAACCTATAAATTCTATTTTACAAAACGCAAGTAGATTGGTCGATGAGTTTGCTGAACTCCTTCAGTACTGAAGGCAGATGAAGTCGTATATGATATCTGGATGCCTCTTCAGCAGTAAAACACTTTGACTCAGTAAGAATATGAAAGTTTCCACTGAGTGGAAGGTGGACTTATAAACAGATTTTTGTTTTTTTTAAGGATCTGTTTCTAACAGTGGTCGTATAGGGCATACATATATTTTACTCTGCACTGGTTCCCACTGATCACCCAAAAAGATTCAGAAGCTGCATAGCTGCACTAACACAGACAATGAAAATGCCTTAATTATCTGTGTATTCTCAATTCCACTCTATTCTCTCTAAATCCAAAATGAACTCTGAGTAATTTTCACATCAGGCCGAAAATAAGGGGATAGAACCTGAAGGATAGGTTTTGTGAGGTTAGTATGAAATCTAAAGAGATAGAGAAGTCCTTTTGCTCTTTAGAGATGCTTTTCTAAATAAACAATGAAAGCATTCTTCCACCAGCTCCAAAGCCACATTAGCCAGAAAAAATGCTATTAAAAAAAACCCACAAACCACCACCACCACCAACAAAACCCTACACTGTATGTAGCAAAGATAGAAAGACGGAGACATGAATACCCCCTGAAATTTGCTAAGAGTTTCAGAGAAGCACTCTCTTTGTTGCCAGGACCCAACCAAGACACAATTTTGCAGAATTCAGAACTGCACTCAGTGTCAGATCACTTTATTTCTGACAAGAAAGAAGAAAGATGTGTGAAGGTCAGGTGTGTTTTCTAAGACCTGGCCTAAATAGAACTAGTCAAGGAGTTTATTGCTTCAAGGAGATTTAATATGCACGATGACTTTTCAGTTCCCTGGATCAAATGAAGGTGAAAAAAGGTGGAGACCAGGGTCAGCTGTTCTTTTTTGGCTACGTTATTTGCATAGCATATGCAAGGAATAAAAAAATATAGAAGAGTAAGAGAAAAGATATTAGATTTTCCACTCCCGCATTTCAGCCACAATCTGCATCTTGAAAATTTCTATAAAGAACTATTTATCAAGCGCAAAGTTTTACTACAAGTCTCATCACTAAGATAAACATCAAAAAACATTTCATATAATATTTGTTGTAATTACATACATGATGTTTGGCAAGTTCAATTTCAATAGCCTTGGGGTCTCCACCCACGGGTTTCTGTTCATTCAGCAAGTCTTCTGTATGCGTCAGCCACGTAAGTAACTCATCCAGGGCATGCTGGAACTGCCCCAAGGCTAACAAGGCACCTTCCAGCTTGTGCTATAGTAAAAATAAAATAAATTAACAATAAAATGGTTTCACGATGCTATTGAATTGGCTTAAATTACCATTAGTCACCATAACCCAGAGTGGAGTCCATACTTATGATAGCATAAAAAAGAGAGACAAACAGCTATTCAACACAGCAACTGCTTTATAGTCAGAGCTGAGTTAGCAAATCCATTGTAAAGCCTTACGTTCCAGGCTTAAACTCCTGATCTCCGAAGATCCCATGTAACCAGAGCAGAGCTAAGATTGAAAGCCCTCTCATCAGAGATGTGGCAGTAGTTTTCATATTTTAAAATATAATTTCAATATAAATGCATCTTGATGCATCATCTTCTTAAAATGGCTCTTTGCAGCAAAATGATTCAATTTAGAAAAAAAAAAAACACTTCAAAGCACTGCAACTTTCTCTCTTTGATAATTTAATGTTTTGTAAAGAATAGTGAAACATTTTAATATTCAGATTAAGGTTTTAAGAAAAAGTGCTCAGTTCAGAAGCTAATAATGATTTTGCAAATATAAACATGCTTTCAACTGCTACTTTAAATGTCATCAAATAATCAAAATAAAATAATAATGATTTGACTCTACACTGCTGACAAAGGAAGTGACAGAAGTACTGCTAAAGGTTTTTAAAAAACACCGTAAAAGCAACTCAGTAAATTACTGAAATTAAAATTCCATTAAATATAGTTCTATAATTTCCAAACAAAAAAGACTAAATATATAAATTGTTACAAACATTATGCGTAATTTCTCATAAAAACTAATTCATGAATGAAGCCTCCACCTTCAGATTTATTTACCTGTCTATTTATAATTTTTTCCTCCAGGCTGTCCCACATTATTCTGAGCTCTGAGAGAGGGTCTTGAACAGTGTGCTTGTCACTTTCCTGTGTTACCTTCTTCAGCAATAGTTCTGCTTGATGGTTCAGTCTTTCCATTTCTATCTGCTGCTGATAAGCTTCTGTTTTAAATTGCTATGGTAAATAGAAAAATAATAAAAATAAACACATATCATAATGACTTTCTTGCACATTACAGCAATACTTACAATACTAATACATCACGGTCAACTTTCACAAATTTGGGGGTTAGTGTTCACGGTTCAAAATGCACATAAAATACAATTCAGATGGTTCCAGTTAATTCAAAATACCAGATACTGCTAACAGTAAGCAGAGGATAACGATACCCAATAGAAAAGTACTCTCTAATGATCTTGCTGGCTTGTAAACAAGACAGAACTTGAGTAATTTCTAGCTCTTGTGGTTGCAGCAATAAAAGACTCTAAATAGAATTATTCTGCAAAAGACCTGAAGGCAACCTTTCTATAGTACAACACGCTCTTGTACAGACAACTAAGGCACAGTCCGAATACAATTTGCAGATGTATGCTCTTCTGAACTGCAGATGATAGATAGATACAGTTCATTTGAAGTCATATCATAAGATTATAGATGAAGAAAACAACCTGTCCACAATCAAAACATTTTACAAGTCAGGAATAAAACCAAGGATATCAATTACTACACATCCCCACTTTTTATTTAAAATATGTAGAGCAACCTATCAGAGTCAGGATCCTTAGTCAAATAATCATACGGGCAGGTTTCTAAGTGCAAAACTTTGACTTACAGTTTATTGGATGTATTGGGAATGATGCAGTAATATGTTTGAACACTTAGAGAAAGCTGATAATGGTGGAAGTGAAGCTCTGAAAGCATTTTCTCAGAGCATCAAGGAAACTGTTTATTGTGGAAGACAGAAAATTTAATCATAGCAAAAGAACCCTCTTTATAACCTTACATCTTTTGAAAGAGAAGGAATGCTACCACTAGTAATGTAACCCCATCAAAATCTATTCCAAAGCCATCCATCATATGTTTTATAATGTAAACTTTGCAACGAAATGTTACTTCAAATTTTCATACAGATTCTTTCTTTAAAACTAAAAATGAAAATTGTTTAGAGTCGTGAAAAATTCCGAATATGACAAACGATGCAAAAAAAAAAAAAAAAAATAGACAGATGAAAATATAAATGAAATAAATGGTTATTTCATACCTTAAGTTCCTCAGTTTGTTGCTTCACTGTCTCCAGATCTGTTCCAACGGGGGACATAGATGCTAGCTTGATGCCAGCAATGTCTACCCAGTCAAATATTGCCTGAAAATCACAATATGAAACTAAATATGAATGCAGAGAAATAGTATCATGTTTAAAAGTTTCAATAAGTAAAATATCTGAATGTATTTTACTTCAGAGAACAATACTGCTATGCTCTTTAAAAAAAAAAACAGATTTCTTTAACAGAATATACATTCTTGACAATGCAAAAGTTCAAATATCGATTAACTTCAGTACTCCATTAATCAATACAAGAATGTATGGACTGCTGTTATTAGCAGCAATGCTCCCCACTTTACTTCTTGAGTAAAATCAGCAACTTTTATGAACTATCTGGAAAGTAAGTACAAGGCAAACTCTCAGTTCCATGTCATATGGGGCTAAGATGGTAGGCTGTGGCTGAATGATATAAAAATTTCAACCATGATTATTAAAAAGCACTAATTAACAAAGTTCTGTTGAAGAGCAATGTTATCTTGTGTGAAGAATGTGGAAGAAGACCCATTCAGTAGATATTAGGTACTGAATGGCCATAACAAAGCTTGACTGAATCTCCAGAGGATAACACAGTTATAACTTCAAACGGTCAATGAAGTGCACCCAGTTGTGAGGCTTTGGGGGTATCACTTTTGTTTCCAAAAGTACCTCAAGAACATCCTGCTTACAGATTACCAACACCTACATCAATCTGAGTAATTGCACAGGGGAAAAAACACCTCTGGTAGTTCTTTTTGCCTCTGCCTGTTAACCATGATTCATGAGGGAGAAACGGGTAGGAGTTCTTGTCACAGTGGCCTACAGTTCTCTGAGGAAAGGAGAACTATCTTCAACAAGCTCAACAGGATGAGGCAGCTACAGTACAGCTAATGATCTGTCCACAACACTTTTCATATTGTCTACTGAAATGTGCACCAGGAGGCATTAAAATACACAAATTACCAAGTTTGTACAAACACAAAAACACAAAATATTTAAACCAATGGCAATGTTACTAACGTAATCCTACACATCAACCATGGTATAGTACAAACAGAGTATCTGGAAAACAATAAATAATGATGTGCACTGAAAAACATGCATGATGTGTGCTATTATTGCATGTTCTGCTGCTTGATCTGCACTGAATACATGAAAAACTTGCCTCAGCATCATGTAAACCTGTAATTTTGTGTTTCAAGGGTTTAATGAAACAAGAAAGATGTTTTTAATTGGCTAACATTAAGAGTGGAGTAAAACTTAAGTTCTTTAACTGTCCTCCATTCAAGGAAAACAGCAGCAGTGAGTATATTGACCAATAATCTGTTCCTTTCAGTTCATATGACTTTGTCACATCAACTTGCCTATCATATGAATTACTATTATAATGTGAGCAGGATTACTATGAAATTGTGTGGTATCAAAAAAAACCTCTGCACTTGCCAATAAGCAAGGAGATTTTACCATGGAATCTAGATATAATGCAGTATATGAACAATACAAAGCAAATCAACAGAAAATACCTGCTTGCTGAATAGTCAGTATAAGCAGTGATGCGTTACTTGTCACCCACTCAATCACATTACATTTTAAATAAAACCACATTAAATCCTATTAACTCAAGATTGGATTAGGTATATCGGGTGTATCACACCATCTTACCTGCAGTCCATCTTGGTATTGAACAGCTGCCTGCATAGCTTCGGCAAGCTTATCCACTCGCTCTTTCCATGTTTTGTTTAAGGCATCCCAGGCAGAGTTCAGCTGCAAATAAGTGCAATTTATATCATTAGACAAAAATTTATCTGCCATATAAATTGCATTCACTAAATAGATATTGCTCAGTAGCTCCAATAAATCAAACACGAACATTTCATATTCACTTCATATTAAACCTCTTGTTCTATCACTGCTTAGTTTCCTTCAGAATGCACTAGAGGTTTTATCATACAGAAGGTACATAATTCAACAGTGACTACATATTTATTAACATAGGGATTATAGTCAGTATGGGAAATGTCAAATCATTTGGAGTTGAATCTTTAGAATAAAGGCAGCATAAAAGAAAATTGCATTACCAAATGTGAGAGAAATTAAAAGTCTTTTGTAGTCATGCGAACAGGACTGGTCTCAGTTAAGATACTTTGCATAAAGCATATGAAACTTATTCTTGCATCATTTTCACAAGAAATAGTCATATGTTACATTAATCAGTAATTTTTTATATGTCTTCTATAAAAAATTAATCCATAAAGCAAGAAAATTATTTTTTCTGTACATTCAAATCTGAGTCAATGTTTATTTATCCAAGAGGCCAACCTTACTTTAACACAAAGGCTCCAGGGAAATCTTACTTTTGGTCCCAAAATTTTATTTCCAGAATTTCTTTGAGGGCAGGGAATACTACTATCAGCTGAACAAGAATTATGAAGTCTACCGCAAAAGTAATGCCTCCCACCTTATTACGTTAGTTCACAATGTTAAAGGTGGATATTGGTGGTATAGCACTGTGAAGGTTGAACAGATGGCAGCAGAGGGGCAGTCTGACAAAATAGCATCTCACATGGAAATGCGTATGAAGGAAAAGCATGGAATTGGATTCCTCCATGAGGAAAAAATGGCACCCACTGACATTCACTGATGCTTGCTGAACATTCATGGAGACCAAACAGAGAGGCAATGGGTGGTATATTTCAGCAGTAGCAGAAGTAAAGTGAAAAACAAGCCACATTCCAGACAGTCACACACAGCTATCACACTATGAAATAAAGTGCGTTTCGATCAGTTCATCTACGCAGATGGACAGATTACAACCTAGGAACTGTGCATGGAGCTGACTATTAACTTCAGTGCATCAGAAATGATGGTGGCAGTGTTGGAAAATTTGTGAAAGCTGGATCCCAGAAATGCTCACACAGGAATGGAAAGAACACTATATACAAATCCAGGACTTACTGAACCAATACGTGTCTGAAAGTGACAGTTTCCTAGATCACACTGCAGAACTGCAGCCCTCAGCAGAGGGAAGAAAAGAAAAAGACAACCTTTGTCTTGCAACACAATAACGTCAGGCCTCATGCCTGTTTGAAGATCATGGAGCACAACGCCAATCTTGGGCTGGACTCTCCCGGTGCATCCACCATATAGTCTGCATTTGGTGCCCCTTCTGACTTCCATCTGTTCGGTTTGATGATAGACTGCAGGATAATATTTACCTAGCAATGATGCCATCAATGCAGCTGTGAAGCAGTGGGTCACACCTCTAATGACCATGGCATGGAGGCTCTTTTTCATCACTGGCAAAAATGCACAGCTAGTGATGGTGACTGTGTTGAAAAACAGTGTTTTGTAGTTGAGAATTCGTTCTATCAAATAGTGTTACCATGTCCTTTGTATCAGTTGTAGTTTCCAAGGAAATAAACAGGCATTACTTTCCAAGCTACATACATAATGTTAATAAATTTGAGCATCTGCATTTCCCATACCTCATCTATACTCTTGTTGACAATAGGTTTGTCAGGCTCTCCACAGGCAGCTCTAAGTTCAGAGCCTAGGCTTACAACGCTCTCTAGTTCTTCTTGCAGTCCATCAATTTCTTCTTTAGCAGCCTACAAGGAAAAAAAAAATCCAACGCTGGTAATATTACATTCAATAATTTATGTACAGCTTGCTTTTAACACAGAACACATCCATATTTGACTTGTGCTCTTTAAAGTCACCTGGACTTACAACTGGATGCTTAAAATATCAGCATCCCTTTTCAGTGTCAGAGTAAATCATATGACATCAGTCTAAATTATAAACAGATAATGATGTCCTTTGATACGAGATGGAAAAAAATAAACAGGAAGTTTTAAATTAAGTTTCTTTAATCAAAATGTTTTCTTTTTCAGAGGTTATCATTCACTTTCAAATCTGTAGCTATCAGCATAAATAATTACAGACTTGGAGAGTAATACACACATCCGTATGCCTTTCATTTAGATGTTGTGTATTACCTGGAATCTAAAGTATGAGTCAAGTCTTGGTGACATATATATTATATGCATACGTATAAACAGATATGTACATATAATGACAGGCATAAGCTGCATGCTCATTGCAATTAAGCACTGATATGTATCATTTGCCATAGACTCTTGAGATATCATTATAGTAAATTTCTATATAATTATCCCTCTTTGTCTCTTAAAAAAAATATATATCCTCTGTTATTTCCTAATAATTCTGTCTTTTCTCTGCATACTGTAAATAAAATACTTTGCATCAACTTAAACAACTGACCTCAGCAGCTTCTTGCTGTTGCTTGACTACAGATGGGTCAACTCCAGGTCCCTCCAGTTCTCGAATGAAGTCCTGAGTATCTTTAATAGTAGCTACGAGAGCCATATGATCACACCAGAACTTTTCAGCTAGTTCCATAACATCCAACAATTTGGCCTCCCTTTCCTCAGTCAAGGTCTGGATGTCTTGCCAAATAAGGACCATTTGGTCTAGTTTATCTTGCACAACTAAACAACAAAGGAAGGAGATTACTACCTTGGCAAACAATTCTTGGCCATATATATCTCTACAGCTCTACAACAGAAACATGTGTATATTTTAAAATTTATACTTCAGAATTGGTTCTTTACAAGACTTTTTACAATGTTAAGTAAAAACAAAGAACAAGACATTTAAAAATAAAACAAAGGCCAGACCCATGATGAATTACTAAATGAATGTCTTGTTTTTTTATATCTTCAGCAACTTCTCCAGTAGAATACAATCCCCAGATTAGTGGCCACCAAAAATGAAGATTTTTATGTGATGAACCTTGCTGCACTTCTACTACATGAGTCTTTCCTTGGTGTACTACCTTTAGCAGATACATCCTTATCTGCTCCTTCTGAGCGAGCGATCATTTCTTCCCCTCGCTGCTTAAGCGTCTCATAGACTGGCTGAAGTTTTTCCAGATCCATTGACACATTCTTATTTTCACTAATTTGCTCTTTAATCTTCTCAACCTCTGCTGAGATTGAAGGTGGCTGCCTCAGACGTTCAACTATGCGTTGCAAACTCTCAAGAGTTGGATCTATCTTGTCATGAAACTGAGAGGGTGGAAAAGGACAGAAAGAAACGGTAGAGAAATTAGAACAAAGATGTTTGAAAAATTGTGTCTGAAAGTTCTCTTGGAATAGTATACTTTAAGATTAACTTATTTAACATCTCTAGTTATATATGTACAACTTGCAATACCCCTGGGTGGTTCTCTCCCTCTTAATATCTAAAAGAAACACATGACTCTGCAAAATGGTGGTACTTCTCAGATTTAAGAGATACAGAACTTTACTATCAAGTCCAGGTTTAATCCTGAAACAATCCACCTGAAAATACTACACACGGCAGCACCTACCTGCATGCAGTCAGTCCTGCATAATTAGTACATTACTTTGTATCTTATTTTGGAAAGCTGTGGCTTTCTGATTGTATCATTTTAGAAAGATACTTATCTTAATATTAATTACATGTATTTTCATATCAAAACCACCATATTGCATATAAGCCCTGATTAGGATTTGATATTTAAGGTCATTCAAAAAGACATTTGCCTAATGCCCAAGTGGTGCTCATTGGTGCAGTAAATGTACATTACCTCCTGCAACTAAAAGCTCACAGCAGCATGTATTACATTCATCCACATTTGACTCAAAGCCCATGCACCCAGAAACTCTGTTACATCTACATTAATTAGCATTGTTTATCCTTTGGTACAAGTCTAAAGTTAAGCACTAAAATACTGTGCTGGATTCATACAGATTACTAAAAGCATCTCACAGCCAACAACCATGCCCTTTCCAAGTTTCAGAAATTATTAAATTGTGGGTACAGAACCAGCAGGATCTACAAAGAGCACTCTTTACTACACTTGGGAAGGTTGCAAGAACAAGCACAGCAAAACAAGCTTATTGCACATGAAGAAATAGCTACATCCTTAGTATTTAAAGAAATACATGCAAAACAAATGTAATTCGTTTTTTCCACTGTATAGACTCTAATGTTATGAACTCTATTTTCATTAGAAGTGCAACTATCATATAAGCTAGCAAAACGCAATATATAAAGATAAGCAACCTCCCTACATTCCAGACTTCTGAAAAACTGGTTATGGCAAGAAAACTTTGCAGAAGTGATAAAAACTGAAATAAATTTGGCAATATTCAAATCTCATTTTAGGACACATATCCTGCATTTTTAAATTCTCAGTCCATACAGTGGGCCTCATTTTACTCTGACTTCAATGACTGAGACAAGGTGATTTAGAACTTAAAAGGAGGAAAGGCAAGTCATTAAAATCTCTCTTTCTGGCTCCATAGGTCACATACTGCCTTTGATATATAACGTAATTTAACATAATTTGAAACCTGAAGAGTTAAATAATTATTCTTCCTGGACTGTCTAGACAAACACTGACATATCCACTATACTACAGAGTCTGAATATATATTTACACATCTTAATAAAGAAAGAGTTTATATAAAATTACATTCTGGAGGTAAGAATGTTTGGCTTTCCCATCTGCATATACATTTACGTACATTAAATACTTTAAGGTTCATTTTATAAGTAATTACATATTTTCTCAACATCTGATTATATTCTAGCTGTTACCAAAGAATGCATTTTCCTTCTTGCTTTCTGATCTTAGCCTTCTGTACCTTTCTGTACTTAAGCACATCTTGTTAATGTCTGTCACATATAAAGCAAAGGCTCAAACGCTAAATAAATGTCTTGATTTTCAAACATGCAGCACATATGCAAAAGAAAAAATACTGAATCTAAGTAAACAGGCATCTTTCAGAGGTGTGAAGAAAGAGGCTACTTAGAATGACTGAAAGTAGCATGGAATAGTGGCTACTACCAGGTCAAAAAATGAATGACATCTGATGTCACTTTTTTTTCCTAAGAATCTTCAATTCTGTCTGTAATGTCTAAGAATACAGCGTTAAGTACCATGACATATGACGACAATTATTTAGAGTGAAGAATCAATGAGAACCTTAAGGTCTCTTTCATGATTTAGTGTTCTAGTCCTGGGAAGAAATATAGCACTTAATTGACAACCAACAGACAAAAAAGGGAATTTACCATAAAAACAGTGCTACAGGACACAAAACTTTTATCAGGTTTTTGTGTAGGTTCACGTACACAGTTAATGAGGACTTTTTTCTGAATTTGGTGTCACATCAAAGGATTTCATTTTGGATTTAATGACAAATTAATCCAGTATTATCAAGTTCCTAGGAACTGATACCTATCAATACGCTAATAAGGTTAATTCCATGGAGTAATAAGATACACAGCTTTTGTGGACTTGACCTGAATTTTATGCTTACGATAATATTTTCTGAAGTCTAACTTGCTCACAATTCTTTTACGTGAAAAAGTTCAAGAACAGATTACATTAAGTTCCCATGAGTCTATAATGAAGACCAAATGCTATGCATGGTTAGGTACCCTCTAGTTACAGTCTATTAAAGGAACGGCTGAAGTTGCCAAGCTCTAGATATGACAATATGCAAAGCTAACTGATTAACAGAGACATTCAGATCAAGCACAGCATCAGCTATTAACAGACCAGTAAAAGAAAACTGAATAAACTGGAAATCTGACATTGTTAGATCAAATATTCCTTTTTTGACATTTTAAAATTGAGAACTGATATTTTTCAACTGCAGCAGAGTCATAAAATTATAACCCCTCAGGAAAATCAATGCCATGAGAAGTAATATGAACATTCACACACCATTCAGCTGAAAAATCCACATAAAACAGCAGTTTAGTCTTGATATATATTCATACAAAATGATAATGTCTGTGCATCTTTCCATTCAAATGAATCTAATCATACTTAAAATGATACCTGGGTACACTGAGAAAGGGCTTCATCCAGTGCCAGTGCTCTCTTTTTGACATCTTCCTTAATTTTACTGTAAAGGGTGTCAGCTGCCACATATTTCTCTTGGATAGAGAAACCTTCTCCTGGGCTCAGCTCCAGCAACTGAGGCCCAGTTTTATTCATCTTATCTATATGAGGCTTGTGCTCAGCAATCAGCTCACGCAGTTGCTATAACAAATGAAAAAAACTTATCAGTTTCTTATGCTTAGACCACCACATTACAGCTGTCCACACTTCAAACACATCCAGCTGGCAAGAAATTCCAAACAAATACCTGTCATCCTAATGTAAAGCACAAATAATATTAAATAACGTTAATGACTGCTCTGCCAGTGATGATTCCCTTTCCAAAAGCGAGAGCTACCCAGCCAGGAAACATCACAATTAAAGATACATTGGAAAGGGCCATGAAATACTCCTTCAAGGCATATCATTACATGTAGAATGCGTGGTGCCAACAGATGATGTTGGCTGCAGATGATGTTGGCAACAGACACTCCCCATCATTTTTAGGACCTATAATGACAGAAATGGTAACTATATTCCAAATATTTGCATAATACCACTACATATATACATTTTCTTGCTGATATGTGCCAAAAAGCCTTCCACTGAAGAACATCACAGAACGAGGAATTGAAGTTGCAATAATAGTAATGCAAGTTATCCTTGAGTTAAAAGAGGAAAGTAGAACAAAGAGGAGGTTAAAAAACAAAACAAAACAAAACAAACAAACAAAAAGTGAAAATGATAGAGGGCAATGAAGATGTACGAGTGTTTTCTTGTTTACCAAGAAATTAATATACAAATTAGATTTGATTTCAGCCACCTACTCCCTCTCAACACCCACCCCCAAAGTAAGTCCAAACCACAGAAAAGTGCAAAAGGCCAAAAGGTAATGGTATTTTGTCTTCCAGCTTGCCTAAGTATTTTGCTTTTGTTTACTTGCACCCATAGATCTGACAAAAGGAAGAGATTTCAGGTGGAGTAACCTAACCATTCCCTTCAGTTTCATTTATTGTCTCAGTTCATCCTTTCCTTTTCAGAAAAAACCCACTGTCTGGTGAGACACTGCTCCTCTCAGTGCTGTGAGCTCCATGCTCCATTCTAGCCTACAGTCACTGTGTAGGAATGACAGGCTAGAGCAAGCACATGCTCTGTTCCTCCTGGTTCAGGGATTGTTTAAACAAACGAAGACACAGAAAAGGGCTTATATCAGTCTCAGTGTAAATAAATCCTCTTCTCTTCAACTGAGGTCCTTCCCTTAAAAAGAAATCCTGATACTGGCTTGCTTACGTGCTCCTCCCCAGAAGAGGAGGAGTTGGGAAGCCTGAAAATAGAGTGACGACAACTATCCACTGTTCACTGATGAAGAAACAACAATGAAAATCAAAAAGAAAAAACAACAACAAAAACCAAAAAGCAAGGACTAGCTACTGCCTGAGAACATAATTCTACTTGCATACCTTGCATAAAGAAAAACGATACTGATTAGCACAGAAAAAGGAAAATGCTAAGCTAAGAATAGTTGGCAAGTTTTTAGAAAATCATTTTATGTATTTTATTTTTGTGTACAAGTAGATAACTTGACACAATGTGACAGATTACGCATCCATAGGTAAAAACTTTATTATGCTGGTACTCCTACTCTGCCAAGAGCGAAATTGAAGCTAAATTAACTGCATGTTAATATAAATATAAGTGAATATATAAGAAATATAAGGGAATAAAGAAAGCTGTACTCATACTGAGGACCTTTTTCCTTTTTTATAACAGAAGCACAAATGATCTGGTTGTTGCCGCAACTGGATAAACAATTCCAGTAAATCAGTATTCCAGATCAGATTACGTGTTAAAATTGCCAGACATTAATCTTCTACTTAAACAAATCTCAGCTAATGGCATAGCCCAGGGAAAATGCAAAAATACAAGTTCAGATGAAGGGCCTCTCAAGCAAGCAGAATGATTAAAGTATATGGGGGAAACAAACATGTAAGTAAAGCAAGCATGATTTGGTTCATAGTGACTAATCAAGATAGTTTGTAAAGCCCATGTGATATATTTAGTCTTAATAGAGCATGTTTATTCTTTGTGGACATAGTAGGAAGACAAATGAGTGAACCCTGTGTTTACCACTATATCAAGTGGCACATCTTCATTAACTGGTCTCACAGTAAACACGATTTTGAAGCCAGGATTCATCCTAACTTGAGTCATTTAACTGAGGCAACTAAAATTAAAAAGCCTAGCTACCCTGTGCTCAGTAGGAAGAGACAGGTGTTTCCAGTAGCAATATGGGCTTTGCACGTGCTAAAACATGCAGGTTTTTAACCTTGTTAAGTTAAATCTGATTCCACGTCTAGTGGATTCTAGTTGCTGTCTGAAGCATACTGATTTTTGTCCCAGTTGATTCTTGTATGCAAGAAAGACCACATGGAGGCCAGACTATATAATACAGTTCCCTCTCTATTTTGTGATGTTATGAGAAACAATTATTTATTTTTATTATTATATAACAAACATATTTTTTAAGAGAATTGGCCAAGGGATTGGCTTAAACTAAACCACAGAATTCTTGGACCCTGAATTGTCAATCTTCCTGGTTCAACAAAGTTTAGTTCCTGGTTCAACAAAGTTCAGTTTCCATGATATCAACAAAACAAACACCACAGTTTTTACATGTACATAAGGTTAATACATATGCATATTAATACACATTGCATACGTAGACTGCATTTCAGTTTCTGCATGCTGACAGCAGGTACTCTAGCTCTTTCTGTTGTCTCATATTACTCTTTTGTGGTTCTTACTACATAATCCAATCTCTGTTGTTTCCATTTACGAACTTGGTTTGTTCTAATACTGTCATATTTATGTGTACTTTTAAGTACGCTTCTAAGCTACTCATTTCTTATGCTTGGATCTGTCACTTAATGGCAATTATTTCCCCCTTAGCCCTCTTTAATGCTTGTACATTGCTTGCTGCTTTCCCTAGATAATCTTGTTTGCATGCAGTTTGGAGAACAGTAGAGGCATGATTTTAAGTATATTTTCTATTATTATTTTAAACAACTTTTTTCAACAGAAGTCTAACTGTCAGTTATAAGCGGTCAGTAGAGTACTTCATGGTTCCAAGCAGAATACTAGTTAGCTTTTGATACTTCGTTGGCTTTTTTGCTTGTTCGGCTGGTTGGTTTTAAAACAGCAAAATTCTTACCCGATGCTCTTCTTGTTGTTGCTTTAAAGTTTCATACTCAAGGGCCGGTGCAGGAAGCTGAGAGATGATCATTTCTGTTTCAGTTAACCATGGCCAAAGCTCTTCATAAGTCTCCCAGAATTGGTTAACAAGGGACTGAGCCCTCTCCAGCTGAAGGTTTCTCTCTGAGTTCATTTGACAGACTGTATCATATTTCTGTAACAGGCTTTTCAGTTTTTTCTGTGAAATAATATTAACAAAAAATAGCAATGTATGCCTTTCCACGTATTTTATTATCCTAATCCCTAAACAGCTTTGATAATTGATAGCACCAAACCACAGTGAACCAAATCTTAATTTTGATAGTAGTTCTACAGTACTAGAGTATTTAAAGAGGAAAGAATCAATATTGTGATAGATCTGAATTTGGTAGGACACATTCAAAGTAACTAAAACACAAACACTTTATTCCTAGAACTTCCATTTAAGCTGCAAATGACTTTAATGCCTATCTTTCTTTCTGGAGGCACTCATCTTCAGCAACACTTGGCAGAAGCTAAGTTTTTCAGTGTGTTTCTGAATCAAAGCATCACGAACAGTGCATAAAAATTTGCCTTCTTTTTTTAAAATCTGCCAAAGAATAGGGCATATACTTCTACATAAGCTTTCTACAGAAAGCATGTAACACTATTTTCCATGTTAGCAAGTATTAATTAATGAGAATATGTTACCATTAATAAAAATGACAAAACTTAAAGGTTTAAGCATTACTCCTCTATTCTGTTTGGGCATGTGATAATAAGTATCAACTGGATATATAATTTTCTGTGGAACACTGCCCATCTTATCGTTTTTATGAAATTCTATATGCAATGATGCACATAAATGTTAGCCTTAGAAAAACTAAACATATAAATGAGGCATTGAATATGAAGTACAAAATGTCAGAACAAGGTTTCGTTTCATTTGTTACGTCTTGCATGTAAATTAATTATAGGGATGCTATCCAAAGGACAAAACATAGCCTAACATACAGATATACTGTTGTTTTTTTTACTAAAACATATATCTAATAGAGGATCATCTACAATTGCTCTCCCTTTTGGCTATATTTTAATAGAGTGAACTAAATTCACTTAAGAACAAATCAAATTTATTCAGTGATTCTGCAGCAGAGCACAATTAGAGAATTACTGTTGGTCTTTGGAAGGACCAAAATCACAGATCATATCCATAACAGTAAAAAAAAGTCCACTCTAAAATGCCAGTAGGAAAGATCTGTCTGTGTGCATGCATATAAAACACACACATACATGTATATTTTTTCAGCCCTCACCCTCAGGCTGTGTGCACACATAAACAAATGTGTAAGAATGCCTTTCATGGGCTATGTTAGTCAACAGGATGGAACATTCCTGGCAAACAATTCCCCCACTGAAATTGGCATAAATGAGGATAAAGACACACACTGAGGTGCCAGCCACTGAATGAGGCACAGAAATACACACACCCAGCCAGAGCTTCACAGACTCTAGAGAATAAAGAAAGATAAACAGCCAGATTCCACGCGCATCACCCCAGATGACTAATACCTATTCACTCAATCATTTCACTGGCTAAAATACTGTTTACCATGGGAGATGACAAATGGGGCTCCAAATTAGTGTCAGATAATGAAGTAGACAGTGCTTGCTCTTTGAACGTCCTGAAGCATTTCTTCTAGTATTATAAACCTTGGACTAGAAGTGGCTGTAATTAATGCTTTTTCATTAACATTTTGAAGTATACACCATAAGAATCTTCCTACAGTCTATGGTCTTCCTATCCACCACTGTAGCTGCAGATTTATGAGAAATTTACCTTTATCGTCTGCTTCTCTTCTTCAGTGCACGTGTTCATAATCTTATCCCCGGACTTAACAAGTTCATCTATAGTATCTTTGTGCCTCAAAATCTCCATGGTAAAAGCCTTGAAACACAATAAAAACTGGTCAGCAATATAAAATAAAGTGCACGGAGCAAAAACTATTCGTGAAGTGCATTATGATGGACTGAAAATTAAATCACGCTAGTACATTTTCTAGATGGAGAGTGTGCTGGCCAATAATTAACATGACAGTTGGAAATGCATTTCTTTTACCTTTTGAACTTGTAGCTGAGCTGCGGTCTGGTCTTGCTCAAGCCTAATATCGCCAAGAGACATCAGTTTCTTTTCTGCTTCTGCAATCCAGGCAAGTTCAGCATCAGCTGCTTGATCGAACTAAATGAGGGAGACATGATTGAGTTCAATGATTCTATAGACATGAAAAGTTAGAATGACTTCAAAAATTTCATAGATGATAAAAAGCACGTTTCTGAATTAGTACAGAGATAGTAACTCCCTTTCCATATGAGGTTTATATAAATGAAATACAATGCTCCAAATGGTTCTGAGGAATTGGAATAAAATCAGTTTAATTCATAAACATGACAAAGCAACAGAAGTACATTTTTCCGAACCCTACAGCTCTTTTAACAGACATAATTAAAAGGGTTACCATTTCAGAATTTTAACAGGAATGTTTATTTTCATTTGACTCAACTTTCACATGTCTTTTCCACTTCCAAATTTATTGTTACTGCTACTGTTGGAATTACCTTAAGAAATAGCTGTTTGATGCTATCTTTTTCGTCTTAAGAGATGCTTTGGTATTAAATGATAAAGCTGAAGCAATTACAATTCAAGTAAGTCAGTGGAAAAAAAAAAATCACCAAATTCAGAGAAGACGGGATTTCATCCAAAACCAGATCATGGATTAAATATCAAAATACTCTGAGGCATTTGGGCAGCCAGTCCATTCAGTAAAGGATTAACTTCCAATGAGGAGCCGCTCCAATGAGGAGCAGCTGAAGGAGCTGGGATTGATCAGTCTATAGAGGAGGAGGCTCAGGGGAGACCTTATTGCTCTCTATAACTACCTGAAGGGAGGTTTTAGTGAGCTGGGGATCAGCCTCTTCTCTCGTGTGACTAGTGATAGGACTAGAGGGAATGGCTTCAAGCTGAGCCAGGGAAGGTTCAGGCTGGACGTTAGGAAATACTACTTCCCTGAAAGGGTGGTCAGACACTGGCATGGGCTGCCCAGAGAGGTGGTGGAGTCACCGACCCTGGAGGCGTTCAAGGAACGTTTGGATGCTGTGTTGAGGGACACGGTTTAATGAGAACCATTGGTGATGGATGAATGGTTGGACTGGATGATCCTGTGCGTCTTTTTCCAACCTTAGCAATTCTATGATTCTATGGTTTAACTTACAGACTACTGTTAGTTGACACTTCAATGTTTCAAAAATTACCTTAAAGCACTAAGGTAATTAGAGTATTTAGAGGATCTGTCTCTTACTAATTTGTAAAGAAAAGCAAGAGATCCTGAAAAGAATTACCTGGGTATCCAATTCTGCTGAAAAGATTAAATTTTTAAAAAATGATGCATTATCTATCATTTCTGCTCAAGTTTCCAAATGTGCATCTTAGTGCATCCATACTGTAATACTGAGCTTAAGCCATAGAGAAATAATTTGCAGTACCATCAGATGCACAAAACACTAACCATTGAAAGTACTATATTTTTTTTTTCTAAAGGTTTGATCTTCACTGCAATTATTTGAAGATTAATACGGCTCTGAGTTATTCTGAAGGTCTATCAGGGCATTTTAGGTCAGAACTTGTTACTTGTGTTGTTGACTACCACACTTCATTCAGAAGTCACACCCGGTCCCTCTTGTCTTTTAAATCTGATGGCCAGTGCATTTGTGGCTGTAGAACTATGACAGTATTGCTCCTGGAACATAGCTGGAGTTCGCTTTGGCTACTAAATCACTCTTGTCTTAGTGGTTAATTATAAATTCCACAAAAACAAAGCAGTTCTGAGATTTCATTCTTCTTGAGTCAATCTTTTTCAGCCTTGTTTAATCCATTTGTTACATGAAAGAGAGCTGAAACATTCTTTTTCACCATATGTCATTTCTCATATAAAGTAACACAAAGTAGGATGTGTCCTAAATAGTATAACTTCCTAACAGAAAGGTATGTTCTGAAACAATCAGTACTGTAAACATTAGCATGAAGTAAATGCACCAGTAGTATTTAAATCCCAGCTCTTTGGAAGCCCATCTATTTATGACCCAACTAAAGGAAATGAACATGATGTCAAATGTGTTAGAGGTACAACCAGTCTGTGACTTCCTGATATCAAATGTCCATGGGTATGTCACTAACACTGAGCAAACATTTAGTGGAAATAACAAAATCAAAGCATGGCACTGGAAAAGTCCAGGTTCCACAGTGCTGAGCAACACTAGAACTCTAAGCCTCATTTACTAAGGATGTAGGATTTGTAATTTATGATGTGCACGTATAACATTGAGGAATATGAAGTGCAAAACCAGCACCCTCTGCATCCAAAATTCAAAGATATTTTTCTCAATAATGCATAGCAGAATTATTTTTCAGCCTTGAACATCGCCTGAGTCACTATAAAAAAGTCTGTCTTATTCCTACCTGGTTTAACCAACCATGTTTCATTGCAGTACTTCTAACCAGGAAGGACTGACTTGTGAATATGATGACACTGTGATTTTCTCTGTGAATGCTTTATAAAGCACCCTCTGTGACTGCTTTGGAGCAAAGAACAAGGAAAGCAACTGCAAAATATGACCTTCTCTTTCTATATATAGCACTTTTTGCAGTAGGGAAAGATACTGACCAATATCTTCAGTACCAACAAATGAGAACATGCAGTAGAATTTCTCTCTCATATATTTCAATCCATTTAGGGGCATTCACATTATATTAAGTGTTCAATCTCATTAACAGCATGAAACCATGTACTCAACAGTTCATACAGGTTAATGCATTTGTCTCCTTGGCCCAGTAATGTCTATCACAAAAACCATGCTACTTCCACTGAACTCCCCACATTCTTGGTGGCTTTGCCCTCCAATCAAAACTTTTTAATAGAACAGTCACTTGAACAAGTTGCTTCAGGGTAAGCTTACAAAGCATTAGCTCCTCCAAAAATATTTTTTCATTATGCATGGTCTATCTTTGAGCTGAATGGAAAGCAGCTTATCCTTATACTGGAAGCATGTTAAGCCCCTTAATCATGGGATAGTGTATAGAAGTATACTGTGGTGGGCTCAAGTGAAGGTTAGAAGGTTAGGGGTATTCAGGACTAGAGTGCAATGTGTCCTTTCAAAGTTAGGTAGTGGAGCAGCATCTCTGGACCCTTTGGACCTGGACTTGAATGTGCTGACCTGGTGTTAGGGGATGAAACATAATTCAGAGACTTGAAGGAGAGCAAACATTCTTCTGTTTCATAGATTCTATTAGAATTCTATGAATCTAGGCCTAGAAAGATGTTAAATAACACCAGCCCCAACACTGATCCTTGAGGAACACCACATGTCACTATGTCACTGGTCTCCAGTTGGACATTGAGCTGTTGACCGCAACTGTCTGAGTGTGACCATCCAGCCAATTATTTATGCAGCAAGTTGTCCATCCATCAAATCCTCTTTTTGTCCAATTTAGTGACCAGGATGTCATGCAGGAAAGTGTCAAACACTTTGCACAAGTCCAGGTAGATGACATCAGTTGCACTTCCTTTATCCAGTGACACTGTTCCTCCACAATAAAAGGCCAAGTTTGTCAGGCATGACTTGCCCTTGGTGAAGCCATGTTGGTTACCACCAATCACCTTGTCTTTATTTTCCACGTTCCTTAGTAGGGCCTTCAGGAGGATCTGCTTCATGATCACGCTAGACATAAAGGTGAGACTGACTGGCTTGTAGTTCCCTGGATCTTCTTTTTTTCCCCCACCTTGAATATGGGGGTTATGTTTTCCCTTTTCCAGTCAGTGGAAACTTCACCAGACTGCCGTGATCTTGCAAATATGATAGAAAGCAGCTTGGCAACTTCATCTGCCAATTCTCTTAGAACCCATGGATGGATCTCATTGGGTCCCATGGACTTGTGCACCTTCAGGTTCTTTAGATGCTCTCTAACCTGATCTTCACTAACAGCAGGCAGATCATCTTCTCAGAATTCTCAGAAAGCAATACCTTTGCTTTCTGCAGCTTGGGAAGTGTGGCTAGAGCCCTTGCTGGTGAAGACTGAGGGAAAGAAGTCATTCTGCTTCCCCCAAAGAAGTCATTCAAGCTTCCTTTGTGTCCCTCGTGACCAGGTCTTCAGTTTCCTTCTGGAGAGGGCCCACATCTTCCCTGGCCTTCCTTTTATCACTGATATACCTGCAGAATTTCTTGTTCCCCTTTATGTCCCTAGCTAGATTAAATTATATCTAGGTTTTAGGTTTCCTAACCTGATCCATGGCTGCTCGGACAACTTTGCAGTCCGCCCAGGTAACCAGTTTCTGCTTCCACTCCCTACAGACTTTCTTTTTGTACTTAATTAAGCCCAGGAGCTCCATGGAGGCCTCCTGGCATTCTTGCCTGTCTTCCTTTCTCCTCTTTTCACTCATAGAAAATCACCCTTTGTTGCTGAGGATTTGTTTCAAGGAGACAAAATAATACTCATACCAAACCCCTTAAAAAGTTAAACATGAAGTTATTTTTAACCTCACTAATAAGGAGATCTGAATTACTGCCAGCCTCTTTCAGTTGGCTTCCAACGAACTTTGAAATCGTCACATACGGTTTCTCCTTGTCCCATTGTAACTATTTACGGGAACTATTAGCAGAAAGAAAAATCTCCATACTTTTATGCCTGAACTGTAGGCAGACAGTGGAAAATTGTGTTCCATGATGCTTTTACAAACATGGATCTTAATAAGGGACCATTTAGTAATGAAATTGGAGTGTCAGTTCTCAAAGTATACCCATATACATGCATCTGTGTGTGTTTTGAAACCTTCACATATTTAGTAACTCAGGTTTTGTATCCCAAGAAGAAAAGCATTGTGGATATGAGTAAAAGCAACTGTTATTTAAACTCTCCAGTATAGTTTGGATAATGTGATCCAGCTTTTAATTGTCAAAAATACAGGGAAGCTAGACAATCAACTGATGCTGGAAGGTGTAGCAACATTAGTGATTTCAATGCTACATCCAAGAAAATTGGCTGGGGAACTGGGCCATATTTTATTTAACATGATCTGTGAAAGATAAGGGCGATTCAGTTCTTACTCAAGAAAATTCCCACTTAAGGAGTCACAGGATAGTTACAGTAATGTTAGCTACAAGACTGAAGCTTTTGTCAACAGAAAGGCGTATGATTACAACAGCATACCTTCTGGCATGCATATCTTTACAGTGGAGTCACATTCCATTCAAACAGGTCTTTTGCTGCCTGAGCAAAAGAAATGTTTGGCAACACTATTAAAGGACATCTTCTATTCAAGTACACGTTGCCAGAGGCCATTCATTATAGCCCTAAAACAGGTTTTCAGTACCTGCTGGGATCTCAGGATAGCAGCATCAATCTCATCCACCTTCTGAGAGATTGTGTCATTCACTAATCTGTATCGTTCGTTGTCCTCTGTTATCATCTTGTCAAGTCCCTCTCTAGCTCTCCATGGCACCAGTTCCAGGAAGGCACTGCCAACTTCATTGAGAGTGTCCAGTAAGGCTTTGTTGTTTTTTGCTTCTTGCTTCAACTCCTGAAAAAGGTCATTTAAAGTAAATGTGCCAGCATGAGTTGAACACACACACAGCTTACATATGTTTTTTATTCTTTAAACTACCGAGTCGAGAACTGAAATGTTTTCCAGGCACACCAAAGGGATAAATGAGCACAATTATTTTCAGCTCAGTTGTACTAGCTTTTTGATACTTGTCAGTTGTTTGACAAAAAAGAGGGTAAGTCTAAGTTTTCTACAGAATATATGCTAAAAACATTTCTTCAGTGAATATGATAGTTCAAAATTCTCTGAATTTTTATGAGTTGTGAGTACTTCAGGAAGTGAACGAATAAAATAAAACTAACATATGCTACTTGCAGCCTGTCATGCCATAAGGAACTTGATCACCTCCAAAGCATGAAATGAAAGAAAATATCATGCATTCAAATAATTCCTGAAATGAGCAATGATCGGATTATATTCCTGTCAAATTATCACACAATCCTTCAAGTTTTTTCTGTACAGGAAGCCCCACTGATATTAATTTCTTTTCTGTATCTATATCTACAACTATAATTCAATATTTACATATTTATTAACATCTGTGTGATTTTACATTTTAACACATATAAGTTATTAATATATTAATTGCTAATATGTATTATTGTAGCATATATATAATTTGAAAGAAATATATTTTTTTGGTTTTTTCCACTCAAAACACTGCCCTCGCCATCTAGCTTGCATATTTTTTTAAATAAGTATTTTTTGTTAAACAATATTAGTAATGTATTTTAAATGCTGTCTTTTTCAGACTTCACAGGATAATATCCATGTCACAACTAAGGAACCAAAATAACTTTGTTTGACAACTTTAGAGTTTTCCCAGGGTAAGGTAGCTGCTTGAACAAAAAAGAAATGTTGTGCTGCTGAGCTAAAAATAAACCACAACCCAATTTTGTATGGTATTATAACAAATGACTCTGGAAAGTAAGCGTGATTCTTAACTACTGTTACAATTAGTCAGCTGATCTAATGCCAAATTAGTTATTCACAAAACAATTTTCTGCAAAACCAAAGGTTAACGCAAAACCATACAGAGATAAATAATTCACAGATTCTAAAACCTACTTTTTGTCTTTCTTGTGCTTGGCTTAATTCTTCACCCTTTGGCATTTGAGTTTCATATGACAGTAACTCCACTTCCACTTTGTCAAGCCATTTGCAGAGCTCTTCATGGGTTGAGTGCAGCTGACCTGCAAGCTGTAGGGCTTGCTCTAAGGTCTTGGACACATCAGAACTCAATTTTGTAATGTCTTTGTATCTCACTTTAATGCCTTCCAGTTTATCTTGAATTATTATAACTTCATCACCTAAAATACCAGAAGAATGTTATTTCCTGTGAACACAATTCCTTAAAAAAAAAAAAAAAAAATCCAAAACATCAGCCCCTACCTAACACAGCAGCCTCAGTATTTAATTTAGAAAATGATCCAAACAAGAAGGCAGGGCAAATCCTCACCTCTTGTAAATTATTCTATCCTCGCTAAGTCTACAAAGCTATGAAGTTTACCTCAATTTAGGATCTGATCTCCTGTCTTTTTTACTGTTTTACTAAACTATCAGAAAGTGACGACTTTGACTCAACATTTAATGCAAATGTTCTTCTAAAAAATCCATCCTTAAACTCATAATAGTTCTTAAAAGGTTATAAAAAAATACAGAAGTTACTGAAAATACTAAAAAAGTCAAGAATACTAACTAGATTTTCAATTACACTAACATTTTACACTATTCTTTGAACTGAACACTCTCTTTACAATCAATTAAAAACAAAAGGCTAAAATAAAAGCAACCTCTTGAAATTTATATTCAGATTTCATTATGGATTATGCATAATGTTTAAATTTGGAACAGA
Source organism: Gallus gallus (assembly GCF_016699485.2). Classification (NCBI taxonomy): domain Eukaryota; kingdom Metazoa; phylum Chordata; class Aves; order Galliformes; family Phasianidae; genus Gallus; species Gallus gallus. The sequence continues at coordinate 86,758,565 of NC_052534.1, read as the reverse complement.
GAAGGATTCCCCCCTCTTCAACCATATGTGTGTCTTAAGGCGTTCAAGAACTTCAGAAGTGCTGGAAAATCTGGACAGATGTTGATCTACAGAGCAGACACATTGCGTACAACTGGAATGCAACTTTTCCCACAGTATTAGCTCCAATGGACAAAGCCCTCCTCTTGCAGTAAAAGGTAGTCTAATATCTCGTTCTTCTGCAAATGTCTCCAGGGAACTGACTGTGTCCATGGCCAAACAGCCCTCCAATCTGAGTAATGTCCATAACTTGCTATTAGGAATGGAATGCAGGTTCACTAAGACAATTTTCCACTAAAAATAATGGGAAAACAAGGACCAAATTCTCTACAAGCATAGATTAACTTCTGCTCATTAATATTAACAGTACATTTGGCTCCAAAACATAACCCACTCTGATCTCATACCTTTATTAAAATAGATAACTACAAGTGCTTTAACCAACAAGCATGGGCTAATATTTACATATTCCACTTAAAACTCCTCATAAGCACTTATTATTACAAGAAAAAAAAAAAAAGCCTGGTGAACCATAATTTTCTAAAAGCTCTCACCTGTTGTTTGTTTGAGAAGCTCTAAGCCATTTTGTATAGCCAAATCGACATTTTGTTTTCTGAGAAGAATCTCCTCCTGAAGCTCCTAAGAGAAAATGCCACTGGTGTAAGCGTAGACATAATACACAATACTATTTTCATTTGGAGTAAGCATATTTCCATTTAAAACAAAATTAAATTAATGAAAAATAAATGAAATATGGATTATAAATCATATGAAAATAAATAATAAATGAACAGAAATAAAAATACCAGTAGTTCAGAGTGCTGTTTCTCAAGCAATTCTGTGTTGCAATCTTGGACTGACAACTTGCTCAGTTTATCATGGACTTCATTCAGCCAGTTCATCAACTCAACTTCGTCCTCCCCAAAAATCTGAGCATTGCAGTACGCTTGCTGTAGAAGTTCAGACCTGCTGTTGCTCTTCTCTTGAATCTCAATGTATCGGGCCTGAGAAGAATCTAGCTTTTCCTGCACCATATCTTTATCTTCCCTGGAGCTCATAGTCTTTAGAGACTGACCAATGCTAATGGCCTGAAGCAAACTCTTATTGTGAGCTAGGACATCATCTTCTAGGGCCTATTTTTTAAATAATGAAGAACAGTGGAAAAGAAAATCAGAAAAACATAAAAGAAATGTAAGTGGAACTAAATAAAAACTGAATTAAAAAGAATGTATTGCCAACACAAATGAATAAAACTCAAATTACAGCAAAAAAATCAGTATGGTAAAATACAAGTGCACCACAGCAGCTTTCCAAATTGTGCTTACTTCACAGATGAGTTTAAACAGAATGGCATGAGCAGATGTGTTGTTCATATCTTACTTTATGCTGAGAAATCTGCTGTTGCAGTTTGGAAGCCTGTGTTCCAATGGGTTCAGCATTTGCAAGTCTCTTCTCTGTGGCCGACAGCCACTCCACCAGTGGCTCCAGAGCTTCATGAAACTGCTGTGCTACCACTGAGATGCCTTCCAACTGACGGTTCCTATAAACATCCCAAGAGAAAGATCCTACTGTAGGGTGTCTGCTTTAGCAGGGGTGTTGGACTGGATGATCTCTTGAGGTCCCTTCCAACCCCTGCAATTCTGCGATTCTGTGATTACACGTTTTAAAGTTAGGCAAAGACTTTACTGAACCAGAACATATGATCACACTTCCTCAGCACTGTACATTACCTTCTAACATTTGTTCAATGATGTGAACAGAACTATGTGGCTCTACTTCACTCTACTTTGAAACTAATGAGACAATGGTAATAAAGCACTAAGACTTGACCTCCAAAATAAAAAAGAAGTATCTAAAACCCTTCTGTTTCAGATTATTACATTTCAGAGAAAGTTCTTGATTACAGGAAGTCTTCTCTACAGCCACTGCCGAGAAAATTTCCCTCAAGAAGGCTTTTAAGAGGTATTTTTTCCTACATGAAAACCATCACGGTATTGTCTTTCAGCAGGGGATCTTATTACAGGTAAAAGCTATGCTTATACATGCTTCCCTAGGCTTACAAACAAAGGAGACCCTACAGACCTGTCACAGTCAGCTATATAATGCTCATAGAAATACTCTACTTAGTTTTCAGAACTGTGGTCTGATTTTCAGATCTCCTCATTTCCAGAGACTGGCAAAGGAAAATGGAGACAAGCCTGTAACTAATAGATAGCTTGGGAAAAGCTGCAATTTGATTTTTAATTAAGTATCACCAGATTGGGAAAAGAATATTAAATTAAACATGACATTAACATTTACTCCACCAATGACTCAGATTCCTCCAATAAATTAAAAAAAAAAAAAAAAGAAATAATAATCTATTAGTGGTTTACTCTACCAATGAATAATTGTACCATTGGTATGAAATAACAAAAGAGATTCAGTGTAAAGGAACTATAGAGGATAGCAGAAGGAATAGAAGACAACACAGCTGAATTTAATGTTGCTCTAATTCCTCAAATCCAATCCATCCATTTGCTCTTCTCTGAAACGTTTTACTGCTCACTTAAAATAATTTTCCTAAACTTTCCAAATCCTTCCTCATTCTCAATTACATATCTTTTTTCAGGTCACTTATGCATACTTTTCCCTCCCTACTCCAAGGCTGTCCTTTTTAAAATCCGTACCCAGAAAATACATTCAGCAAAGTCCTTTAAACACTGATGTCATCAGACACTTTACAGTTCATAACCTGCCATATATTTTATACACAGACAATTCATAAAATATGTAAGTGTGTGGATACATAGATACTGTGTCTTTCTAAATTGGAACTTGAACTGGACTGCAATCTCTAGTAGAGTGTTTTCTGCTCCTTTTTTCTTGAGAACTAATCCAGCTTAGCAACTTGAGAGAGAACATCAACAACTGGCAGCACAAGGGTTACCAACGTGTAGAAACTAATTATAGGGATAACACCAAACAGCAAAAGGAGTGCCACCTCTTTGTAGCAGCATGTCAGGATCCTGAAGTTTCAATGAAACATTGTTATTATTTGTTAAGTCTCAAATCCCTGCTTGATTCTATGCAAAACAGGAGGTGTGGTTTTGAAATCAAGAAACTAATGAACTAACAGAGATAAAATGTTCAAAATATACATACGCAGTAAATTCCTGCAGATCATTACATCCTAGCCTACAATTCTGATAGAAGCTTTTGCTCTTTTCAAGTCACTACTTCCCATTTGTTCCTTCAGAGGACCTATTACATCAACATCAAGATACAGTAATGTAGTGTACTAACAAGGATGATATTATTTAAAATATTTTACATTAGGGAGTTCCACATACTGCTTTTGACCATCCATCACATGCTATATCTGTATTTTTCAAAGCTACAAAAGAATTTGAAATACCTTGTTTCAGCTTTACTGAGCAATGCATCCCATCGACTATCCAGCAAACTCAACTGCTTCAAGATTTTCACTTTATCAGCAGGTTCTGCTGACTCTGCAATTTTCTCCCCTTCACGCTTGATTACCTCAACAGTAGGCTTGCGGTCATCTAACAGCCTCTGGAGAAGCTAGAGAGAAAGCAATGAGATATCGAGTTATTAAGGAACGCTGTAAAATTACAAGTGTAAAAACAGAAGGAGCTAGACTTCTTGAAAAACTCTTAAAGAAAAAAAAGAAAAGCAATGCTTGTATTGTGATGTTGTGCTAACCAAATATAGACACTCTTTTCTTCCTTGGCCCCAAATACATGCTCATTTTAGTTTCTCAACAGCAGCAGAGCTTCGCCAAGTCCAAAATACCTCCTAGGTTTCTTTAGGGTGAAAACATGTGGCAACCCCAAAGACGAAATATACAGGGTAACAAGTTACATCCAATACCACTTAAGAAAACATGTCATTTAAAGTATTTGCGGTATTCTGTAGGAGCATACATGAGAAAGAGGCATGTCCTTCGAGATCTGGCAGCACAAAAGGCAATCGTGTAAATAGATACAAAATTCCATGATATAATCTATTCATTATTTCTCTGAGATGCAATGAAATTCATTGATCTAGTCTAATAAAATTATCTTCTTTTCCAATGGACTTTAACATTTATTTCCAAGAGATTGTTAGTAATTCTAACTAGAGCTCAGATTGCAGTGTCACACTATGTCCTGAGCTCCTAGAAGGTGGGAGCTTCTCCCAAGCCTGGACAGACTCTGGAGTACCAAATGGGTGGCTGTCAAATATACCTCACTATACTTGAAGAGATCTCATGCTTTGACAGACATGAGGATTTCTTCTCATTTCTCCAGTGAAAAGAGGGAGACTGAACATATTTTACTTACTTTCTGCTCTTGTATTTGGGCTTTCACAACTTTGAATTCGGCAGATGGCGGCTTTTGATTAGCCACAAGTTCTTCTGTATCAATGAGCCAACTAAGCAGAGATTCAAGTGCATCCTGAAATCTCCCGCAGTGAAGGAGGGCTTCCTGCAATTGTGCTGCACGTTGAGCAACCTGAAAGAAAGTAGAGCACCTGACTGTACTATTTTTCCTTATTTCTGTGAAATAAGTAGCTAAAATTTGCTCAACATTTGGCAATATCATTACCACATACTCTCACTTTCATAGGTTTTTGTAACAGCACTGTTGCACAATTTACCATTAATCTCTACAGTCATCCACCAAAAAGAGGTTGACGAGTAAACGAGTCTGCTCTAGTAGTCCATTTCAAGAGACACTCCTGTTTCATTTAGCTACAGTATTATGAATTACACTGACAGGATGTTTATATTTCTTATGCTCTTCATTTTCCTTACAAAAAGAGTGAGCTAGGAACCCTGAGAAGCAATTGAGGGGCAATAAAGCCTTCAAAGGAAAGAAGACATAGGAAAGGAGAGGACACATAGGTGAATCACAAATGTCTGTGGCTCTGCTGCATCACTCCTTCAGGAACACAGAGAGCAGCGGAAACGGAATGCTATTTCGACTTCCCGTCCCTGCCATTTTCAACAGCAACTACTTCAGGAAGATAATACTTCAAAGCACAGAAAAAAAATCTACAGCAGAGTTTTCCAAAGCAGTAGCACCTTCCAAATTTTCAGGCAACACTTAAGGTACTTACTATAAAGGAAATGTGCCACTAGTCACACTAAGCTGGGTTGAATCACTGTGTCCTGCACTGAGCATGTATAGCCAGTGTCCACAAATACAATGGAGTGAAGAAATGTGAAAAAATACCAAAGAGGGACTGCTCCAAAGCAGCTGACTGCAAGTGACATTGCTGCCTTTCCCTTGTGAGTGTCACAACTCTCGCCTCTTTCACTGAGTTATCAAACTTCTCTGTTCTGCTGAAGCAGAAGGGAACACACAGCCCTGGAGGAGTCTTTCCTCAATGAAAAGCCATGAGAGACCTCCAGAAAGTTTGACAGAACCTTATAATGACAGCCAATATCTCTGGCAACCAGTGATATAAATCTTATCCTTAGAGTTACTACTGAAGTTATTGTGTAAAATAATGTAACAGAATATTTAATTTCCTGTGTTTTGAAAGATGTAAGTAGAGAAGTAAGGAAAACATAGGACACGACAAAAGCAGAAGAGTATACAAAATAATAACCTTCTTATTAAGAGTTTTCCACCGGGTGTTAACATCTTCAAGGTCATGTTCAAGGCTTTCTGTGTTGGTACTTTTAGCAGCACTTTGAATTAGGCCTTGACCCAACCAGTTCACCTCCTGTTGTTTAACTTGCAGGGGCTCAATTTCTTCTTTCTGGAATACCTGCAGTTGGAAAACCAACACACACATGAGACATAAAATTCATCTTGTGCATCACACTATGCAAAAATAATACATATGTATATATGTATATATGTATATGCTGAATTTGCTGACTGGTATCCAAAAGAAAGGAAATCATTCCTTTCCAGACCTTCTTTAAAAAAAAAAAAAAAAACCCAAAACCAAAAAACAACAACAAAAAAACCATAAGGGATTTAACATAAACAGAATAGATGTAGTACACCACTGAGGTAGGATGATGTACGTTTCCATGAGTAGTTCTAGACAGGAAGAAAGAGAAGAAAGAGGGAGAAGATCTTCATATCAAGGAAAAAAATCTGAAGACCAGAGAAATGCATCTACCTGTTCAATTATCTGTCCATAAACTCTACGAAAAAAAAAAAAAAGGCACAGAAGGACTGTAAGTTGTGCTTACATAAACAAGCAAACACCAAGACAAACACCTGGGCACTTTTTGCCAAGTTAGGACAAAAGTAAAACTTAAAAGTTAAAGAAGTGGTGAAGAAAGAATGATTTTAAGGGAGGTTTTATGAGAACATAAACATAATAAAATGAGGAAACAGGAGAGATGCTGCTGAAACAGCATCACATGGGACACCCATGAGAATGGTTTTTAATTCAGAAACATTCTTGCAAATCACTCCAGGGCTTTGAAAGTACCCAAACAACAATTTGAACAGTTTTCTGTTTGCTTTATTTTACTTTTTCAGGTACTTAAGGCTTTTCAGAGCCAGATTATTACCATTAGCAACAGCAATGTAAATCACCACTTGTATTCAACTGAATGAGGCTGAAATGACACCAGTGTCAATGAGATCAGAAAATGGCCCAAAGCCCCTGAATTAATTACACAGGCCAGTGAAAAATAACCAATGAATAAACAAAGCTAAAGAATGCTCAACTTTTGACCCTAAATCCTTCTATTTCTATAGCGGCATTCAGTAACAGTTTTGGTGTACATTTAGCGCATTCAAAGCAACCTTTCTCAGCATCCTGAAAAGAAGGAATCACTTCAAACATACCAATGACTCCTCTTTTGCACGGAACACAGTATGGCAAGTGATTTCTTTGAAAGCAGCAGCCCTCAGGTGGCTGAGCACACTTCCAGGAGCTGACAAGTCAATCTAGAAGCTAGGGCAGAGCTACACCAAGGACGAGGGGTAAAATCGATTAAGCATCTATATTTTGTTAAATTAACAAGAATTTTGTTATTATGGACAAAAAAGAGAAAAAGCCCTGAAAACGCAGAGTGTGGTTACATGAAAACTTACAGCATGCAACCAGCCGGATGATCCCAGAAAAGGGCAAATGTTCCTTTTTTTTTCTTGACTTTAGAGTAGAGAGAAGGCAGAATAATCTTTTTACACAGAATCAATAACAAATTCTTTTATGCCCCATAAGGCCTCATCTTTTGAAAGCAACGTCCTGCCACAGAGGACTGCTCTCCATAACCTGCCCTTTAAAAACACAAGCGTTCTTTGCAAAGAGAAGCTTAAAATAAATTACAATTATTGCTGAGGCCAAAGTTTACCCAAACAACTTAGCAACAAAGCTTGAAGTATCTCAGATTTCAACCAGGGAGGGAAGAAAGAAATTACAGACGTGATAAACATCCTTTCCTTATTACAAAGCTCCTACCTCACCCACCACTCTGAGAGCACTGTAAGACCCAGCGCCTGTAAAACACTACCATGCCGTCAGATCTACTTTCAGGCACGCAAATGCAAAGGAAGGTTTTCAGAACATGCAGTGAGGCTTTAATCTACATGCCTTGGAAACCACAACAATCTGATACTGTTGCTTATACCTTTATGAGTAAGGCAGCTCAGCCTGAATAAATGGGCTGTAGCTGCCCTTGAATGGCATTGCCTTTAACCACAATCTGTGTAAGAACTGAACGTGAACATCAGTGCACAGTGAGGCTCTCCAAATCAAGAGTAACAGCCACCATCTGGACAATAAATAACCATGCACTGAACAGCTGGAAGTAATCACCCCCGTCAGAAATTGCCCCTCGTTCATTTTCTGAACTGACCACCACACCTATTTGGGACATCTCGTGTGCTCTGCACCAGTGTCTGTGACCACTACATCTGCTGAATTAATAAAACACAAAGTGTTCCCAACAAGAGTCAAACGTAAAGAAGACTATAAGCAAGTTTGCTTAAGGTTACATTACAACTATTTCACAAATGGATTTTTTTTTTTTAATTACCTTATTAGACAATAGGCCATTGCAGACTGTATCTAAGGTTTCTTGTATGCCTGTAGTCCAGATATTGCGTTCACTTCTCCCTGGGATAGCTTTTGGACAGTTTACAGTGCAATCTAATTCAAGCTGCTGCACAGAAAATGTCATTTCATTTGAGCCTGTATCTGCTATACTCGAATCCTCTGGATCAGATAAAATCTCGTATTTTGCTAAATCCATATCACTATTATTTACAGCAACGTTCATACAGTAACCATCTAATTGAGGAGGAGCATCATCCACATTACCCCCCTCCACTGTTGTGACTTGCATTTTAATTTTTCCACATACGTCATAGCCATTTTCCACTCCATTTTTACTCAGGAAAATGCTTCCTCCATCACCTTGAAGAGGATCACCATGTGTCAGAGTTTCCTCTCTGAAACTTTCTAAGTAAGAGTATTTTCCACCCATCTCTTCCTGGTCACTCTCACATTTCTGTGAATTGCTTTGTTTGACTTTTCCAGAGGGCAAAATGTCACATGAAGTCAGCCTGCAGCTCTCTCTGACAAGAACACTGCTGCTTGCAAGCACTGGGGCTTGCTGCTCTCTGCACAGAGCTGGAAAGAATGGGCTGAGCTGACCTACTGCCTGGATGTCTTCTGCAGAAGATAAAGTCTGCGTCTGCATTCGCTCCCCTGCTAAGAGCGTGTCTTGTTTTTCTTCCCTTTCTGTTGGAGGGCTGCACAAACCAGAATCATCTTCTTCTGAGGTCAGAGAATTCGTACCCCACTTGCGTTTGCCCGATCTAGCTGTATCTGACAGGTCGCCAGCTTCACTGAACGAGCATTCGCTTTTATTTGTGTAATCTGAAAAGTTGGGCGGGACGAACATTCTCCACGACCGCCTGTGCTCCTTTTTCTCTGTGTGAGACTTCGTTTTGGGCAATCCCCCCGCTCGAATGACATCGCCGTTCAGCTTGAGAGCGTCAAAGATCATTTTCTCATCTAACTTCTTGGCCTCGCGGCTTCGGAGCTCAAAAGCACTGGAGGACGTCAGGGCACCATTGGAGCACAGCGTGCCGATATCCAGTGTTCGGTGACTGTAGGGTAAGGTCCGGTCCGTGAAGTGCCTGGAAGAGAGGCTGCCCTTGGATCCCGAATCGATCTGCTCATTGAGCCGCACGGTGTCGTAGATGGACCTCTGGGGAACGTAGCAGTCCTCGATGTTCAGGTCTTCATCCTCTTCTCCTTTGCCCACACACGGAGGATTCTGACGTAAACAGTCCGGCCTGCTAAGTGGCTTCCCCATTTTGCAAGGGTTCACACAAGATGCTACAATCCCTCTACTTTCAGAGAGGAGGGAAACATTTAGAAAACACTATCAGCCTAAAAAACTACAGTAAACTTGCCCTCAGCACAGGATGCATAGATATAAAACGTACATGATAACTTATGAGGTGGTTAAGGTCGTCATCAGTGCACTGGTTTAAATGCAGCTTTACCTGGATGTGAGTTACTGGTTGCTTGGGTTTTGCTATTTTTCCATTGAAAATATAAAGTGCTTGAGTGAGAAAGGAACAGAAACCTTCCAATATCACAGGAAAACCGAGTGTAGCAAAAACCAGCAGTGGCTTAAATGTTTAAAACCCTCCATGGAACGCCGCTCTTATTTCTTCAGGTCAGAATGCGTATCTTAAATCTGCAGATTAAGCCTTCCAATTGAGCGAGCATTACCGAAGGCAGCACATTATCTCTTAGAGGTGACTGATTAGCTGTAATCCATTTAGCCGGGTCGAAGAATTCCATCTCCTTTATAAATAAAGCATCGTTCTGGAGCTCGGGAAGGCAGACCCTGCGGTGGCTGCGCACGGCTCAGACCAAGGCACTGGGAAAATCTTGAGGGAGGGGGGGTGGGGGGTGGGAATAAGTTAAATCCAGACTAGCACGAAGAATAAAACAGCCCTTCGCTTCTTTGGCAGTAGCTATAAATAACTTCGAACCGAGAGTCCCAAGCTCTTCACAAGTTTCATAGGTAAATATAGTTTCCTAGGAGCCCAACCGACTCAGCCATTAGTTCCCCCGCGTCAGGATCCAGGCGGTCGGTCGGTCGGTCGGCCCGGCGCTTTCCTCGCCCCGTCCTGGAGGGCTGCTCTCCCGTTTAAGGCAGTCGCGGAGCACAACCGCGGCGTCTCCCGCGAAGGCACGGCGGCTTCAGCTCGGCGCGGGCTGGGCCGGTCCCGGCTGCAGGCGGCGGCTGGCACGGCGCTCCCCGCTCCTCTCCGGCCGAACGAGAAGGCGAGGAAAAGGCGATCCGGCCGCGCACGCCGGCGGGTAGCATCCAGCCAAGTCGATAAGCTCGCTCGGCTTCCCGCGAGCTGACGGGCGTCCTCCCAGCGCCGAGCTGGAAGGAACGCCCTTTCTCATTCTTCAGGCAACATCTGCTACCGCCACCCACCCCGCCCGGCCTCCGCGCACCGCTCGGCCGCGGCGGGAGGAGGTGCCCGGCTCCTGCTGCTCGCTGCCCCCCGCCGGGCGGCCCCGGCGCTGCGGCCACAAGCGGACAGGCCGGGCCGGGCCACACAGGGCAGGGGCGCGGGTACCGGAGAGGCCCAGCGAAGTGCTACCCGGCCAGGCCCGGCCGAGCCGGGAAACCAACACCGCTCGAAGCGGCTCGTTCTCCGCTCTGGGGAGGCAACGTGTTCTGCTTAAGAGCCACGGATAATTTGTTGACGGTACACTAGAAGCAATCTGTTCAGCAGCATAAATCAACCCGTAATGGACAGAGACCTCCACCTCCTGTGTGAGCGGAGCTGTCAGCATAGCGACAATGCAGCCCCCGGTGTAAGGACAGCATATGGCACTCAGTGTTAGAACTTAGCCAGGGCATTAACTACATGCAGCTGAAGCTCTCCCAGTTGGGCAGTGAGCAGGAGAGACTTCACGCAGGAAATACAACAGCACCACACTGTTTGTTTGTTCACTGCTTTGATACAGTCGGCTACGTATTAAAATATTTAAGTCACGTGAGAGAAGTTCTCTCTTCTCACGTACTCTGCCTGCTCCATCGAGTAGCCAAAACACTGTAAATTACATCAAACAGAAACTCAGCTCTGTCTTCTCAAACTAAAAACACGTTCTATAATGGTAAAAGGTGAGTAAAGTGTTTTTGAGATCCTCTCATCTGAGCTTCTTCCCCACCCAGAACAGTCACAAGCAGATCCTCATTGAATGCAGAGGGTGCTCTGTCATGTTATCGGGTCAGTATGTGACTGCGATAGGTCCATATTTGTTACACCACAAAATGATTTTATTCATATTTAAAAAGGTATTTTACCATTTTTAAACATATTCTCTGAAGGCTTTCACATGCATCAGTCACTTTCAATAGCAGTAGCTCTCAAAAGCTCTTTATGCTTTCTAACATAGTCCCTAACCACAGTAATACCTGTGGAAAGTTGGTACCTATTAGGGTGTTTGTAAATCAGTGCGTGGGAAGTGCAATACTTTCTGTTTCTTATTTGAGTATATAGAGAAATCTCTGATTATTTTGTCAACATTATCTCCACTCAAAGTGAAAACTGGAGGACAGACACTCTACACAACCAACATAAACCAATTAAACTCTTAGTTCAAGCTAATTGATAGGAATACTCAGGCTAGCTAAAAAATCCAATAGAGTCTTGTTAAAGGTTGTTGCCTTCTAACTACCTCTTTTATTTTGAAACTAAAAGCCAAAATCAAACGAACGATATGCTGATGGAATCTCCAGCAGTTCTATGTAGCTTTTGATAAGAAGAATTCCTACAGTATTAAAAATAATTGAGCAAAGTTTACAAGAAGTAAAAGCAGCTCAGTTTCTGGGGTTTTCCTCTTTCCCAGAGAACCTAGCTGGAAATAGTGCTCCGTGTGCAAACATCCTGGCACTATGTGGCTACACAAACACAGGGCTCTCCTGTAGAATTCTTTTGTATTTTGCTTTTCAAGAAAGGAGACAGAATCAGTGTAGCCAAACAGATCTCGTCTACTGAAATTTCCTTTCGTACCAATATATGCATTCCATAAAGTCTTTGGGGAGGAGAACGTCTAACAAAGCTGAATTAATTTGTAATTAATTTTGTGTGTTTTACATTAATTGAGACAAATTCTTCATGTGATTATTCTCTTCCTGGTGTACTTTGTGAAGTAACAGTCAAATGAAGCCTACTTGCAAATGAACTCCACTGGAGATTTTCCTTGACAGAAAACAAGTTTTATCTCTGCATTGTAAATAAATACATTCTAACACTGGCAGTAAGTACTTTCAATTTAATACTTTATCCTGACTGGAAAAAGTGCATTACGAAGAAGTAATATAAATAAAACAAGTATGTATGTGTGCATATAACTATATACCTACATGAAATACAACTCAAAGTCTGTTTATTTATTTATTTTTTAAATAACTGTGCATTTTCATGTCATGCCAAGAAGATTCACAAAGCTCCACTCTTCCACATAAAAACTGGTCCAACCACAAAAACCACCTCTGGCCCACAACACAAGATTCTTCCCCAAAGAGAGTGAAGATATCATGTGAATACATCTGTCTACAAAGAACATTTTGCTTTACTCCTGAGGAATAGAAGTTGATTGCACTTGACTGCAGAAGCTAAAGACATAAGGGGCTAGACTGTGCCTTTGTGGCCAAAGCCACATTTTCAGGTTGTGTGTGTTTGTGTGCACGCAGAAACCTGTGAGCAAAGCACCATGAGCGGAGCAGGACTGCTGGGAGCCAGTCTCCCCACAGTGTGCTGCCTCAGGTAGAACTGCTCTCTGGAAGAGAGAGCAAGAGTACGAAGAGATACACCTACTGTAATTTTGCCATCATGTATGCCAGCACCTCTCACACGGAGCACTGGGAGATCAACTGTGGACCCTACCCTCCTCCTTACTGCCCTTACATAACAAATTTTCCTCTTCTGTTCTCCCTGCTTACTTATTTCCATTCTTCCAGTGCTCCCCACTCTGGTTTTTATTACTGCAGTTGCTGTTCACTTCTTTGAGCACCCCCTTCACCTTTTTATCATGTTTCACTTCCTGGTTAATGGCACTGTGTTTTCAAGCATAAGCAATTCCATGACCTCAAACAGTTGGTTAATGCAAAGCACATTTCTAAGTTTATAAATACCTAAAATAAATGCAATCATAGAGCACTCTTCTGCATATAAACACGCAGAAGGTTTTTATGTCTTTTTTACCTACAAACTCTTTGGTTATGGAGACACTATCTTCCTACACAGACCAGCCACGGATCTCATTCCTGATGTTTGCAATTGCTGGACATCTTGTCCCCTATCCTTACAAAAGACAGCAGTGGGACCATGCATAAGAAATAGCACTAGCTATGTTATTTTCCCATTTCTAATGTGCTCTACTATTTACAAAGACATTGGGTTCCCTTTTACATAGAGGCAGACTTGTTGTGACAGATTGACGTACAATTTTAATCCTAACAATCTAATGGAATCTCTTTGTAATGTAACCATTTGTTCCAGATTTTTGTCTCTACTTACACATTCAAAAAGATCACTGTCACTGATTGTAACTTTCAGCTGAAACGGCACTGAAGTTTCAGTGCTCAGTTTTCCTCTCTGACGTGGGTTAGTCTCAACAAGCAAAAAGCACCCTCTGTTGGGTCAAGCATGTCATTACTTTTTTTACACGGTTGTCTTTCTGATCTTTCTGATTTGATAAACCATGTTACGGAAGCTTGTTTTATGATTAACTGCAAACTAATTTCCAAGCCACAAAAACATCTGAATTGATATTAGGTTGGAATGAATCCAAAGCAGCACATAATACAGAGTGCTACTGTACAGCCATTAGGAGATTTACGATCTTCTTCAAACACTGCTTACACCTGTGCAATTTATAAACCTTTCCAGTGAGCACTGGAAATTCATTTCTTGTAGTCTAAAATACGCCAAGATCTGCGCTTCATTTCAGCACCAAAGCACAATAAATAATTTACACCCAGTATCACTGCAAGGTACCTTGTTTAAGACAGATAAAAGGCATATGGGTAGAACAGACTGATGTGAAACAAGACTTCTCCAGGGTCTGCATTTAACCATTTTCACACTGATACTGAATGAAGCTGTGTTGTGGTAAAATGAGTGATAGCAGTAAGAAAGAAACCTTCCTACCTTGAACGTATTCAGCTGCTGATTAATAGTTTCTGTTTCCATTCCAACAGGACCTTGCGATTCTTCATGTTCTTCAGCTCTCCCAAGCAGACTGGAAAATTCTTTTAGCTTACTGTAAAACTCCTCAACACGGTTAATTGTACCTTCCACTTGATCTTCCCTGGCTTTTGCTCTGTCTAGTAGTTTGTTGCACTGTTTATTTAATGCTTCCAAGTCCCGTTTTATACCAACAAGATCAGGAGAAGCTTCAGCTTCTGTGGCTAGCATCATTTTACAGTTTTTATTAGCATTTTCATTATTCATTATAAGATCTTCCAACTTTTTCAGGAAATGTTTTATATCCTCTCTCTGTGATTGCAGTACATCAAGATCTCTCCCCACTGGAGCCATGCTATCAAGTTCATCATCAAACTCTGCAAACTGAGAGAACATCTCTCTGATGCTGTTTTGGAAATGACCAATTCCCTGAAGTTTTGTTTCCAAGAACGAGCACCTATCTTCAACCTGCTGGTTCACTGCAGTATATTCTTGCTCCAAAGATTCAGCTTGAAGCAAAAGGTCAGAAACACCCGCTGAATCAGAAGCTTCTACTACCAGGTCTTGAGCAAGCTTTTTTACTAAATCAACTTGAGGCCTTAAAGCCTGTAAAGCCTTCTGTTGGGCCTGCATCATTGTCAGGTGTTTGTTACTGAAAGACTGAGGTCCAAGCGAATCGTGAGCTTCCAGGTGCTCTTTAGCACTTTGAAGCTGCTTTTCTGTTTCCCTGGATGATTCCTGAAACTCTTTTAGCCTTTGTGCCATATTTTCCAAGCACTCTCTCTTCTTATGCAACTGTTCTGTGACCATACTCACTTTCTCATTCAGTACCTTAGTTTCTTCTTTAACAATTTCTTTATCTGTTTGACTTGCACTGAGCAAACTTTCAGCAGTATTATTTAGTAGTTCCACTATCCCGTGGTGTTTATCCAGGTCCTTCTGCCAGGCCCTCACCTGAACAACAGAATTTTCTATTTCAACAGGGTTTATGCCGACTTTTAATTCAGACAGGTTGCTCTGGCATTTCTCTATCCATGGCTGCAAACTTTCTACATGCTGCTTGTATTTGAGTGCTTTCTCCAGACAATCTGCTAATTTACCTTGCCTTTCTTTTACCTCCTTATCCATTTCATCCCAATTACTTCTCAGTGTGGCAATTTGATCCTGTAAAGCTGCTTTATCAGCTCCTTGAGTCTTCTGTAATATACTTTCTCCTTCTGCAACAATTTTTTCATATGAACTGATTTCATTGGTAAGGGTCTTCATAAAATCTTTCTGTTCTTCAATTAGGGACTGCAAGGTCTCAAGTTTGGCTGATATAGGACGAGCCTGTTTCAGCTCTTCTTTCTTTCCGTCTAGCCAGGCCTGAAAGTCCTTAGATGTTTGCTGGAACTGATGAGAAGTGGTATATGCTGACTGAAGCTGCTGAACGTGATTATCTACGGATAAGACAGCATAGAGGCTTATTATCAGAAACTGCTAGTATTCAATGAAGAAATAATAATTAATACTGACTTTATTATGGATGATCATTAGTGGGTGGAAGGCATGTTCTCAGCATGTTAGTGTTTAACTTCAAGACAAGGAAGTTTCTTTCAAGGGATAGTCTTGTATCTGTGCTACATGTAGCAACAAAGGCATCTGGACATGAATCAAGTCAGGTGAGCTTAGCTGGTTTGTGTCTACACAAGTCCTATTCAGGCCAATTTTGGGGGTAAAAACCACGCAGTTGTGTTTTATAATATTATAAAGTGTAAGCACAGAGAATATCAAGCAACATGGCCTAGTAGTGCCTAACTCACGGCCTGCAGGTACTATTTGTTTTTAGGGAGATCCTTTGATGTTCCTTGTCACCTGAGGAAATTAAAAAGCTAAAACTGAGACTGCTTGGGAGAAAAAATATGAAATTGCTCGCACTCTATTTCTCGCTCAGTTCTGTTGTTCACAGAATAGAAAAGGCTGCACACAACCAACGCAGTTCTGCCACAGGCAGTTTTATACAATTACCACTCGTTTTTGTCAAGCCATTCACTGGTGCTTGCCTAAAAATTACAATTTTAGCTTATTCTGTGGACCTATGTAGTTAAATAGTTCAGTGAACAGCATCTACTTTAGTATTCTAACTGAGTAAGGATGTACCTGAAGGCAAAGATGAGGAGAGCAGCACTTTCATTATTTTAAACTCTCTCCAAAACTGCTCGCTAGAGATCTGAAGTACTGTGTCAACAAATGAACAAATCAACAAAAATCAGTTGTGTACTGTGACATATTGTTTCTGCCTTTTCAAAGCATGGAGACATTCTCCTAAGTTCTAATGTACTGTTGGACTGATAGACAGCTAGTATTAGGCTCAGCTCACTCAACATCTTAGTACTGACATTAAAGACAAATGTTAAAATGATGCTTTATTTTATGCCATAATTATTTTTCGTTTAAAACAAATACTAACCTGATTTTTGCTCAATATCCTTAAATGATTTGAGGATGCCATCTAACTGCCTTGTAAGTTCTGCTTTCAAATATTCTTCTCCAACCAGTGTTGAGAGCTCTTCACAAAGAACTTGAGCTGCATTTATATTCTTCATTTCCTGTTCTATTTCCTTCTTCATTTCTTTAGCAATCTCCAGTTGTTGTTTCACAGCATCAGGCTGTGTACTCACAGCCAGGCTGCTGCTCAGTTTGCTATCCAAGGCACTTAGCTTATCAGACAGACTTCTGAGTAGGCTTTGATACTCCGTACTTTTCACTATAGCTTGGTCAATTCGGTCACATCTGTTACTCAGTTGGCTAGTTAGGTTGTCCCATTTTTGTGCCACAGCTGCCAGCTGCTCTTTTACAATTTCATGAGAGGGGGGATGCTCACCAGGTCTCTTCAGAATCCCCTCACCAGCCACAGTTAGCTGCTCATATTGTGGCTTTCTGGTGTCAAACTCTTTGAGCAGAATCTGAGAATAAAGAAAAAATTAAGAATTTATTTCATGGAAAAGAAGCAAAATGCTTCTGACAAAAACTTTGTAGAATTTGTTGTAGCTAAGCTCCCTTACTGAATTAATCTGAGTTTAAAAAAGCCAGTGAAATAACTGCATCTTCTACACATATATTGAATGTTGTTTCCAAGCATTTACATCAAAGAACTGAAAACTCTAGGTTAATTTGCACATCATCTAATGGAAATTGAATCAGCAGATACAAGTAAACAATGACTTTTGTTAATATTACCATAATCAAATAACTGTACCAAGTAAAATAATCACTGTTTAGATTCAAGCAGTGGCTTCTTTCCTAGACAGTTTTGATATTTGTCTGAAGACAGAACTTCAAAGAAGGTGCATTGTGACATAATATTGCAGTGGATCCTTACACTACAGAGAATATTTGGATAACTCACAAAATGACTGACTGTGTACTGTAAGACCTTTAAAGTTTATATCACTGGTTCCTAGTATTTTATTTTTTGACAAGTCGAAAGTGTGTGCAAAAGAAGGAACAAATATCATGGTCTTAGTTTACAGAGTGTTCCAAACTCTTTCTTTTAAGTCAATTAGGTTTAACTTCTGAGGACTGTTAAGTAATACATGATAACCTTATGCCAGCTTTCTAGATTTCTGAAGCATTCACAAAACACTTTTAAGTCATTTTCACATCATATTAGAAAACATTTCATGTTTTAAACAGCTTGTTTTAATCAATATGGATATACCAACTTGAATATTATTTCTAAAAAATAAGAATGTTATCTCTCACCACGCTGAAAAGTAACTGGCAGCAATATAAATATTTGAAATTAGAATTTACAGTTGCTGCAACTAATTCAATGTTTGTTTCTTTTTTCTGTGGTTTGCTATGCTTCTGTAAATGAACTGCTCCACTTTATATTTTTCTTCTATTTTTCACACTTGTGGTTGAGTATCCACTCACAATATTACCTTTCATTTGTTTCTTGTTTTTATTAGCTACTGATGCAGTCATGTGAACAAAATCTCAAAAAGCCAGCTCTACAGCATAGACTGCACTTGAGGACTGACATAAAATACTACATACACACTCAAATTAATAAAACCTCCCAGGAGTGCTTTCATTAGACTACAAAGACATCATAGGATGGTTAAAAAAGAAAACATATCTGAGGATTAGTAACTCCTGACAGGTAAGTCCTGACCATTTTTTCCTGTAGCTGTTCTGATCTTTCTTCAATCTCCCAGCAATTTTTTCTTGTAATCACTGTAGTCAAGTATGAATCAAGCTGATATTTACTGATAAGCAAATGTAAAACAAAACAAAACAAAACACAAGAACCCACACCCCACAAACAAACAAACAAAAACACAGAAGAAACTTAAATCATTAATGCGTGTTGGCTATCCTTACTCACCTGAACCTGTTGCTTTTGTGTATTCAGCATATTGGGGTCAATTGACAGTGGTCCCAGCACACTGACCATTAGCTCCTTTTCCACAAGCCAGTGCTTTAACTGAGCTTCTGCAGTCTGGAACTGGGTCAGGTAATTTGAAGACTCTTCCAGTTTTTGTTGTCTCTCAGATGTAACTTGATTGAGCTCCTTCCACTTGGAGTCTAACAATATAATGTTGACATATTGCATGCATGTTTTAGCAGATGGGCTGTCAGACAGCAGACTATATACAAAACATAAACAGAACTCTCTAATAAGGCTTCTCGCTGATTAACTCCAGATGCCTTATTGCAGTGACACGGCAAATTCATCTTCTAGCAGTCAGAACCATATACACTCGGATAAAGGTCTGCAGTTCAGCACTGCCACATGCGGCATTTTTAGAACAATGAATATAGAGCATGCAGTAAAATTAGATGACAGTATTACTGGATGAAATACCACCGAATTTAGCCTTTGATTCCAAATGGCATAAGAACCAAAGGGCTTTACTCTCACTTACAACTTAGGTACCTGATCTAGGTTGATTATCCTTCCTTTTTAGTCATATAAAGAAGAAGATATCTTTCCAAGCCTGAGCATAAGACTTAATTTAGGCTTCTGCTCTGAACTGCCTTTTGAAAGAGCACATCTCTTTCAAATAACTATACTGGGAGCCTGTGGAGAATAACTGCTTAATTTAGACTTCCAAACCAGGTACCTATGACAGGCAACGATAATACTTCTTTATAGAGTGTGAACTTAAGTCTACCTAGGCCAAACTGTGAGCTGTTCCACTTGCAGCAAGTGGCTTCCAGAGCAGCCGTTGAGTCTCATGTCTTGGAACTTCCCACCTCACTTTATGATACTGCCAGTGCTTGCTGACTCAGCTTTAGTGTTTTGCTAACACTGTCTTTGAACTGTGTGTGTGTTATTTTCGTTTTCTTGTGCCATTTCACTGTCTGTGATCCCTGTTCATTCTGTATTAATTCCCCTTCAAAAGCTCATGACAATTACACACTGTGTTATCTCAAAATCTATTGTACACACATGGTCATTTCCTTTTTTTTCCTTTTTTTAGATGGCAAAATCTATGAAGTCAGCTTTAGAAAATGGCAAAAAGCCAACAAAATCACAAAAGCTTCTGGGTGCATGGGAACAAAAGCATGCAGAAGAACATTATCAACCACTCAAAGTGTTGTTTAGATGAAAAGTGCTGTAACTTCATTAGTTAATACCACACTTTGTAACTGAGCAGTAACTTAACACTCAAGTCTTATCCATACACTGCCTGAAAAAGATCCATCCCTCTAAGACATGGAGTTCAGGTATACCTTTCTCACCTATATTTCACCTATATAAATTCAAAGATGAACAATTTTAGTGGAGGTATTCCAAATCTACCCTCTTGAAATGGAAGTTATTTCCACAGAACGCACGGGAGGGAGTAAGATAATAAAAATACTAATTATTGCTACAACATAAAAAACCTACCAATAAAATGACTTCCAAATAAGTCTGCGTTATATTATAAATTTACTCAAGTACCTATTTTATCCAATACTTGTCTCCACTTGGGTGCTTCAGGAGAGTTGGGGTTCTTCTCCAATAGCTCTGTCACTTTGTCCTTTAGTTCCTGCACTTTATTCTCACTTTGCTTTAATTCAGTTTCAAATAGCTGCAAAATCAAGTAGTAGAAAAAGAGATTAAAGATGAACTGAAAGTTATTTTTGAAGTCCATTATACTGAGATACCAAGCATGAAAATAAACCATTAATATCTAGTACTTACATACTGCTTTTCTGCTATGAGTATCAAAATCCTTTCTAATGGCACATATTGGCTGGTCACGTTCTTTGGAATAAATGACCTGATCTATATAAATTATGTTAATACTATAACTGTTTAATTTGAATGAGTGACAGAATTAGAAGAATTCAAACAGATAAGATCCACCAGGTCTCCTCATACACATAGTTAAAATCTGTTCTTGTACAGAATGCCAACTGACTAATGCCTGGTAAAGTTCAAAGCAGAAATACCCCAAGTAGGCATCAATACAGAGCAGCTTGCCGGAAGTTCTGCTGTCACAGATCTACTGCTAGAACAGCCATTAAGAGAGCACCATAGTTTAAGGGCAAACCTAGCAGTAGGTCTGAGATGTCCCAGCAGAGAATACTTCATGCAGTTCTTACAGATGGAAGTGAATCCCTGGCAAAAGTCGCCTATATGAACGTAGAGCTGCCAGACTTTGCACTGTGGAGTTGCATTTTAGCTATCCCTAAAAAATCCCATTCAAATAAACACTGAACAAATCTGTGCTTAATCTAGAATTATAAGTAAAAGGTCCAACTGCATTTGGTTGGAACAATCACTCAGTTTTCCAACTGAGTATGAATACTCTTCTATTAGCACAGTGGAGTAAGATGGTCTTGTCAGCTTTGAATAATCTTTACTACAAAAAAAAAAAAAAAAGGAACAAGGATTTTTCTACATAGAGTATGAGTTTTAGGGCTGAAATGTTGCCAAGTCTGAGGAACATCAAACTCAAAGAAAATCAGTAGTTATTCAGGTTCATTTTTGAGGGTGGACAACCAGGTGTAAAAAAATACACCTTACCTTCATCAAATTCTGTCCTTATTTATCCACAATTACAGACAAGGAAAGAAATCTTCCCTTCAACGTCTACCTATTACGTTTCACTTTATAGACTAATGTTTACACATAGAAATACTGTCCTCCACTGCTACAAGCACACATTCCTAATGCTTAAACTGGTCAGAAGCTTACTGCTGATTTAGTGGTTTTCTCATATCAATTAAAAGGGGGAGGAGGAGACTTTTGTGCAGCTATATGATTTAGCATGCATGGCATGGTTGCTGAAGAGAAATGCTGCCTTGGAACAGACCTAAGCCTCCGCAGCTGCAGGAGATCTGTGGAGTGTCAAGGAACCAGCAGCTGCAGAAACAGCTTTTGGATAGATAGACATATAATCTCATACATAGTCCAGTAAACATATCTAAATCACTACAGATATTTTAAAAAGTACACTGCATAATCAATATACTCTTTCCTATCTAAATTGGACATCACAATTATTGTTGTTTTTTTTTACGTACAAAATTCCTTCTCTTTGACCCAGCATTTCTTTTACTCCACTGACAAAAGTCTGCCAGATTTTCTCGAAGCTTGACTGGCATGTTTACTGGGATCATTAAAATACTCTCTGCAACATTAAATTATGCTGAGATATGAATTGTTCAAATAGAATTGCCCCAATAACTGCAATAAAGAATATTTTTTTAAAGACATGTAAGTACCTTATGTTGTTCAACTTGGGCTTTAACAGCTTCACTGTCAGTTGGAGCAGCTTCCCAGTCTGATGCAGTTTTGTCCATTTTTTGTAACCACTGCATCATTGAAGTTGATTCTTCTTGAATGTTTTGCATTTTTGAAAGCATACTTTCTAGTTCCGAAATCTTTTTCTTCAGTGAAACTCCCAAATCTTCATAACTATGATTTACATCGGACATGGCTTGTTGAACACTTGTCAGTTCTGTAAGAGGAGAGATGAACAAAGACTATAGTAGAGACCACTCATACTTCAAACAGCACTTAGACTTCAAGAATTTCTGAACAGTACTCTGCTTTACACCACCTAATAGTCCCTCAAGGCAAAAGCTTTCTGAACATGTTAGGAGTTAGTTCTTGTTCACTCCAAATGTTCTAACAGTGCATCTGAATGACCTAATACACATTTCTGTTTGCAAGAGCTTTTCTTTTCACGGGAATCATTACTCTAATACATGTGGGTAAAGTATCTTACACTCTTCCTACCTGTTGTTATTTTGGTATTTCAAGCACGTTAAACATACTGGACTACATTACAGATATCAGTATGTCAGTCTGACATCACTACAGTCGTATCCTGTTCGTAGTCAAGCACTGTTATAAACGTGTGTTATCACTGAAACAGCTTAGGAGACAGACTGCGTACTAAGCAGACTGTAGTTTAGAAGAACCAGCATTGCAGATGTGAGAAATGGTATATGAGTTCCTTTGTTTCTGAACAGGAACTGGGCATGCATAGTGATAGAAATGTATGTAACGTGATTGTGTTTGTATATGTACGTATGCATTCATGCCATGTATGTTAATTGGTGTTAAAAAGCCTAATCTCACTACAGAGTAATAATTTTCTCAAAAGCTATATGTTACATTAAAATAGTTATCACTCTACATTCTTACATAAGCTCATACTGATTCAGAAAACAAAGATGTGATCTTTTTTCAAAGGAAATATTGAAGGCAGGTCTTTTTAAAATTAACTTTAGTACCATCTTACTAGTCAACATAATTCCCGTATGCAAAGACAGTATTAAATTTGTCTAGAAAAGCCCATTGCAACAGGCTGTATGCAACATTTTCAACATATTTATGTGTTTAACAGTAGTTCACAAACACACTTCTTTATCACATCCTGAAATTTTTACTTACTGATTACTCACCTTTGTTTTTCAGAAAATCCTGAGTTCCTGGAGCTCCTCCTTCACCATTCAACACTGTGCCACCTACCGATCAAGAGGGACTAAGTCATATTCTTATCTGGCCCTTTTCCCACCAAAACTCCAGCATTACATTTCCTCTTCAGAACAACATTACATAGCCCTTATAAGAACTGAAGAAACATCTGCATGCTAATCTTGCAATAAACATTTTATTTAGATAGCTTTATACTTCCTAAGGCCATTCTTTCTTTTACCCTGCTTCAGCTCACCATAAATAGTATCACATATGCACAGCACATGCATAGTGTACAGGTGTGTACATGCATGCACATGTAAATTATGCATACATATGATGTATGAGCAGTCTTGCAGCTTACAATACTATGAATATCATGGACAAAGGTCTTTATCCTAGCAGTGAGGCCTACTTACACCCATATGGCTAATGTCAGTTTCTCCTCCCAAAAAGGAATCTATTCCCCACTACTTACAGATTTTTACCCAACCATGTTCATGACCTGGAGAGTGGCACTGTCTCACACTGAAACCATGAGGAAAGCACTTAACATCAGGCAGCAAGGAAGACTGAAGTGGACATTGCAGAAACCATAACCAAAGACACAGCTTATTCAACTCCTTTACCCACTTTTAGCAGTACTGTACCTCAGTACAAAATGCTCTTGATGTCAACAGGACAAATGCCTTTCTATCTCATCATCAGCAAGGTTCAACATGTTCCACACTGTTCCAGGGAAGGTGATGTGGAAACCTTATTGTTAACGTGAAGTCCTGTCACTGTCACTAATTAAACAGCATTTCAAAGTCTCTGGATCCAGGGCTGCGTAACCTTTGTGAAATGCTGTCAGACCACAGAACTGGGAGACAAAGTCATTGCGTAGAGAGCAGCCAGGAGAACAACTTCCTGCTCTCCTACACATATGTATTCTCAGATGGGCAGTTAACAGGGAAAGATTAATGGCTGCCTTGAAGAAGGCTGTGGATCCACCCCACAATACCACCTGGACCGTGAGGATCACATTAGTGGCAGCCAGAGGATGGCAAGAGCAAATAAACAGATAAGATAAGTCACAGCCCCTTACTAGAGCCTTGTAAATCTTCATGCTCTATCAGCTGGACTCCGGTATTTATAACTGTGATTAACTGATACACAGCACATCTCTTGTCTAGGAGGGCAAATATTCTTATCTGGAGGATTACACCTGCTCCTATATGCTATTTTTCTTTCTGGATGTATAGAGGTAGAGAGAGGAGCACAGGAAAAAGCATAAATATCCTATGTAAGGTTCCAAAATGTTCTTTGAAGATTTTTATTCCAAATTCAAACAAGGATGAAACCAGAAGTAGCTAATACAAAGAAATATGAAAAATAAAGTGCTCTACTCTTGCCAAATAGGTATCCACTGGCAGTCCTGTCCTCCCATTGTCCTTTGCAAATGACCTATGAAGGCTAACGCATTTGAACTGACAAAGTCCAGAAATAAGTTAAAGAAGTGACTGAAAACATGGTTATGGTCATTAAAATGCCCTAGATACCACATGCTTTAGCTTATGGCTTGAACATAGCAGACTTGCTAGATTCTGTAGAACAGATTAATATCCAGTACAGAAATTTCATGAAAGTAGATTTGCTATCTTTAAGATCTGTTTACAGGTAAATAGGAGTTGATCAAAAATCCAGACTGGAAGCACATTTTGGTCCAGGAAACTCACTCTGGAATATGGAGTTGATTCCTTTTCATGCTGTTGTTTCAACTAGATTATAAACTAACATTAATTATGCTGTCATACTGGGATAGCAGTTAGTCTAGGCACAGTTTTTAGATGAGTAATGCCCTCATCACCCTTCTAACATAAGTCCATGATTCTGCAAACAACTGTGTGCTTGCTTGACGTCACGTGGACTAGCAATAAAAAACGTATCCCTGAGAGCAAAGGCGTACAGGTATATTACTGTTTGCAAAGGTAAGGTTCATATTTGTCCTACTTGCAGATTTGGCTGATACGTGAACATCAATCAGATTAAGTCAGTTGCTCATAATCAAAATTTTCCTAGGATCAAGACTTGTCAATCATTTACATCAAAGTGCTATTATACTATTTTGGCAATGTAAAGCAATCAGAATTCGTACTGAATTATTACCGCAGTTAGACACAGCTGAAATGAGAATCACAGCAAACAATGGCCAGAACAGACACAGCTAAATGATTTCTTCTAAGCCATAATATTCAGAAACTTAGCCAAAGGCTGCAGAACTTCTTTTTTTTTTTTTCTTAAGGGCTTAAAAGGCTTAGGCTTACCTGATTATGTGAATGCATACCTGATTTTGCAACTGCTCTCAGTTTTGCAGGAGAAGTCACAGCACTAATCAGACTACATAACAGTGTTCCTCTGCTGTTCATTTTCTGCAGCTCAGTTGCTTTTAATGTCCATTCATCTTTTAAATTCTGTTTAAGAAAAATAGACAGTTGTTCATTACAAAACTGAATTCAGAAAAAGTACTTAGTGTTGAGAAAAGAAATGTTACTTGGGAATCTCCTGTAGCACTGTATTGGGTTCATCTGGTAAGCCTTTGGTAAGATGAGGGCTTCAGGGGTAGCCACTGGGAGAACAGGCCAGGCAATGCCCCATGTTGGACGCAGCCAGTTACAGCCAGCTCCAAAATAGCCCAGACTGAGCCCATCAGCCTCTGTTATATTTAAGAACGGGGCGGGGGAAAAAGTGTGCTGCAGCTGTGAGAGGCCAGAGTGAGAAAAAAATGTGAGAAACAGTCCTGCTGGCACAAACCCCATGGTGTAACATGTTATTCATACTGCAGTACTTGGAGGACCCTATGCCGCAACAGGTGTGTGGTCCCTGAAAGACCATGGAGAGCCCACACAGGAGATGTTTCCTGACAGGAAGTACTGTCACTCATGGAAATTGGACCCCACTTGGGCACGGGAAGAGAGTAAGGAAGAAGGAGTGACAAAGAGTTACTAAGAACCCTCTTTCTCCATTCCCACTGAACCACTTGGGGCAAAGAAGAGAGAAAAGCAAGAAGTGAAAGAGTGAAGTTGAGCTTAGGAAGAAAGGGGTTGTATGGAGGGTAGTGTTTTAATTTTGTTCTTCTATCTCACCTTCCTACACTGTTTTAAATCAGCAATCAATCTTCCACAATTCAAGATTTTTTGCCAATGACAGTAACTGGTGAGTGATCTCCCTTCCTTACCCTGACCTGTGACCCATTGTATTTTCTCCCTGTCCTGCTGAGGAGAGGGAATGAGAGCAGCTGGGTGGGGACTTGGCAGCCAACTAAGGTTAGCACACCACAAGTATACCCAAACATGGAAAGGAAATGGTAACGTAAATGCAGACTGCAAGTCCAATTACTGTGATTGCTTATAACTTATGTCTGTTCTTTTATGTTTCTAACAAATGCCCTCTTTCCTTTAAGTCATATTACTCGTCATATTACAGCATCATACCAATGTATCTTCCAGAGGCTTCTTTAACTCTTCCGTATTCAGAGAGGGTTGAGCAGCAGGTATTCGTTCTGTTGTCTCTTTTATCCATTTCTTTAAAGATTCTACAAGTAGCTCAAAACTATCAATTTCTTTCTGACAAGATGATACATCCTCTTCTCTAGACAATTAAAGACAACAAAAGAAATTGTGCACTGAATGTCAGCATTCCTTCTGATAATTAAATCAACAGATACTGCTAAATCTGATATTGCTATTCCTGTATTCACTGATAGTCTCAAAACTAGCTTCAAGGAGTACAGGGGCAGATCTGTGAGTTTTCTGCATGAAAAGAACGCATCCACCTCTGTGACATTTGACAGAATTACAGAATCATAGGGGCTGGAAGGGACCTCTGGAGATGATTTCATCCAATCTCCTGCTAAAGCAGGTTCCTTACAGTAGGTTACACAGGAAAGCATCCAGATGGGTTTTGAATATTTCCAGAGAAAGAGACTCCACAATCTGTATGGGCAACTTGTTCCAGAGCTTTGTCAACCTCAAAGTGAAGATTTTCCTCATGTTTGTATGGAACTTCCCGTGTTCCAGTTTGTGCCCACTGACCCAAGTTACGTCATTAGGCACCATTAAAACAAGCCTGGTCCCATCTACCCATTAGATATTTATCAGCATTGATAAGTTAGAAGTATCATAGAGAGACAACGTCTTGTCACAGCACTTGTAACTTACTCGTCTTCTACCTGAACATGATTTGATCCTAAAGCGATATGTCAGTAGTGCTGGTGAACTAATTATATCCAGTACTGTGCAAAAAGAAAGCAAAAAATCATACTTCAAATACCATCGGATCAACCCTGACTCAAGGAACTGACTCACAAGAACAAGTAGCAAAATATACACATTGATGACTGTGTAAGTGATAAAAGCAAAACAAGCATTGAAAAAAATACTGGTGGGAGTTGTGAGTAAAAACTTTCATTTAGGAAGGAAACTCATAACACAATTCACGCTGCTAGCACACAGCATTTTGATACCTTAGTAAAATAACAAGACATCTGAGAAATGTCTTTACTGGATCATTTTGGATTTTGAAGAAAGATCTCCAAGTACTTTCATAAATCAGGACCTATTTAATAACTTCTGCATATACTCTTTCCCTTCTGGTGTCTGAGGATGATGTCTAAAGCTAGCATTGCCACTGTGATTAACAATACATGATCAGGAAAGGAATTTTCAAGTCATACTTTAATAAGTTAACTGAAATCTCTTGAATTGCACACAAGAGAGTAGTAGTCACAATAACAACTGTATTATTAGCCTAAAAGGTGGAAACATTTCAATAATTGTTCAACTTACTTTTCCTTCACAGTCTCCTCTACCTCTCTGAATTTTTTTGACAAAGCATTTACTTTTTCTAGTACCAGTGCTTTATCCCCAGGAAGTGCATGTAAAGATAGTTCTTCAAGAAGGTTCTGCAAAACTTCCAGGTCTTTCTTATGTTTCGCTAATTCCACACTAGCCTCCTGAAAAACACAAATATATTCTTCATGTTAGATTATGCAATCAGTTGTCCAAAATTAAATTTATTTTAGCCAACTGAAGCTATGAAACAAACATGTCTTATTTATTGTTCTATGTTAGAACATGAAGTAGATGTTCTACTGATCTTGTCCATTTATTGTTAAATGAGCAAGACTAGAAAGATATGCACACAGTACACAAATAGAATGGTACAGTACCTGCATGTACTGAGACACTTCACTAACATCCTTTCTTGGTGCCTCAGTCTCACTGAGAGCCTGGTTTTTCTCATCTAGGAATGACTGGAGTTTTTCTGACAGACCTTCAAATAACTCCACTTTAGTCTTCAACTCCTCCATTTTCATAAGTTTTTCTTTATGCTTCTTACTTGCTGCAGAAAAACGTCCTGCAAGTTCACTCATTTTGGCTTGCAGTGAGGACGCAGTGGATGGATCTGCTGTTTCCATGAACTTCTTCACCTTCTCATTCATAGTGTTTATACTGCTTTGACGACCTGCAATGTCTTGTTCTAGCATCTGAAACAAGTAAAAAATGACTCTGTATTGCTTATAGATACATTTTAAGAGTGGAACTGGTCCATCATACAAAGCAACAGATTAGTTCAGCTGGACCAATAGCATAGATCTGTTTCAGCTACAAATACTTCTATGTACAGTTTCAGCTAAATAATTTTGAACCCATTAAGGATGACAATGTAATATTTTGATTATTTCTTGAAATCTTAATACAAAAATTTATTTCAGAGTATGCTACTTACAATGCTTTTACTAATGATATCTTGAATAGCAGCAGAATTCAAAGGCACTTGATCTTGTTCTTCAAGGCTCTTTTCAACACCTTCCATCCAATCCAGCATCTCATCTAAACCATCCTGCACACTTAGGGATCGAGTCAATGTTATTTGGAGCTTCTCATTCCTTTCATTCACAGACTTGGATAAATTGTCATATCTCTCCACAATATCATCTGAAAAAGAGAAAATATATTTCAAATGTTTCTGTTAGCCAAACTAGACTTTTAACTCATTTTATTAGTTCTCCCCAGGTAAATGTGAGTCAAAAGTTACCTGTATCAGAAGCAAGTGAAATCACCAGCTGTATTCAGTAAAAATGCACAAGGAAAGACCAGAATCAAATATAGGCAAGAAGCTCATTGCACAAGTGAAATGAAAAGAGCAGTTTACAGCTATGCTCCCAAGTTTTTGGAAGCTGGTTCCCACATGTCACAGTTCAGCCATGATACCATGTAGCTCCAGCTTATGACAGCTGACAGTTCCCCAGAAATAAAACAGCAGGTAAAATAGTTGCTCTACAGCTATGTCTCTTACATTACTTCTAGAGCTTAATAGGTTTTCATAAATGGTCCACCATCATGGAGCCTATCCAAACTGCAGCCTGTGGGGTACCCCAAGAAGAATATATCAGGTAGATATTTCCTGGAGGAACTGAGACCTATGGACAGCTCACACTGGAGCAGGTCTTCCCTGAAAGACTGTGGCCTGTGGAGAGGCTCCGGGCTGGAACAGGGGAAAACTGGGAGAAGAACAGACCAGCAGAGTGGAACAGTTACTGACTGACCACAGCCTCCATTTCTTATTCCTCTGCACTGGTTGGTTGAGGGGGTGGTGGAATTGGGAATGAAGGAGTGAAACTGAGCCAAGGAATAAGGCAGGTGGCAGGAAGGTGCTTTAATTTTTTGAATTTGTTTTTCAATATCTGAACCTATTATCTAGTTAGCAATAAATGTAATTTTCCCCAAGTTAAGTCTGTCTTGCCTGTGACAGTAATTGGTAAGTGATCTCCTTGTCTTCATCTCAGCCCATGAGCTTTTCCATCACAGTCCCCCCCATCCTTTTGAGGAGGGAGAGTGACAAAGTGACTGTCCAGGACATCATGCAACCAGCCAAGGTCAGCCCACCACATAAAGATACTTGAAATGAGAAGGAAGTTTGGCTAAGCAAACTTCAAATAATTGTTTGGAAACATACAGTTGGAATCATTTTCCCTGAATGTGAGTATACCCCTACCCAGTGAAGCACTCATGTTCCTCAGCAAAATACTAAGTGTTTGACTTGGTAATCTTTAACACGGGAATTAAGCACAATCCCTCCCTCTCAAAAAAAAAAAAAAAAAAAAAAGTAAAAAATAAAAAATAAAATGATGCATTTTAGGTGAAAAGCATATGATCAAGCACAGGAGACAGAGCAACAATGAAGTTATGGTGTTACAACAGCTTGTAGTTCAACAAAACATGGACTTGAGCAGTGACACAGATGTGGATACTGCATTTTCTCTCTCCTAGCATCTGCATGTAGGCGTAAGTGATAAAAATAAGCATTAAGAAAAACAAGCATTTTACCCAGTGTTTTCTGAATCTCCTCTTTGTCTGATGCCAACTCCCCCCTTGAATCCAAAAGCACTTCAGCAGCTTTTTTAAGTTTTTCTACAGCAATTTGGTGGTTAGACACTTGTCCTTGAAGAACCTGTAAAATTCCATAATTGTTAATCACACTGTTCAATATAGCCAAAAGTTACACATGCAAGGCTTGAGATAAGCCAAACAGCCTAAACTTGTGTTGGGAATAAACTAACTCCGTGTGTGACTTCTCTATAATGAAAATATTAACCTTGGTCTTCTGGACCTTGTTTTAGTTTATTTGCCATCATTTTTATCTTCTGTTTCACAATACTCAAATGATTTTTTTGTATGCAACTTCAAAATGCACCTTTTGATTACTTGTTTAAAAACATTGCACTAACTCAAATGATATCGAAAAGAAAAATAAACATATTTTTCAACTCAGCATCAGAGAACAGGGAGAAGAACATTCAGTCAGCAGTAGCAATCACCGACCCAACATCAGTTATACTGACAAAGGATCGGGCTGATAGTGTAGCATCAACATCAATATGTCAAAACGAAGTCATCATCTTCACAGTTTTAAAGCCTCCTGGAGCCAGAAACACTGAACTTTGACTAGATTTCTCTCTCTAACCAACGAACATAGGTTTAGAGGATACCTGACTTAGAGGCTTGGTTCAAAGTCAGCAGAGAAACTGAAACAACTTCTGAAAGTGGCTTTTTCACTTCAGTGGATAAAAGTACTCCAGCGTAAACAACCTCTAAATTATTTCAGGACTCTGTGCTAGTGTATGTGATAAAACTTTGTCTTGAATCACTTCAATATTGCAGAAATCCAAAATGAAATCACCTCTCATTTTTTTTCTGATACACGCTATCACTACAAACACACAATTCAATCCCATCCGCCATGCCAGGACAATGAAGTCACATCAGTGCATTCAGCATCCATATACAAAGCAAAACACTATGCCAAAGTATTTCTTGCCACCCCACTCACAGAATAAAATTCAGATAAAGAAGAGGAATTTTCCTTACATTTGGGAAATATACTGTACTGTAAAAATAAATAAATAAAATATCAACAAAAAGCAAGACATACCAGAAAACCAGAAAACTCTGTATACTGATGGAAAGTAAGCAAGCTTATGCCAGAGGCACTGAAGATTATTTCGAAGAACAGTTAATCCCCATAAAAAGATTAGACTCCACCACACCGCCAAGGCCTGCGCGTAGCTGGATTATCTGCTGCATGTGTTGGCTAGAAGGGACAGCTTTAACTTGCAACACCTGACTTCTGCAGAAATACTCTGTTTTGCCTTCATTAATTGGCTTTCTTTCTTCAGTCTGCTTTTTTTTTTTTTCTCTTCCTTTCAATCTTTTGACACTTTGTATCCTCTCCATTCTTCCCTGCTTATATTCCTGGAGTGCTCTTTTGTGTGGCAAGTAATCCACAAAGGCATCTCACAAAAGAAAGCCAGTACTCACGCCTTTTGTATTACTTGCATGAAAATTGGCATTATAAGGGATATAATTTGTTTTGGCATAAGGAACAAAAGTTTAAATGGAGCTTCAAATTGTAGTTGGTATTATTTCTACTTTTCTAGTGCTTGGTAGCACAAATGAACCTCAATTGTTTCAATGTTAAAAGTCCAAAATTTATACTTTCATCTATGAAAGAACAAGCGATTTTCTTAAGTCTTACATAATCACTGTGATTTATTTGTCTCCTCTGATGTGTCATATATCAAAGCGTTGGACAATTCCAGTGGCAGATTTGAAAGATTCTATGTAGTCAGTGTACTGCTTTTCAGACTACTCTAAGCAAAATGGTGAAAGCATCTGCCTTCCAAGAGGCACTGACTATTGTTTGTCAGTAGCAAACGTACCAGACCTGCACAGACCCTCCACGTAGCACATGTAATGTGTTGTAAGTGATGAAATGCCTGAACAATAGCTTTGCTTACTGAGAAATGAAAAAGGAATTTGCATTTGAATTATGGTATAGATAACTGAATGGGTTTATGAAAATATAAGTCAGTCTAAAAATGACAGAATGTATATAACTTTACACAAGCCATCACATTCTTTGGTTCCTAAAGCCTCCTCTAAATCTACAGTACCTAACTAGTGTTTTAACTTCATGAGCTCCATCACCATCCCGTCTTGCCTATACCAGGATTTCCATAAAGTTGTGAGTTACTCTCTCAGTGAGGAAAAAAAAACAAAAAACAACCAGTTTTTGTAAACACTGCAAATTATGTTATATCCACCCTTATTGGGACGCGTAGTACTGGGTATAACAGGAGGAGGCAAACAGACAGATAGCACACTGCTGATCTGATGTGATCCCTTACTGGGGATAATGATGTAAAGCAAAAATGTCAATAGAAAAAAAGAGTCAGAGACAACAAATGGCCCAATTCATCAGGAACTCAGTCACAAGCCCTACCCTCACAGCAAACTGGAATTGCTAAATCATTTATTAGTTCAAAAACTTGCCAGATTTCACCTATTGTTTGCTAAGCGTTACAAAACACATCTTGCTTTCATCACTGCTAATGGTATCTTCATCTCCCATTTTATTTTCACTCTAGTTCTTTTCAGATAACATTCTAGACAGCTTAACTTGAGAACTATAAATGCTGCATGCAGACTTGCAAGACAAGAATTTGGCCTGCAGCCACTTGGATTATATTAGAAAATCCAGTTTTTCTGACAGAAAGCAGTTCCTTTTAGGACAGAACTGCTTCTGTTTTTTAAAGCTTTTCACCTTGGTTTCTTCTAGTTGTCTTTGGAGATTTTTGGGATCCACAGCAATTGGCTCAGATAGTTGTTTGTTCACAGCTACCTCAGAGGCCTGAAGACCTGACAGAAGCCCAGATGAAGCATCTTCATAATGCTGGTATTTATCTGCCAAGTCTTTAAGGTTATTTCCAAGGATGCTACACTAAAAGAGTAGAAAACAAACATGGAAATATCCAAGCATTAAACTCTGTGTTGTATTTCATAACAATCTCAAAATCATATTCTCATGTCCTGAAATACTGCATGATTTTGTCCAGCCATTACTCCACTGACTGACTGATTTCTGAACTAAGGTAAAACAGCTGGGCAGGCTGGACAGTTCCCTCTAGGTTGTGCTTTTCAAGAGCGATTTAGGATCAACTCACCAAAACAGCAAACTGTACTCTAACCCATTGTACTAGAATAGGGTAAGCTTCAGGAAAACTTTTTGATCCTCAAACTAAAGATTGATTATCAGCATTATGACACCAAAAATATAGTCAGAAAAAGGCAGAAATTTCACTAAAATCAGAAGGCATGTGTATGTCCATTAAAACATAGAGAACAGATTTTTGTTTTCATAATATCTCATCTGCCTTGTACATCCAAAATGATGTAGCTCCCCCTATTAGTCCTATATGTTAATATGCTCCCAAAATATACACAGTGAATTATCACATAAAAAGGCCAGTGGAACTATTTCAGTCTTTCCATACACAAAATCTGACCATATCAAGTCATAATATTTATAAACAGCTATTTTAAATAATATTTTAAAAGTTAGTTTAAATATTTCTATTTTGAACCTAAGATACATTGTGCTTCCATATTTACATCTGGTACTTGATCACCACCTGGTGGGCAAATATGTAACGCACTCAGTTACATAAGCAATTAAAGAACAACCTTCAGATTCAACATGCAAGCATATAAACTTGCATGTGCATACATATACTATACATAAAAAAATGTATTTGTAAAGACAATCTACAACTTGAAAGATTTCACAGAACTTGGAAGATCTCACTTTCAAATTCTGAGCTTCAAGTTCTTGATTTACTAAGACAAATCCAATTTGTGTTGATTTTGCTCTGCATATTTAGTGTCAAATACTTAAGGCACCTCTTTAATGTCTATGCTAAATGTATATATGTGAAGGGCAGAATTTGGCAAGTTAACCAAAGTGAGATCACAAATAAAGTTATTGAGATAGGACTTTTACATGGATAATAGTAAGTTCTTAAAAAAATTCACAATTATATCTTTACATTCACAGTCAAAGTAAAAACAAGGTAGAAAATTTCAACTGTTCAGAGCTTAGATAGCCTGGCACTAAACTAAAGCAGATCTTCTGGGAAAGCTTTGTGGATATGTTTTTCCAGAGGAATTCTGTTAATTCCAGAGTAAATTCTTAGTTAAGAAACAAAGAATTAAGAACTTCCCACAGTAATTTGTTTCATTAATTAACCCCTCCTTATACAAGTTGCCAAAATCATCCTGGTCTTTCCTATTCTGTGTAAACAAAACTTACCTTAGTATAGAGAGATTTAAAACGATCTGAAGCGCTATCTAGTTTATTTTGCACTTCAGTGTAAGTAGCAGAAGTATCAATACCATCTTTGTCAACCTTGACTCCATCTCTTTTGCTACATGACCTTGCAGCATCCAAAACTCTTTGTCCAGAAATTGTAATATACCGTAAATCACCCTTGTGAGATATAACGTCTTCTGAAAAACTCTTCTGCCTTTTCAGTTTGACCATAATACCACTGAAGTCAGAAGCACCAGCCTCCAAGTTGTCAAGCTCCTGTTCTGCCTGCTGCAGCCAGGTTTCAAATTCATTATAGTCTGTATCAAATTTCTCAAGTTCTTCCCTCAGAGAATGAGTCATCTTCATCTTCCGTTCTGATTCAGCTAATGCAGTTTCATACTGAGCCTTCAGCTCTTTCATGTTCCGCTGCATCTTCTCTTTTTCTTCAGGAGAAAGGTAGTGTCCTTGCTTCTCGAGTAGTGCCTGAGCAGACTGAGTTGCTATTATGACAGCCTGCTGCTGTGAAATAATTTTCTCATGTTGTGCCTGCAAGAAAAAATTGAAAAAATATATCACCAGTCCTTTCTCAACAGATTTCATTACACAAGAACTGTCTTGAAATCTCTGCTGAATCCTGCTTAGAAACGATGAGTAAAAAGAAGTCCATCAAAGCAAAAAATAGCTTTTCTAATTTTCCTGTTATTTATCTTAAAACATTTTTTGAGTAATTTACGTGAAACTTTGACTCCTGGTCACTACATTTCTGTTTGGCTTCAAAATTTGAAGAATCCAGTGGTAATTTTATCCAAACACAGCCCATGAATACTCCACTGAGTATTCAAATGTCACTGGAACTAGGAAATATGAGGATATATACTCAATAACTTATTTGTTCATTGTTTAATACTTAGGATGGCACGCTTAATGTAATCAACATTTTCCTGGTTCTCTGTCTCAAAATAGAATTCATTAAATAAAATACCCAAAGGTAGGCAACTTTTTAAATCAGAAGTGTTCCACTTCACGTAAAATATATTGTAGTTTTATTTCAAATAAACAGACCAAAAGGAATCGAAGCATCAGAGAGTATAGATATTTCCTCGTTCTATCCTGAGTGAACAAACATTCTCATCCAAAGCTTTATTTCTAAATTCCAAGAGCACTGATTTTTATCAAATATAGTTGGTCACAAAACAGAGCCTTTTGACATTAAAGATCAAGAATCATTCTGTGCATGTAAAATGTTTCAATAACATCTAAAATAACAAGACATAGGAACTACTCCTATGCTAAATAAAATCCACATTTCAAAGTAGATTCTTCCAAAAAATCTTGTCTTGAAGGTTCTCAATTCCTATGTAAAACAGTTATGTAACATGGACTGGTATGGCTCTCTTCACTATCTATATTGGATAAATACCCAGCAGGGATTGGGCACAGGAGAGAATTGTAAAAAAAAAAAAGTATATAAAATCATTCTGAAAAAGTGCTATTGAAAAAAAAAAAAGAAGAAAGGAAGTTCAAACTGGTAACAGTAATTAGCAGTATCGGTTTCATCTGCACATCTACCAAACCACATGCAAAGCTTCTTGGTTGCTCAACTGTAAATCAATAAAGGCCATAAAGTGAGCTTTATTACTCTAAGGCCTCCGATTAGCTTATCTGGAAAATCTGTTTTTAAAATGCTGCACTGTGGTTTTATGTAATTCATCCCTCTGAAGCCTTTAAGTAGTGTTTACCAATGTGTTAAAAGGGTAAGAAGTAAAAATTACAATTTCAGCAAACTGTTATCTGCAGCTGTTGGAAGTCAGTACTCACAAGCAGGGGATTATATTTGGTCATGACAAAGACTTTTGAAAAAGCTTCATAAAAAAAAAAAGGAATTTATGTTGTTGCTTTTTGCATTTAATTTACTTGAAGTAGTAATAGAAATTTGGCTGCACCGTACAAATATCTCTCTATAAAACTTAAGAATAATAGACTCACCATCAGGATTTGCAAAATTTGCTTTTGAAAATATGCTTTTTCTTGTTTTGCAGTAAACAATCACAGTAACACTGAAGAAGTGACCAATTTGCAATACATTCTGACTACTGAAAATCCTATCACTCTATCACTAACTTCCCATCTTCCATTCCAAAGTCTACTAAAGAAAGGATGTGATTGAATTCACTCTCGTTGAATAAAGACTGACACACTTAGCAAATAACTTCAGAATAAATCCAGTAGCAGTACCTTGACTTTCTGATACTGCTGGTTCAGGTTATCTTCTGTGCTTTTTACTAGTCCATCCACCTGAGTTTCAATATCTTGCTGAATTTCCAGCAGATTACCATTGACATCATCCTCCTCCCCTTCCAAAGCCTTCACATCTCCTTCTTCAAAGTGTGTTCCATTCTGTTCTATTGCCTGCTTAAATTTCCTGCCATGCTCTGCTTCTTTATCCACATTTGATAACCAGTCCAAGAGGTTTTCTATCGTATTTTTACTTTCTTCCAGCTGTTCTATGGCTGCGACCTACAATGAAATTACACAGTTTCAAATCAGAAATCTTCAGGCACTACACAGTATTGTATGCAAACAGACTATTTAAAACACATCCAAAATAAAAATGTGTTGAATGGCATGCATTTTACTGTTTATTTCATAAAAAAATAAAACAGCAGTTTCTTAGTCACCCAAATGAAATGCTTTATTTCTCCTCAGTGTATCAATAGCAAATTGAAAGACGAATCCCCTAAAATACATAAAAAGTTCAAATAAAAGTGTGAATGACCTTTTCTGTTTCCTGCTTAATTGCTGTTGTCATAGCTTTATCCAGTTCTTTTTTAGATTCTTCTGCCTTTTGGCTAAGGAGCAAACATTTGGTCTTTGCTTCATTCAGTTTCTGTTCAAGAACAGCCTTGTCCTCTTGTGACAGCTTTCCTCCATTTTCTTTTAAGAAGTTTTCAGTATTTTTCACAATCTCTGCCAATGTCTGGGCACTTGTTCTCATGTCTTTTTGTATCTCCTTTTGAGAAAAAAGAATCCAAAGATGAGCCCACGTCTTTCTGATTAACCTTATTACAACTTCCTCTGTTCTGAGGACAAGCATTTCACTGCTCCTTTTTAACCTCAGAGCATAAATGATGTATTACTGAACAGCTGATAGAAATATTAGAAAATATTCAACCCAACATCTGACAGTATTGCTGCAGCTCATTCTGTCCCTATCCCTTTCAAGTACAGCTAAGAAATTTAAAAAGAAAGAAAAAAACCTGCAATTTGGAACTCCAATTGCTTACACTCCTATTCAGAAGTCTGAATATTAGTCTGTTAGACAATCACAATATTGATACTTAGGAAAAAAAAATTATGCTGTATTATTTCTTCTCTCCCAAGAATACACTCATTTAGGCTCTAATTTCTTCAGACAGTTAAGCAATATTAACAGGTGCCCCGAGGTGTCTATGTTTTTCCATAGATTATAAAGAGAACTTACACAAGCTAGGTGTGCTACATTGAAGATAAGTAAAGCAAGGCAAGATGAATCAGAAAATTTTAATCTTTCTAATCTTGACTTGAAGCTCTGTCCTGTAATTACTGAAAACCACTACTAGGAGAAGGAGGACAAAAAAAAGTGTCAAGTCCTTCTGTTGAAATATCTAGTACAAACACCCTATTCTAGTGTCTTCCAGTTTCCAAGTTCCTTACCTCCCATTGGTTCATACTGGTGCATATTCATGGACAGCAGTTTAAAGGCACGCCATTAAGACTTTACCTTTTGTAGGTTAAACAAATCTATGTTACTCTCCTCGCACATGATAGTCTTGTTACTCAACAAAGGAGCCCAGTCACTGTCTTCTGCACTCAGCTTTCTTTAATTTACATAACTAGAATTGCACACACCTCCTGTTTGGTCTGGTATTGTTCTAGCTCAGCCTTGCTGTCTCCAATAAGAAGAGACTCTTGCTGTCCAATAAGTCGATTTTCAGTCTGTGTAAGCATATCACATATTTCCTGCAGTTTCTCTTTGCATTCTTGCTGCCGTTCAGCCACATCCTATATTAGAGGCAAATACAATTGAACAATAAAACAAAAAATTTCCCACTACAGGAACTAATAGACATTCAAAATAGCAATTAACCTTTGAACATCAATATCGCAAAGCCATCTTTTTAAAAGTATGCTGTAAACATGATAGCAGTGGTACAAATAGCAAGATGAACACATAGAAGTTATGCATAAACCTCAAATAAGTTGTAAGTAAAAGAGACCATGTTTGATGGAATTGCCCAAGAGAAGTCTGGCCATGCACATATGTGAAAGATGAAATCTCCAAACGACAGGAGTGAAAATCCAGTCTCTTTAACCGCTTGAAACCTGTGGTAAACACTATTAATTCTGCAAAAAGGACATCAAAACAGAGGTTAGTTGTGATTGTGAGTTAGCTCTTTCTGATATGCATATGTTACCTGAATAGAAAATGCTGACTTCTTAAGCAACAGAAAAGAACAAAACATGCAAGAACACTGCTGTTACCACATCCTAGAAAAATATCTACGTCTTTCCTCTACTCGATTTTATATTTCCTTGACAAAGTACAGTGGAAGCAAGTTTTCTTCAAATGGTAAAATAATTCAAAGCCCTCAGAATTCTGAAACACCTTTCATTATGCACAAGCTGGTGGATGAGGTGGCAACCCTGAGTCTTCAGAGTGCTTCTATAACAAAGGAGGAGATGCAGTCATACAGCAGCATCCTACCCTTCTTTTCCTATCAAAACAAAGGTGGCTATGTTTGCAAGCTGCAGCTATGCCAGCTCAAGAGGTAATTGTACCAACCTGACTCATGGTTTTTCCAAAGTCCACCTCTACAATCAGAAATCTGATTTACTCTTATTTCTATCCCTCTAACCTGTCTCAGCCAAAACAAACTATGGTAAAAAAGATTTAAGCAAATCTGTTACTTGACCATAAATACCTAGAAAATGATCACACAAGCAGATGACATAGCAAATCAGTGGAAAAGAAAACTGTAAGAAGAATAGGAGTGATAAGCAGTGGTGGGATAGTAAACTTGTTGATTAATATAGCTGCAGCCAGAAGAGGACAAGAGTTCACTGCTCTATTTGGACAATATGTAAAAGAACAGATCCTAATGCCTGAAACTGTACCTGTCCTAACCTAACATATATTTTCTGTGAACTGTGATTGTACCAATGAAAGAGAAAAATGACAACTCTTCAGACTTCATAGAATCATAGAATATCGAGTTGGAAGGGACTTACAAGGATCATGAAGTCCAGCTCCTGGCTCTATACAGGACCACCCAAAAATTCAAACCCAATGTCTGTGAGCACTGTCCAAACACTTCTTGAACTCCAGCAGCTTGGGGCTGTGCCCACTGCCCTGTGCAGCCTGTTCCATGCCCACCGCCCTCTGGTGCAGACCCTGTCCCTAACCCCCGGCTGCCCCTCCCCTGACAGCTCCACTCCGTTCCCTCGGGCCCTGTCGCTGTCACAGAGAGCAGAGCTCAGCGCTGCCCCTCCACTCCATGTGAGGAGCTGCAGCCGCCGTGAGGCCTCCCCTCAGCTCCTCTGCTCTGGGCTGAACACACCAAGGGACCTCAACACTCCTCATATGCCTTGCCCTCGAGACCCTTCACCATCTTTCTAACTCTCCTTAGGATGCTCACTAGCAGCTTTATGTACTTCTTACACTGTGGCACCCAAACCTGCATGCAGCGCTCGAGGTGGGGCCACACCACATCAATGCAATCTATGTAGAATAATGAATGTATCTGAAGTGAAACTGAGAAGGTAGGAATACGCTTAATACTGCATGCCGGTATTGAAATTCCTCGCCCATAGACAAAAACACTCAGCACACATTTACACAGAAAAGCAAACCTTCTGATCACCCAGCTCTTGCGCTGCCTGTAACTGAGTCTCTAAACTCTCCACTTGAGATGTTACAGTTTCCTGCACTTCCTGAAAAGATTTCTGAATGGTATTTAAGAGCCTCAGAAGCTGTTTGCTCTGATTAGGAGAAAGATCCTGGGCATGTTCAGAAATGAAGAACTGAACATCAAATGCAGTGGACTCCAGTTGCATTTTTGTACGAGCAACCTCTGCAGCGGTGTTCTGTAAGTAAAGACAAGGAAATGAATAGCAAGGAAGACAAATTCAGTACAAATAAAACACACTGTCACTACTTTCTGCACTTAGCTCCTGTTCCAAAATGCTTTTTGAGAGATGGTTTGGCCACAGTAAATCAAACCTGTGTCAGAATTATTCTGGCACATTCCATTAAGGGATTTCAATTTGTGGATGGTTTGCCTCC
Source organism: Gallus gallus (assembly GCF_016699485.2). Lineage (NCBI taxonomy): Eukaryota > Metazoa > Chordata > Aves > Galliformes > Phasianidae > Gallus > Gallus gallus. The sequence goes on along the minus strand of NC_052534.1, from coordinate 86,717,428 downwards.
GGCACAGTCCATGAGCAGATAATAAAGAAGATAACCTTGAAAACCTCTATTCTTTCTTTTGCCTTCTCATGGATGTCTGAGAACTGGCTGACCTTCAACAACAGAGAATTTATGGAGAGTATGCACTGACTGAAATGGCAGGTTTGGTTTAAGTTTCCTAGGTTCTAGGTCTAACCTAGAGATGTTAAAATATTTACTTGAGCACATTCTTAACTCCACAATGCAGAGCTCTATTTCCAGCAGTGTATCAAATTATGCCCACAGCTGCACTCCTTGCAGCCCCTACAACAATACAACACGAACTGGAACACTATTGAAATGCAGTAAAATTATGGGTTGTTTTTTTTTTTTTTACATTTACACACAGAGGTGTATGAACATTGCTAAAAATTCATCTGGTTTGTTTTTCACAGCTCACTTCACTCAAGTGGGTAATTAAGAGGTTGTGGGGTTTTTTTTAATTATCTTTCCCTGTCTTCACGTAAGTTAATTACAGTTAATTGAAATTAATGAAACTTCAGTAAAGAACACGGATCTTATGAATAAAGATATTTTGAAAGATTTAATACTAATCATTGCAATATCTTTAATTAACATAAACTAGATTACCAAGAAGGGTGAGATTTATTACAACAAATGTAAGCAGAATTGATAGTTTTCTCAGTAAGTCAAAATCTCCAAACATTCTAAGGAGAAAAAGCAAATCAACAGTACATGGATCACCACAATGGATCATCAAGTAATTGTCTTCGAGGTTAATGAGCAGCTATACAAATACTAGCTAGTAGTTCAACTACACAGTACCAGTTGCGAGAAGCACCAACATCTGCTATAAGGAACACTTACTTTGAATAGCTTTAAACTTTGCTTCATATCTTCTATGTCATCAGTATTCACTTTGAAGTCATTTATGATTTTATTGTGTCCTGTGATCCAGTCTGAAAATGTCTGGAGTTTGCTTAAAAGTTGCTGGTGCAATTCTGCAAGCTTAGACTAGGAAAGGGAAGTTGTATATTCATTTATTTATGCCCCTGGAGTTCTGTTACATTTTCTATCACGCTAAATGAAATCATGCATGTACTTTATATACAGATTAAAAATAAATAAATAAATAAAAGCAAACTCTTAACGTTTTAGCTGAATTACCTTTAAAAAGACAAGACAAATGTACACTGACAAAGAAACATACCATTTCCAAGTCAACAGAACAGACTATTTGTTTTGCTCGTTTTGAAGATGTATCACAGACCATCAAAAATGCTTCCTGCAAATAGTCATAGCTTATCTTTAGCTCTTTAAGTTTCTCTTCAGGAATGTCTTTGTGATGAAACTTTAAGAACTCTTCTGTCAACTTCATGTCCTTTTTTAGGATAATTGCAAAGGTAGCCAATCCTGATTCAAATGACTACAAAGAGAATATATATTCAAAATGCATTAAGCTAATAAGCAAGAAAGACATTATCTCTGGTTTACTTTAATTAAATTTGAATTCACTCTTTTTTCCCCTCACCCCATCTCAGGTCTCCTCCTAGTTCCCATCACTGAAGTAAAAGCATAAAGAAAACTTTACTAACCTCTAGTTGTTCTAATTGTTCTTTTAGTATTTCCAGGTTGCTACTAATAGGTTTCTGGTTTTCTAGGTGTCTTTTCACCTCCTGAAGCACTGCCAAATGCTCTTGCATTTTCTCTCTTAACTTTAAACATCCCTGTTCTCCATCAACCTGAAAATGGGTTTTAACAGTAAGGTTTTTGAAAGTGACAGACTTGAAAATAGGCAATAAATTTTCTTCTTTTAATTATAATTCATTTTAAATTATTTATTTTTGAAATTATTTTTCCAGTTTAATTATTGTCTCCAGCAGTTGGAAGGATTCATCTGACAGAGGGCACACAGCACATACCAGCTGTTGTTACTTACCATGCTAGTGGAGCTGTCATCCAGCAGTGCTTTTGTTGTGTAAGCAGAACCAGTAAGGCCTCTAAAAAGGCTGTCTGTCTTCTCATGCTCCTGGTCACTTTTCCAAGCATCAGCAGTGTCATCTGCCAATGTTTTCTCTTTAGGAAGTTCTGTTGAGAAAAGAGCGCAAAGCTCATCTACTGTGCCTTTACCTTCACGTGCTGTGGTGATGCCAGCACCCTGTGAGCTTGTAAGCAAACTACTTATCAGCTCCTCTAATTTCCTCTTACTTTCATCTCCAGATGACATTTTAAAAATTTTCAAAAGTTCTGAAGCCGTAAGATTTGCAGTAGGAGTTTTCACCTCTTGTTCTATTTCACTCTTCATTTCATCTGGATCATTCATCTTTTGGTTACAGAATTCCTGCTTCAGAATATCACGAAGAAGATCAGGACTTCTGCAATCAGGCCAAAGCAATGAAAGTGCACCACTGTACTTTGTGTCTGTGCACAGTGTGGTATCCATTAATGCCTCAGTAACAGTACTGCTTGTTTGCTTGAGTTGTGACTCACTGGACATGCTGCTTCCAAGCTGGGTGCTTTCAACCATTCTAAGTAAATTTTGCATTAGAATTTTGGTATCAGAGTAACTTAGTGGTTCACCTTCCTGCTTGCTATAAGTATGTCCCAATTTTAATTTTCTTTGTAATACATTCTTTAAGTCCTCCATTAGTGTGTCAGGCATTTCTGGTGACTGTGAAAAACCTTCCGTTACTTGAAAGGCTTTAGAAGGTCCCATATCATTTTGTAATGATTCCATGCATAATTGTTTTTTGAAACCATTTTCAAAGGAAGAAGTCTCACTGGCCATGAACTTTTCTCCCTTAGTGTTTTTCACTGCTTCAGATTCTTTCTGGGCAACATTATTCCAGTCAGCCTCTATGCTGCTCAAAATTGCAGAAGAAAGATCAGTGGTACGTGTATGATTCCCAGAAGGTAGCACTTCCATCTCAACCCCTGATTCTTTTGCATCCTCGGTGCTTCCTAAGGCACCTGCTTTTATGAGGGTAAATTCATCATCATTGCTGTTCTTGTTTTCTGAAATGTCTTTAAGAACATTGTCAGCACTTTGACAGATAAACGTCTCTTTAGTCGTGCTAATTTCCTTTGGCTTCACTGAAACAGTTGGGGGAAAGGAGTAAGTGTTAAATTCACTTGAATGTATTTCTTCCATATTGAGCAGAAATTCTTTTTCATTCTGAATACCATTTTTCACTTGTTCTATGTTCTTAAGGCAACATGATTCAGTCTTAACCAATTCTGAATTGTTTTCTCCTTTTAAGCTTGTTTTACATTGTTCTAGAGAAGATGAAATATTAAAATCTCTCTTAAATTCAGCTGATCTCACACCACTTCCAACATCAGGCCAAGTTTGACCAATATTTACTTTCTCATTATTTGAAACAGTTTCTGTATCAGCTTTAATTGTTGATGCATCAAATATTTCCCCAAGACTTTCCATATGAATGGGACTTTTATTTAGCTCCATGACACCAAATTCCTTTGTAATATTTACTTCATTTTCTGCCAGAACTTCACAATCTCTTCTTATTTGACCATGCTTCTTGTCAGTAACTGGATGTAGTTGGTCACAAAGTGAACTAACATCATCACTGGCATAATGCATATCTGTGAGGAATTTACTGTCCTTTTGGGATGAACTTGCCTTTAGTTGTTCCAAACCAGTCACATCATTTAATGTTTTTTCCTCCGCAAATACTGCTTCTTTTTGTCTTTGCCCATGATCTAACTGTAACATTGGCATGGTACTACAGCTTTTATTCATGCTATGAATAAAGTGTTCTGATAGAAGCAAATCTGTCTGAGCATTTTCATCATCACCAGTAGCTTGCTTTGCATTTAGGAAGGGTGTTGCACTAACGTCAGATACCACAGTATCATCAAGAAAGTGTGTTTTATTATTTTCTTCACTCTTACAGGATATACATTTGATGTCAAAGGTATTTTCAGACTCAATATGCTCAGTAGTATCTTCTGACATGTTTTCACGTTTAGTAAAAGTTTCATAGTCATTTTCTGGGTTTTGTTCCCTTTCTTTTTTGCCTGTACACGTAAGATCAACACATCTTTCCTCACAGATATCTGATGCAGTTTCACATTTTCCCAAAGATAGTTCTCCATTTCCGCGATTAGCCAGGAATTGCAAATTATACTCTGTCTTGTGGCCTAAAGAATAGCAATAGTCATCAATATTCTGATTATTTTCCTCACTATTTTCTATGTTCCCTGCAGAATTTAACATCTGGTCATCTTTGTTTTCACACTGATGATGTGAGTAAAAAGTATCCATTTCTTCTTCACTGTCAGACTCAGTATCAGAGTCATCGTAACTATCATAATCCAGATAGTCATAATCATAGTCTTCCTCCTCCTGTGTTCCTTCTGATTCATACTCATAGCAGTCACTTTCTGCTTTCACTTCATCTTCTTCATTTCTGTCTTGCTGTGTTTTTGTTACATACCTCTTCAGTAATGAAGTAGAGCATCCCTCCCTTCTTTCTTCACTGCCCAGAGTAACTGTTAATTTTTGCTCCTCTTCAAAGTCCCTTGTTCTTTCCCTTTCCTCTTCAGAGACTGTTTTCAGAGTTTCCTCACTTGCAGAAGCTACATTAACACCCTCAGTTAGAGCCGTCTGATTTATATCTCTAATGTAATGGACGTTCTCTCCAGCATTAGTTGGAAGTTCCTCATAAGAGCTGTTCTCTTCTTTCAGAGCTATCAGACCACCTCTCTCCTCTAGAAAACCTAACGGAACATTCTCTGGTTCTGGGGTATCATCATCCTCCAGCTGTAAGGTACCAAAATCAGCATCATCTTGAGGGGTGTCATAGGAATCATTGTCATCAAATTGCGGAGTACCATAGACATCACTGTCATCATCATCAACTTGAGGAGTTTCATAGGCATCATCATCATCATCAAACTGCGAGCTGTCCTCTTCTGAGTCTGCCTCTCCACATTCACGCTGTGAGCAGCTACTTTCAAACTGTGGGATGCTATCACTCCCTTCTAGTGAAGAGTCAGAACTACTGTCCCCAGGTAATAACTTGTCAAATACAAGATTGTTTTCTTCTACTGGTAGGCTTTGAGCTGTGCTGTTACTGACCCCCTCAGGTGGTCCATCATGTGTACCAGTATTGGCCTCCAACAAAGGCCTCCATTGTATTTCTCTACTGTCCTCTAGACATAGCTTACTCTGGAAATCAGTACTACTGTCCAAAGACTGCCTGCCATGACTATATGGACAGCTCTCTAGAGATGGCCTGTTATGCACATCAGTGTAGTCCAGCAGAGGTTGCTCACTATATTCATTACCTTCAAACTGTAGTGTGTCACCACACTTACTATCTGATTCTTCTAGAATTCTGTATTCAGTATCTGTGTTGAAGGATGAACCAAAGCTTCCCTGAAAGTCATCTTTCTCAACATTACTCAGTGCCATTCTGTAACTGTCAGCTTGCAATACATGAGGCTCGTATTTCATGCAGGTCTTTTCCAGGTCTCCCCAGATTTCATTATCCAACAAGTCATTCACACTCAAGGAACTGTATAAGGTTTTATCATTCCTGTTTTCCTTACCCAGATTACCTGTCGTAACAACCTCTTCCTTCTCTCTACCTGACATAAGATTTGGATTTGAGTCATTTGGAAAAACTCTTTCAGTGTTTCCTGAATTTGCTTTCTGATCATTATGCCCATACACCTCTAATGGTGTCCACTCAGAATCCTCCAGAAGACCCTCGAGTGTATTTCTGTTCTCGAAATTTTGAGTGTTAATTTCTACATTTTTAAGTTCTGCAGGTTTACTTAACAGCATCTCCAGTGTAAACTGTGATTGTTCAGTACCACTATCACTGCAAACATCTGATCTACATATATCTTTTCTCTGGGAACATGTATAATTCCCCAAATCTTCAAACTGAATTAACTTCTTGTCATCAGAAGTAATTTCAGCACCTGAAGGACCACCTTGAGCACTGCCTGTAATATTACTCAAGTGGACATTGCCAGCTGACTTTAGATTAATTCCTTTCAGATTTATGTATTTGTTGCTGAAAGCCATTTCTGACACATCACTACCGTATGCAGAACTATCCCCTTCCAGAAACATACTGATGGCTTCCTGCAATTGTCCATCATATAACAGAAGTCTTCCTCCAGTGTTTGCATCCATATAACTATTTACCATCAGATAAGATATGAACAATTTCTTAGCTTGGTCTGAATTATGACATGCAGGGTCTTCTGTGCCAGAATCCTCACGGTCCTCTTCACAGTCATGAAATAAAGATGTCAGGACTTCATATGAAGATAACCACTTTGCAGCATTTTTGCAAGGGGATTCTAATTCTTCTACATTGGGCATTTTATCTGGTAAAGTCACACTGTTCAGAACAGATACAGTATTGATGTCTATTAACCCTGATTGTGCAGCCCTGTCTAGACTGAGTACTTCACAAGTTTCTGGAATGTAAAGTGCAGCTATTTTCTGCCTATCACTAAGTATTTTGAATGCCAGCTCATTTGTTATCATTTCTTGGTGCAAAGATGTTGATATGGGGAATATTTCACCTGTGTCAGGCCATATTAGTCCAACAAAGCCTCTCTGTGCTTCTAACACCAGCAGTGCACTGGTAGATGATATTAAATTGCATTGTATGGCTTCATCAACAGTCAAGCGTTGCCCAGAATTTGGACAAAGGATTCCACCAGTTTGAACCTGATGTGTGAAGATCCCACAAGCAGTGTCCTGACCTATAATCCCTTGACTCACAGCCTCTTCCACAGTCATTCGCTTCCCTGACTCAGGGTCAATTATACCTCCAGATATTATCTGAGCCCCCAGCAGCCTAAACATTGTTTCCCTGTCAATGAGTCCTTCATGGGCTGCCCTCAATATAGTTATTTTCCTTCCACATTTGAGTATGATTCTACCTTTTTCTTGAGGTTTCACTGATAGGAGTCTTAACCCTGTTTTGTCATGTATTATGCTTCTATGAAGCATCTGTTCAAGGGAAATCTTTTCAGCACAGTTAGGGTCTATGAGATCTTTACAAGTGTCTTGCCTTTCCAGAAGCTTTGCATATAATGTTGGAGAAATCAGGTTTCTCTGGAAAGCATTCTGCAAAGTCAGGTGCTCTCCCGTAGATGGCAAAATCAAGTGCCCACTTGAAAGCTGAATCTCAAGAATTTTAATAGCCAAAGGTTCTGAAATTAGACCTTGTTCTAAAGCTGATACAACTGGAAGATTTGATAATGTTGACTCTGAAATAAGCTTCTTCGCACTATTTAATTCTTGCAACTGCAATACAGTCTGCTCATCAACTAGGGCACAAGCTTTAGCTTCTTCCAAATCATAACATATTCCTAATTCTGGAGAAATAATTCCAGTAAGGACCAGCTGATTCTCGAGCAACCTAACTCCAGTGTCATAGTCAATAAAACCTTTTAGAATAGACTGAAAAATGGAATGGACTTCTCCAGTCGTTTGGTCAATGATACCAGCAATGACTTTATGCACCTAAAAAGAAATATAAAAGAACAGGTATCACTATTTTAAGACTAATTTTAAATCTTCTTTTGCTTTTGAATGCATGATAAGCATAAGAACTTGTACTTACCAAGACTGGAAGAATGCTGTGAATGTTAGCAGCTCAAACGCACAAGTGATCTATGTCAGTCATTGAACAGCACACGATGTGATAAAAGATTTAAAATCAACATGCATCTGTGAATTGAAAACCTATGCTTTGCATACATAAATAGGGTTAGTGAAAGACAATAGAAGAGATGATTGCAGAGTGAGCAAATAGAACATATTACCTGGAAGGCAAATTTTCATGCTCTAAATGTCTGTGAAATGTTAGAACTTCAGAAACAGTATGTGATTCAAAACAACCATGCTATTCATGTTTACAGCATACAGCACTCCTGTATATACATCCAACATTATGGAATCAGATACTCTAGCACCAAATAATGCTTTTAGTTTGCATGGAAAGCATGAAGTCAGTCTGGCAACATTATTTAAAATAATTCAACAGACACTGCCTCTAAACGAGAAAACTCATATGCAACATTTTTTCAGAAATCCATATTTAAGATTGAGATCCATTAGCAAATGGATATAGTGTCTCAGGGTCACTAACATTATGCGCTCCCATTTTTATATCCAGATAAATTTTAAGAAAAAATGAAAGTGGATTTCTTCTGGGGACACTTCCGAAGGATATATGGGAGACATTAACATGTTATTTTATGGTGTCCTTTCTGCAGCATGAATACAGACTTATATAGCAGTCAAAGAATGGCTTTTACGAGAAGAGTTAAGGGATGAATGTTTATCTTTCTTCATGCAAGGCACACATCTTCACAAAAAAACCTGATGAGTATTCATATGCACAGTTAAGGTAACACACAGTATTGCATAAAAAATACACAAAACTTTGTCAGTTAAACTTTAAAATCCTTCACACACTGTTAATTGCAGCTCCATTTTTTACCCATCGCATATGGTTTCAAAACCATGCAGTAAAACTCAAAAGACCCTGATATCTGAGTTTCCATCTTGCTACCTTTTCTTCCATCTTTTCATCATCCAAATACTGTGCTTCCTGCAGCTGCTTCAAAGCTTCATGGGATAACAAACTGTAGCTCTCCTGGAGGGATTTGACTTGTTTTTCCATTTCACCTCTCTCTTCATCTGTCATTCTATTAAAAAAGAAACAAACAAACAAACAAAAGAAAATAAGGAGAAAATCTCTTGAATAATTTCTAGTCTTCCTACTTTTACTTAAAAAAAAAGGGGGGGGGGGGGGGGGGGGGGGGGGGGAGGGGAAGAAATTGATAAAAGTAGTCTGAAAAAAATATAGCTTTATTATTAGGTACAATCTGTTTATAGCTACTCAGGTAAAAAGAGATTAAATTAATCTACAATTTATTTTGAAGTATAGCAAAAGCTTTTATCATTTGCATGCTCCTTTGCTGACTTATCATCATGAAGATGAGTAACACATCTAGCAAGTAGTCATGAAGTACCTCAGCAATTTGCTAGTGTACTAAAATCATAGACTCACGGAATCATTTAAGTTAGAAGGGACCTTTAAAGGTCATCTGGTACAACTTCCATGCAATGAACACGGACACCTGCAGCTAGATCAGGTTGCCCAGAGCCTGGTCCAGCCTGACCCTAAATGCCTCCAGGGATGGGGCATCCACCACGTCTGAGAACCCTGTTCCAATGCCTCATCACTCTTATTGTAAAAAACTTTTTTCATTTTTCAGAATTTCCCCTCTTTTAGTTTGAAACCATTTCCCCTTGTTCTGTCACAGACCCTGCTAAATAGTCTGTCCCAAATAACTTAATTTCAGATGAAAATGAAACAAATTTGAGATATAAATTTGAAATATTGATTTATTTCTAATTTGTTAATTATTTTGACTTCAAATGACAATTACGGTCTGGCATCCTTTAGGTTGACCAGAGGTACATAAACCAAATCAAATTCCTGAAATAAATAAAACCTAATCAACCTATAACCAGAATGGATTACAAAGATTTATTAAAAAACAAAACAATAACAACAACAAAATTTAACATATGTATACAAAGTATAATTGGAACTATTGCATGTGAATATGTTTTCTTTATAAGCAAACAGTACGTACTGATTCTGTTAATTTATTTGAAAAATAGAAGCATGGCTTACTTGTCACTGTGTTTAGCTAAAAATGCCTGAGTAGTCTGCAGAGCTTCAGCTATTTGTTCCTTCTTAGCTGACATTTCTTCAAGGGAAATCTGAAAAACAGACAACCTGTGTTCAAGACTTAACTATGCACAAACATAAAAAGAAAAGCAAGCCAACAGCACAATATTTCTAAGTGCGACAGAACTCAGTAGTGTAGGAACTTGAAATTAAAAAAAAAGAGAAAGAAGCTATTCTTAGACCTATATTATTTATTGTGAAATTCTATCATTTATGCATGGGTAACTCATTGCACTAGGTCTTTTGGTAAAATAAACTCAGCTAGAAAACAATCCAGTGAGACAAACTAAACTTATTACTTGTTTAAAACTTAATCGTTTAAAACCACAAAGTTTAAAGTAAATTTATAAAGATATGTATATAATGGCCATGCTCAAGAAGTTGCACACCACCATAAGAGAGAGGAACTTTTTATAAAACATATCAGAAAGCCACAAACTTCATGAAATTCAATGACATATAAATACAATATTAGATATTCAGAAAAAAATGAAGTATTCATTTGTTGTAGTATTAGTAATATTCTGCCCTCTATCATTTGTGTCATTCCCACTCAAGTTCTAGTTCTGGCAGAGGAACCTGCAAGAATTTAATCTTTTAAGTTTTCTGAGAAACTGTCTGCAGTTCTTCAGATAAAAGTACTACCTTTGATTTTGGTTAAACAAAGGGAAAGTATCTTTGGGGGGGTGGCTAGGGCTTTGTTAACGAGGCAGGGCTAAATTCAATGCAGGTGCCAGGACAACTCTGGGAAGGTGCCTAGGAAGAGCATAGGTTCATGCGGGTTGGGACACAAACAATTCTGTCTTGATCAGTAGGTTTTTAACACAGTATGTCTTTGCATTCACTACTAGCAAGCCACATTCCCACCGTTCATGCTACTTGGACAAAAACACAGACAGCAAGCACAGTATGCCTAACGTGAGAAGACATGAGCTTCCCTTTCCTCAGGGCACTGGCATCACTGTGACTGCTGTATATGCTCTGTCACTACTGACAGCAGCTTCTCCACCCCCTCTCCCAATGGCTACACCTCAGAACACCCCCAAGTGTATGTGTGAAATTTGTTTGAACATCAGCTATCAAAACAAAACAAAAAAAAACTCTATAAAAATTAGCTATCAAGTTTTGTACCAAACGTGTCCAGGCATCAATGCCAGTCAGTGAATACAAAAGGAGGTGCCCTTGGATGGTCCCTACTATCTCACAGGCTGTAATGGAAACACCCTCAGGAAACAGCTGCCTCTAGATGGCAAGAGGAAGCCAAGACAACTAACCTGCATGTTACTTCTCGAGGGCTCAAGCTGTACTGGGAAGATGCCAGTGTAGCTGTCACGGTAGGCTTAGACGCCCCAAGGAGTAGGGCACTGGCCCAACAATGACAAAGGTTTTCACCATTGTCATCAACAAGAGAAACAAAAAAGCCAGTACTGAATGTTTTCTGTCAGTTACAGAACTAGCAATGGTCCCTCAAACACATCTGCTTTTTTATACTATGGAGCACATCCTCTACAAACAAGCTAGCACTGGCGGCAGCTGGGGACTGCAGGGCTGTCTGACAGCAAGTTCAAATTCTGCAGCTTTGACACCAATGCTGACGTCCAAAATAAAAACACATGGACAAGATTATTGAAAGATGTGCCAAAATCAAGTTTGCGTGACTGAACAGCCAAACTGTTTCTGAAGGATGTGGAAAAGACACCACTCTGTTTCTCTACTGCTCAGTGGGCAGGTAAGCCTTTATTTCTGGAAATCCTTTCAAGTGTCACTAAGCTATTTTGCATGACAAAGCTAGCAAGGGGATTACCAGAAATGTTATGAAACTTCAGAGATGGCAATTCATGGTCAGAGTAACAACTATATACACAACAATAATAGATCCGCCAAATACAATGGGTGCAAGACAGGCCCCCTCCAGCAGCCTGTGGAATAGCATGGTAGTAAAAAGGGCCCCACTAACACCCTCTGTATGCCCTAAGGAAGCAGATTTGAAGAGGAGTGTACATCTGTTCAAAAACTTTCAACTACTGTCTCATCAGCCATCCTGTAGGAACACTTGAAATACCTTTTTAATAGAAAATAAGAAGAAACTTGGCCCAAAGGCCCCTCTTGTGAACTTTCTTCATCTTGGTGCCAGGGTAGAAGTCACCAGGCTTATTCACTGAACTACTGCAGGAGCAGGCAGCAGATCTACAAAATGCTGTCCTGTTGGGATGTACTGTCCCTTCACAATGATCAAATTGTGGTGTGCAGAGTACAGCCTCTCTAAATTGACATTCTGCAGTGTTAGAATATACTTGTGATGTGAAAGGCAGCTTATACTTGTTCCTGAGTAACATTTGTATCTCTGAGCATTTATCCAAACCTCCACTCACAGCCAAACACAAAATTACATTTTAGTAAAATGTGGATGGTGATATGGAGAAAAAAAGAGTATCTATGGAGTATTTTGTTATTTTCACGCAAAAAGCTAAAAAGGTGAAGTGTTATTTTACTAAAAGACATCTGTGTACCTGCTGCTTAGGCAAATCTGTCTTTTCAGCCTTTTCTCCTCCTTCTTTGCTGAGTGTCTTGCTGAGGTTTGACACCCATTTCAGTAAATCCCCAGCCTTCTCAACATGTTCTTTTTTTTCTTCTTCCATTGACCTCTGATGAGCACCGCAAATTGTAAAACACATGTAAATGTAAGTTGTAGGAATACTTAACATTCACATCAATAGAAACACAGTTCTACCAAAATGCTAGTATTACCACATACCCTTACAGTGATTTCTTTTTATTATTACCACATGCATTACTGCGACACTTTGATATAGGAACAAAAAAATTGCCACATTGTTATTGACATTAACAGAATAATTCCTCAAAAGATTTCTGATTAAGATGCTTATTCATACACATGTACATTCGTTATACAATGATTGATATAAAGAAAAAGCACAGCTTCCCAGCAATTACTCAGCAGATGAAATCTAAACAATATTTGCATATAAAGCATCTCTGAATTGCTGCCTTTGCATTACCCTCAGGAGTGGATATCTACAGCCAGCATAGGATATCATTATCAGCAATCTATGGACATGGATTACTAAATTACAGCTCAGAAGAATACATTGCCTCTATGTCTACAGAAACAAGGACAATAAAAGTAAAATTGTCTATTTCTGCATAGGAAAATACATATATTTTTCATAGTAACACAACATGTGAATAGTTTGAAGCTTAGCAGTACTTAGAAAACACACCGAAGCCCTTCCATGTGCAACAAGTGAAAATGAAAATATTTTATTTCAGTGGATATTTATAACCGGATATGCAATTGCAATTCATTTGCGTATTAGAGTATGAAAAAAATATTGTTAAGTTACCTGAAGTGTAGGAAAAAAAAACAAAACAGGATATGAAATTTTATGATGCGAGTAGTCCTTTAAATTAATGAAATACCAGCATGAGAAAAAATACTTATGTGTGCTTACTGAATTGCAGATTTAGCTCTTGTATACTGTTCTGCCACCCTTGTACAATAAATTACATTTGCAAACTGATTTGTAATATTAAATGAAGTAATTGGGTTGTATGAAATACTGCATTGTCTTCACTCACAAAATGGGCAATCTCTTCAATTTTTAATGGAAGAATCTGACTCTTGTCTCACCTAAATGTATGCATTTCACATATACAATAGCTTCACCAATTTATAACTTCCAGTTTATAATGCCTACATGAAAGTAATATCAGATAAAGCCTTCAGGTATGCCCTGAACACGCTCCACTTTCCGACATTACAAATTTGCCTTACTTTACCTAAAGATTTACACTTTATAACAAATAATATCTGATTCCATGTTACCAGTGTATACTAATTAGCTGTTTAAACTAATTAGTTTTAAAGCAACTACATTAGACAACATCATCTACAACTTTCATAGAAGTCATTGTAGATCTTCTCCTTGACTTGAATCGATTTTAAATCAGGCCCCAACTGAGTACTATAATCTCTATTACGAAGCATAGTACAGACTAGAAATTCCCGTTTTCATGGGCTGAGCTGCTTCTAACAATCGTAGCCCAGTGTGGCAATCAAAAATAGCACTCTCTAAAGCCTCTTTGTAGGTTAACTTCTTCTTTGTTTTGGGGCATGTTATAATTTTAACATACAATTCCTCATCTTGCACCTTTGTAGCTGTGACGGCATCAATAACACCACACTTAATCCCATCTTCCATTGTCAATCTGGAATGAGATTTTGGATCTATCAACCCACCAGTCAAGTACTGATACTCCAGGCAGCGCATACCCATTTCTTTGTCTAGGACATTCGTACTCATAGCTTCAACAGCTGACATAACTGTATTCCTTACAGGGTGAATGATCCCAGTAAAGATTAGTTCACACTGCTGAATCTGCTTGGCACAACCATCATCAATTAATTCCCTTTGCAAAGCTTCTGAAACACTATACTTTTTCCCAGTAAATGGATCAATTATGCCTCCTGTGCTAACCTGAGCTTCAAGACATCTGAGGGCTGTAACTCTATCTACTAGATTTCTGCGTGAGGCTTTTAAAACTGGAATTCTTTCATTGGTTTCAGAAAGCCAAAATCCGGCAATAGGACTGTTTAGATCTTTCTTTTGTTGTGAACTGGTAAGTAAAATATCTCCCAACTCATTAGCTGTGATTAAGCCCTCTTTGTATTTATTGACTAATGCTCTGTCAATACTACCCTGATTTATGGTCTCCTCAATATTGAACTGCACACCAGTTTTAAGGTCTGTAAGCAAAATAAAAGAACTCCCATCTGAATCAAAACATGTAGACTCCTTCCAATCAAATTCCTGTTTTGAAAGTTCAAGATATGTAGCTTTATCAACACATTCTTTTTTATAGGCCTCATAGGAAGTCATTTCAGCTCCTGTTTTGATGTCTACTACAGAAATTCTATGACTTTTCTCTGCTGATGGGCTGCTTATTCTCCTTTCACCAACTGGAAGCAGTAAACAACTACTGCTAACACTGAACAAACACAATTTCAGCAAATCACAGTAGTACATAGCTTTCCTGTTGTTTGGATTATGAAAACATTTTGCATTACTGGAAGGTTCATGCAAAAATTTCAAAATGGTGTTATTAAGCAAGCCAAGCTGCACTGCAGTTTCTGGAGGTACACGAACACTTCTTATGGGGTCAATAACCCCCCCA